>NW_026652295.1:47448882-48041829 GCF_009828535.3 Hylobates moloch | reverse complement strand
CAGTACCATGCTGTTTTGGTTACTGTAGCCTTGTAGTATAGTTTGAAGTCAGGTAGCATGATGCCTCCAGCTTTGTTCTTTTGGCTTCAGATTGACTTGGCAATGCAGGCTCTTTTTTGGTTCCATATGAACTTTAAAGTAGTTTTTTCCAATTCTGTGAAGAAAGTCATTGGTAGCTTGATGGGGATGGCATTGAATCTATAAATTACCTTGGGCAGTATGGCCATTTTCACAATATTGATTCTTCCTGCCCATGAGCATGGAATGTTCTTCCATTTCTTTGTGTCCTCTTTTATTTCATTGAGCAGTGGTTTGTAGTTCTCCTTGAAGAGGTCCTTTACATCCCTTGTAAGTTGGATTCCTAGGTATTTTATTCTCTTTGAAGCAATTGTGAATGGGGATTCACTCATGGTTTGGCTCTCTGTCTGTTATTGGTGCATAAGAATGCTTGTGATTTTTGTACATTGATTTTGTACCCTGAGACTTTGCTGAAGTTGCTTATCAGCTTAAGGAGATTTTGAGCTGAGACGATGGGGTTTTCTAGATATACAATCACGTCATCTGCAAACAGGGACAATTTGACTTCCTCTTTTCCTAACTGCATACCCTTTATTTCCTTCTCCTGCCTAATTGCTCTGGCCAGGACTTCCAACACTGTGTTGAGTAGGAGTGGTGAGAGAGGGCATCCCTGTCTTGTGCCAGTTTTCAAAGGGAATCCTTCCAGTTTTTGCCCATTCAGTATGATATTGTCGGTGGGTTTGTCATAAATAGTTCTTATTATTTTGAGATATATCCCATCAATAACTAATTTATTGAGAGTTTTTAGCATGAAGCATTGTTGAATTTTGTCAAAGGCCTTTTCTGCATCTATTGAGATAATCCTGTGGTTTTTGTCTTTGGTCCTGTTTATATGCTGGATTACGTTTATTGATTTGCATATGTTGAACCAGCCTTGCATCCCAGGGATGAAGCCCACTTGATCATGGTGGATAAGCTTTTTGATGTGCTGCTGGATTTGGTTTGCCAGTATTTTACTGAGGATTTTTGCATCGATGTTGATCAGGGATATTGGTCTAAAATTATGTTTTTTTGTGTGTCTCTGCCAGGCTTTGGTATCAGGATGATACTGGCCTCATAAAATGAGTTAGGGAGGATTCCCTCTTTTTCTATTGATGGGAATAGTTTCAGAAGGAATGGTACCAGCTCTTCTTTGTACCTCTGGTAGAATTCAGCTGTGAATCCGTCTGGTTCTGGACTTCTTTTGGTTTGTAGGCTATTAATTATTGCCTCAATTTCAGAGCCTGTTATTGTTCCATTCATAGATTCAACTTCTTCCTGATTTAGTCTTGGGAGAGTGTATGTGTCCAGTAATTTATCCATTTCTTCTGGATTTTCTACTTTATTTGCATAGAGGTGTTTATAGTATTCTCTGATGGTAGTTTGTATTTCTGTGGGATTGGTGGTGATATCTCCTTTATCATTTTTTATTGCATCTATTTGATTCTTCTCTTTTTTCTTCTTTATTAGTCTTGCTAGCGGTCTATCAATTTTGCTGATATTTTCAAAAAACCAGCTCCTGGATTCATTGATTTTTTGAAGGGTTTTCTGTGTCTCTATTTCCTTCAGTTCTGCTCTGATCTTAGTTATTTCTTGCCTTCTGCTAGCTTTTGAATGTGTTTGCTCTTGCTTCTCTAGTTCTTTTAATTGTGACATTAGTGTGCCAATTTTCGATCTTTCCTACTTTCTCTTGTGGGCATTTAGTGCTATAAATTTCCCTCTACACACTGCTTTGAATGTGTCCCAGAGATTCTGGTATGTTGTGTCTTTGTTCTTGTTGGTTTCAAAGAACATCTTTATTTCTGCCTTCATTTCGTTATGTAACCAGTACTCATTAAGGAGCAGGTTGTTCAGTTTCCATGTAGTTGAGCGGTTCTGAGTGAGTTTCTTAATCCTGAGTTCTAGTTTGATTGCACTGTGGTCTGAGAGACAGTTTGTTATAATTTCTGTTCTTTTACATTTCCTGAGGAGTGCCTTACTTCCAACTATGTGGTTAATTTTGGAATAGGTGTGGTGTGGTGCTGAAAAGAATATATTCTGTGGATTTGGGTGGAGAGTTCTGTAGATGTCTATTAGGTCTGCTTGGTGCAGAGCTGAGTTCAATTCCTGGATATCCTTGTAAACTTTCTGTCTTGTTGATCTGTCTAATGTTGACAGCGGGGTGTTAAAGTCTCCCATTATTATTGTGTGGGAGTCTAAGTCTCTTTCTAGGTTACTCAGGACTTGCTTTATGAATCTGGGTGCTCCTGTATTGGGTGCATATATATTTAGGATAGTTAGCTCTTCTTGTCGAATTGTTCCTGTTACCATTATGTAGTGGCCTTCTTTGTCTCTTTTGATCTTTGTTGGTTTCAAGTCTGTTTTATCAGAGACTAGGATTGCAACCCCTGCCTTTTTTTGTTTTCCATTTGCTTGGTAGAACTTTCTCCATCCCTTTATTTTGAGCCTATGTGTGTCTCTGCATGTGAGATGTGTTCCCTGAATACAGCACATTGATGGGTCTTGACTCTTTATTCAATTTGCCAGTCTGTGTCTTTTAATTGGAGCATTTAACCCATTTACATTTAAGGTTAATATTGTTATGTGTGAATTTGATCCTGTCATTATGATGTTAGCTGGTTATTTTGCTCGTTAGTTGATGCAGTTTCTTCCTAGCCTCGATGGCCTTTACAATTTGGCATGTTTTTGCAGTGGCTGGTACTGGTTGTTCCTTTCCATGTTTACTGCTTCCTTCAGGAGCTCTTTTAGGGCAGGCCTGGTGGTGACAAAATCTCTCAGCATTTGCTTGTCTATAAAGGATTTTATTTCTCCTTCACTTATGAAGCTTAGTTTGGCTGCATATGAAATTCTGGGTTGAAAATTCATTTGTTTAAGAATGTTGAATATTGACCCCCACTCTCTTCTGGCTTGTAGAATTTCTGCTGAGAGATCAGCTGTTATTCTGATGGGCTTCCCTTTGTGGGTAACCCGGCCTTTCTCTCTGGCTGTCCTTAACATTTTTTCCTTCATTTCAACTTTGGTAAATCTGACAATTATGTGTCTTGGAGTTGCTCTTCTCGAGGAGTATCTTTGTGGCATTCTCTGTATTTCCTGAATTTGAATATTGGCCTGCCTTGCTAGACTGGGGACTTTCTGGATAATATCCTGCAGAGTGTTTTCCAACTTGGTTCCATTCTCCCCATCACTTTCAGCTACACCAATCAGGCAGCAACATTTGCTGTTCACTAATATCTGCTGTTCTGCAGCCTCTGCTGCTGATACTCAGGCAAACAGGGTCTGGAGTGGACCTCCAGCAAACTCCAACAGACCTGCAGCTGAGGGTCCTGACTGTTAGAAGGAAAACTAACAAACAGAAAGGACATCCACACCAAAACCCCATCTGTACGTCACCATCATCAAAGACCAAAGGCAGATAAAACCACAAAGATGGGGAAAAAGCAGAGCAGAAAAACTGGAAACTCTAAAAATCAGAGGGCCTCTCCTCCTCCAAAGGAACGCAGCTCCTTACCAGCAATGGAACAAAGCTGGATGGAGAATGACTTTGACAAGCTGAGAGAAGAAGTCTTCAGATGATCAAACTACTCTGGGCTAAAGGAGGAAGTTCGAACCCATGGCAAAGAAGTTAAAAACCTTGAAAAAAAATTAGACGAATGGCTAACTAGAATAACCAATGCAGAGAAGTCCCTAAAGGACACGATGGAGCTGAAAACCATGGCACAAGAACTATGTGATGAATGCACAAGCCTCAGTAGCCGATTCAATCAACTGGAAGAAAGGATGTCAGTGATGGAAGATCAAATGAATGAAATGAAGTGAGAAGAGAAGTTTAGAGAGAAAAGAATAAAAAGAAATGAACCTTTGTTCATGAATCTTTGTTTTTGATTGTAAGAAATATGTACCCATCTTGGAATTATTAGTAACAGCTTTCAGCTAGTGAAGAAAATTTTCATAGACTGAAGTTGATACTCTAAACAAGGTAACTTGAATTTATATGCTCATGCAGAGATGAAGCAGAATAATATGGTGGGTCCAGCTAATTAAGGCGAATAACCTAATTACAGTCACTTCCACCCTATAAAATATGTAATTTCCTTATTTTTGTTCTCACTTTAAATTTGCTTAAGCCTTTATTAGCATATCACATTTAATGAATGCATTTGTCCTGTAATTATTGTTAAGGCTATACAAATCTATTAGTGATTCAGTATTTTGTGTGTTAAATATTATTTGACTTCAGGCCAAGGACCATACCCGCTTAATTTCTGAAATTCATTATCAAGTACATGAAGAGTCTTGATAAATGCTTTTAATAAAAAGCAGGATGCTGCTATCCGCCAGAATGAGGCAAGTGGATAATTATGGCATTTCAAAGGGAGACATTTAACAATTAACAGAGAAATTAGTGGAGAAAGACAGCAGGGATGGTATATATGCAGAAGAACAATATGAGATATGAGGAAACAAAGAAGATAATAAAATAACTCACACAAGGAATTGAACTGGACCAGTAAAACATCTGAAAATCTACTACTCACATCAATGTCTAAAAATCTGAAGTGAACAGGTGATCTAAGCATGCAGCTGGCATCCAACTTCACACCCTCTTGGTCTCTAAAATACTTCTTTAGCTTCCTTGAACAAAGACACCACAGTGGGCTACACAAGGTGTAGAAAAGGAAAGGAAAGCTGTTCTGTCTCCTCTGCATGCATTAGTCATTTTCTTCCTCTGAATCTGTGTCTTAATTGCCTTGCCTGTCTTATTAGATTGAAAACCCACTGGGTTGGGACCATCAGTACTAAGGTGTGCAGCACTGAGCTTGGCAGGTGATCAGCACTCAATAAATGTCTATTGCTACCATAAACCAATGTATAAATCTCAGAAACAGGCATAATAATGGACCTGACAGATTAATGCCCAGGGCTATTTTTGTACAGCAGCATGGGCTAGCCAAATCAAAATCAGACACCTCAGATTCAATTCTCAGTTTTGCATGTAATTCTCAGCCTTTCACATTTTTGTCCTGTGACAGACAGGAATAAATCATAGTCAACTTTTGAACATAATCAAATTTTAAAAATGTTCTCTTTCCCCCATTTTTGTATTCTTTTCAAATGCTATTGACCCATTATGTAGATTGCATTGCCTTTTTTATTATTGATAAGATGGTTTCAAATGCTGCAGCAAATGTTTTATATGGTATTTTTACTCAGCATTTCAAGTTCTCTTTTTTTGTGGAGGATTTTCTCTAGGAGCAAGAAATTCCTTATAGAAGCCATTTAATTCATACTCTAACAAGTCCTCTGTGGTGACTAAGGCAGAGTTATTATCAGTGTATCTCATTGGATAATAAAATTAACATGTAGAGAAATAAGTGACTTAAGCAGGACCCCTCACCGTAACTCCAGAAGAGAGGTAGTGAAGCCCTGGGTAGAATTCTCCAGAAATAAGAGTTCTTCACAGAAAGAAAGGGTTACTTGTGGGAGTTATTGAAGCTTTTTTTTTTTTTAGGTCTTAATAAAATACAATAAGCTTCCAATTCCATTTTCCTTATATAAAATGTTAGCTTTGTCTATCTGTGAGTTAAGATTATTTCCCCATCCTTACAGGGGTTGAGAAACCTTATTATATCTACAATCAAGTACTAATTTCCCTTTTTTTGTTTTTTATTTTTGTATTTTTTTCCTAGTCAGTGTAAAAGGTCACGCAAACTAGATGATGCAAATACATGATACAGTCATTGAAATTATTTGAAAGTTGTAATATATTTTTAAACACCATATAATTTTTATTCTGTAATAGGAGATTGTGTGTAAAAATTCAGTTAAATAATGTTAAATTAATGTGTTTTTAGATTCAGTCTTTTTGAAGATGAATATAAGAACAAAGACAACGCTGTCTGTATGACCAATCATGGCTAATGAGAGAAAATTAGAGATTGAAATATGGACTAAATGCAAAATTTAATCTTGTGCATGACATAAAAAGAAGAGCCTAGGGTTCAAATTTAGAGTACATAAATCAAGAAATGTAAAAGGGGAAATTATTTATATAATTTAAAGGCAAAAATGCATTTATCTTTATTATTAAGTTATTCCATATAATTCCAGACTGCTGCCAACAAATATACCTGCTCATGTAGTACTGTGCACTAGGCTCCTGAAATTCTTGTGTGGGATGGTAAAGGCAAGGAAATATTTTCACATAAATATTTCTTTACAAAATACATTTACTCATGAAAGTAAATATAAGTCAAATTTTGATCAAGCATTTTTCTTCAGAAATACTTTTGAGTGCTTAGGGTGTATCAGGTAGTTAGGTATTAATTTTCATATTTCTTATAATCTCCCTTCCTTCAACATAGATTTATGGAAGCTCCATGTCTTTTATTTGAAATAGCCATAGATAATGAACAAGGTCTATAGAAGGAAGAAAACATACACACAGAGAAAAAAAAAATTGTTCCCAAAGATTATGAAGTTTACGAGCTTGGGTGCCTGGGAGAATGGTGGTAACATTAACAGAAATAATCAAGTCAGGAGAATAAATTACTGGTGAAGGGGCACTTAGTGAATGCAATTTTGAATATGTTGAATATGAGATCATTCAGATAAAAGTTACCTGTCAGTTAGTGTATAGCATAGAATCAGAATTTGAAGGAATAATTAGGACTGTATACCCAAATTTAGCCATTACCTGCCAAAACAATGTTAAATTGAATAGTTATCTATTTTAATAGATAAAAATAAAAGTCAAAGTGCTCAACACACCTGGAGGGAGAAAGAAATGGTCATTCCTTCTAGAGAAAAAAAACTGGGAAGTTTCTTTTCCAGGCAATTGATTAGTTGTCGTCCCACTCTGTTCTCAGATCTGGAATGTAATTTCTCCAAGACAAGTCAAAGAAGGAGGAATATGAGACAAATTAGAGAACTCCCCATTATTTCTGAAATAATATTTATTTTGTAATGTTTCCAAAGTTGGTGAAGTTCATGCAAGGTCTATTTTGAGTGTTGGAAGCCCCGTGTTCATAATGGAATAATTGAAGATTTTTGTTATTTGACTTGTTAAAGGGGCTAGCAAGCATAAGAAAAATCAGATAAAAAAAATTATGCAAAATGTTTCCGGCATCATGTGCTCTAATTTAAGCTGCTTCATTTGCTGGATCAGACTGATTTCCTGTTATAAATTCTCTGTTCCTACTTTTCCCAGTCCTTGCTTAGTTCTGTGGCTGCACATTATCTGCAGCCAATAAATAGGATATTGTTATTTTTATAACTAACCTCCACTTCTGTAGGCAAAACATAAAGACCTATTAGAAAATTGATGTGGAAGAAGATAGGTAAAAACAAGGAAAAGAGGAGTAAAGGATGACAACACGGTAATTCTGCAGTCAGAATTCCTTCATGAAGTGACTCCTTGGTTTCATCCTTCTTTTCTTCTTTCCTGATCAGGCTCTACCTCTGTCAATACCTGAACTGTTTCTGTTTTGCCTGTGCCTTTCAACAGGTTACTTTGGCATATTTATTTTTTATTTTCAAAATTATGCAAATTAATCCAAGTTTGTTTCTTGCTCTAGAGTTCTAATTTTTATATTTTACTCTCTTTGTAATCTTTCTAAAATGTACTTCTGAGAAGATTATCAGCTGCTGAACGCCCTGAGCAGACTCTCTGTTGTCTACATTGAGTTTAAAAAAATCTTTCAGCCTCTTTTCTTTGGTCTCCTTTCCCCTCACTGTTCCCACCCATTCTACAATCCAAACACACCACTGTATCTATTTCATACCTTAAGTCATTGTACATGTTGCTCCTTGATCGATCTGGTAATTCCTTGGGTCTTTCAAAGATTCTACTTTTCTAAAGCCTTATCTAATAAAATAAAACAAAATTACTGCTTTTTACCTCATATCACCATCTAGCCTTTTACAGAGCTTATTATTGAATTAATCATATCATACCGCAATTCACATCAGCTTATTTATTTACTAAATTATGATCTTCTTGAAGAATTTTAGTTGTAAAATCAAGAAGCAAGAAATGTTAATGAAAAATGCCCACAAAGAAATTGATATCTGCTTGTTAATTGGTATATAATAAATATTTGATGAATTATAGATCCTCAAATGCTTTTAAAGCTCTTAAGTATTCCCTCTATCACAGATTCCCTATGACAATCTAATATTACTTGTTTAATAACCGCTTGTTAAGTGTTTGGAGTAACTTTTGAATATTTTAAAAGAATTTTCTATTTTAAACTTAATTTTTCCCCAAGTATATAAACCTTTATTTGACCTTTATCTGTGAAACCATGAATGTCTAAAGGGTTGCCCTTCAGCCATCCCCATTATGACCAAATACTAATAGCTAACATAGATGAAACAATCATCATGTTACAAGTACTTTTCAAGGTCTGCCTAAATTAATTATCACAACAGGCCTACAATGTAGCTATCATTTTCATTCCCATTAAATATCTAAGGCACACACATTTTAACTTTCTTGATCACACAGTTAGTAATCAGTGGAGCAAAGATCAAAATGTAGAAAGTCTGTGGATGCAGATTTTACTTTAATCACAGATACACTGCAGCAAGGCAAAACAGCCTGTAGTAGCCTGAATAAGGAGTGCACTCAACATCAGTCACCACTAATGTCACACTTTTACTACCCCAGAACAACCAAAAAGTTCCTCCCCATATTTCATAGATTACTATCTCCCACATTCTTAAATGTTTATACTGGAAAGGAAATTTCCAGAATCTAGGCTGTATGTTTTCCATATGTAAATTGTCAAATATTCTATCCTGCATTCTTTAAATTATTTGCTTCAATGTTTGTTGCTGTCTTTAAAAATTAGCACAGAAATGATGATTATATTCATTGCCACCAGCTAAAAAGCACTGGACTCCTAGAGTGTAGCTTGAGGGATTTTGTAGGTTTTCCTTTTTCCATTAATATTTAAGCTTAAACTAAGGCAGACAAAACTGAATACATAACAAATAACCACCAAGGTTACTCTTTATGGGTCAAACAGAATGACAGCCTCAATTATTAAAATTCACTGCAACTGAAGGCAATGAATTTTGCTGTGAATACTTTCCAAATTCTTCCTCAAAATTGCTGGCTTTCCATTTTTAATAAGCTGAACTTGGAATTGTATACAGCAATTGGATGGAGTTGAGTTTCAGCTTCTGTTTTTCTTAAAAGATTTATAATTTCCTATGTTAATAGCAAATAATCTCTAGGTTGATATATGTTCATTTGCATGCCAATATGATTTATAAACAACTCCCGACATTCTGGAGTTAGGTCAAGATCTCTGACCTTCTAGGGGAAGACCAAGGACCCTTGGTTCCGGTTCAGCCTATTCTACACTGAACTAAAATGAAGCCCATTCCTATGGTGTCCCAAATACCCCAACATCCCATGAATACCCCAGAGCAGAGAATTATTTTTCTGAAACATGCTGGAATCCCCTAATATGTAATATAGACTACCTCTTTACCCACCCCAGTCACATTTCCTTTTTTATTTTCACATTTTTGCTATTTGTTCTCTCTCTCTCTTTTTTTTTTTTTTTTTTTTTGAGACGGAGTTTCACTCTGTCCCCCAGTTGTCGCCCACGTTGGAGTGCAGTGGCGCAATCTTGGCTCACTGCAAGTTCCGCCTCCCAGGTTCACACCATTCTCCTGACTCAGCCTCCCGAGTAGCTGGGACTACAGGCGCCCACCACCACACCCGGCCAATTTTTTGTATTTTTAGTAGAGACGGGGTTTCACCATGTTAGCCAGGATGGTCTCAATCTCCTGACCTCGTGATCCGCCTGCCTCGGCCTCCCAAAGTGCTGGGATTACAGGCGTGAGCCACCGCGCCCGGCCGCTATTTGTTCTTTCTAATAACTTCCACACACTCCCTGTCAGCATCCAATTTGTTTGAGACAGATATGTCCTCTTTCCTGAAGGCAAAGATAGGTTAATGTTGTCTCAAAAAGTCATCATCCCACATAAGCTGGTTCCACTCCTCTCAGTGAATCCTAGTACCTTTCTCAAAATCTCTCAACCTCAGAGTCTCTATTTCTTCATGTAGAACTTTGTCTCCTCCCAGTAAGCCCACCTACATACATCTTCAACCTGCCAAAATAATGACAGAGATTGAGGATGGGAAAGATCAATATCTAGATCTATGGCTAGGGTACAGGGTCTACTGAACAAGGGATTTTGCCCTAGGCTAACCACATGCCTCTTGCTGAAGGAACTATACAGATAAAAAAAGGCCAGAAAACCTAAGACTTGGTCTGGGATCCCAAAGGAGTCCACTGGTGAGCCATCCTGTTCATGTGGAACATTTTCTGTACCTTGATCAGAAACAGCCCTAAAATCTGAAATGCACCTGAGAATGGCTGGAGTTTCTTCTTTTTTCTTAAGCTCACAATCACATTTCAGAAATTACCTTAGTGATGATGAGTAAAGGGCTAGTCTATTGAAGGAGTAAAGACAAGAGTAGGACAATCAGTGAATGGAAGCATCTGCCTTTTTGTCTGTACCAGGGTTTATTTAAAAAAAAATTTCAATAGTTCCTGGGGAACAGGTGGTGTCTAGTTGCACGGAGTTCTTCAGTGATGATTTCTGAGATTTTGGTGCACTTGTCACCTGAGGAGTGTACACTGTACTTAATGTGTAGACTTTTATCCCTCACCCTTCTCCTACCCACCTCCTAATTCCCCAGAGTTCATTATATCATTCTTATGCCTTTGTGTCTTCACAGCTTAGCTCCAGCTTATAAGTGAGAACATACAATGTTTGGTTTTCCATTCCTGAGTTACTTCACCTAGAATAATGATCTCCAACTCTATCCACGTTGCTGCAAATGCCATTATTTCATTCCTTTTTATGCCTAAGTAGTATTCCACATACACAATATAGATATACTATATATATATTCCATACGTATGATATATATATACACACACATATAATATATCCATATATATCATATATACTATATATATCCATATATACTATATATCCATATTTTATATATATATATATATGCGCCACATTTTCTTTATTCACTTGACTGATGGGCATTTAGGCTGATTCCATATTTTTGCAGTTGCTAATTGTGCTGCTATAGACATGCATGTGCAAGTGTCTTTTTCATTTAAAGACCTCTTTTTTTTCTGGGTAGATACCCAGTAGTGGGACTGCTGGATCAAATGGTAGTTCTATTTTTAGTTCTTTAAGGAATCTCCATGCTGTTTTCCACAGTGGTTGTACTAGTTTACATTCCCACCAGCAGTGTAAAAGTTTTCCCTTTTCACCACATCCACGCCATACTTTTTTTTATGTTTTAATTATGACCATTCTTGCAGGAGTGAGGCAGTGTCTCATTGTGGTTTTAATTTGCATTTCCCTGATAATTAGTGAGGCTGAACATTTTTTCGTGTTTGTTGAACATTTGTATATCTTCTTTTGATAATTTTCTTTTCATGTCCTTTGCCCACTTTTTGACAGGATTGTTTGTTTGTTTGTTTGTTTTCTTGCTGGTTTGTTTGAGTTCCTTATAGAGCCTGGATATTAGTCCTTTCTCAGATGAAACAGTATATCAGCTTTTCTTGGGAAATAATTTAGAGAGAAAAGGGAGAATAATTATCTCTCTCTCTCTCTCACTTTTGATTCAATTTTCAAGATTTATATCATTTAATTATCACAACAAACCTACACTGTGACTACCATTATCATTCCCATTGAATAGGCACATAGATTTTAATTTTCCTTATAATGAGAATAAGAGAAAGAGAATGAATTAATGAAATTCTTTAATTCTTCTTACATTTGGGCACAGAGGTGATAGGTAAAAATACAAGAGCACCACCAAAGTCAAAGTTGAACTCCGTTATCTCACAAGATTGTCTCAGGCTAGCTTGGCAGATGTATAATATGTATGCAGTCCTTGGGCGATCAGTGAGAAATACATCAGAGGGTTTTTCTTAGAGTATAAAGGGAAGGTTCTTGAATGAATTGCCCTAGATCAGGCAAGTCACTCCTGGAGTACTGGGAATGCTGAAATGGAGTGGGCCTCTGTTCCTCTGCTTGAAATGGCTCCACCTGGGGTTATGTTGTGTTTCAATTAATGTGCATTTTTGTTAGTTTCTGGAAATGCTAAAGCATGTTTGGTGGGTGGAATTTATCTAATGTCAGAAAATGAGACAGAACATGATAATGTGGAATTCAAAACACACGTAAACACACACTCACACTCATACACACTCACACACAGGTTTTCGGGTCTCATTAAATTGAGAGTGCTGATTCTTATGCTCTCAGCCCCACCTTGTGCTTTAGCAAGGGTCTCTTTTGTTTGGAACATCGCCCCTAAATTATAATAAAAACATGGCAGTTTTTGGATTTGTATCCATCTGAAGAGCTTTTCACAAACCATTTTTCGCAAACCTAAGAGCAATACACAATGATGATGATGAAGCTCTGTTTGTCTATTTTTCTGTCTGTCTACCTATTTATTTACTTAGAAAAAGCAAGAGCTAAATAACCTCCTGTGCACAGGGTATTTACTGCTTTAGGGCACAATCTGTTGCAGAACAGTTAAACTGTTGCTAAGGCATCTATTGTCTTAAGGTATGCCTGGGTGGCCCCATGTTCCCTCTTGCTCGGCATCTGTGAGTACGGTGATTCATTGGTAATACTAGTCTTTGAAGGTCGTAGTATTGCTAAGTCAAACACGTTTGAAGAGGAGAAAAACAGTGTCATTTTCTGTTGTTTCCATGGAATTTTCTATGACCGCTTGAGAACACATTTTATTTTGAAAGAGGATACACTAATATAGCTAAGAAAAGGAGCAACATTTAATTTTGATTAAGGATTCCATTTTTTAAAAATCTGAGATTTGCCTCTTTACTTTCATTTTCTGATGAAAATAATATTCTAGTGTGTTGCATCGCCATCACCATCATCTTAGCCAACAGTAACTACGTGTAGAACATTTACAAAAAAAGAGGGAAATTTAGAAAGCAGAGACCCTGAGCACACAAAAAATCTGACCCTTTCCTTCAAAGAGGGAATTGCTTGGTAGAGTTCCTACCCTCTTTCTACCTTTCTTTCTTCCTCCTTGTAGAATATTTGTAAAACTAGGAGAGTTCAACATTGATTGAGCCACAATAACCAGTGGGCTGAACCACTGCACTGAAATTCAGATATTACAATGGTCTTTTGTGAAGAAGGTGAGGGTGTTCTAGGCAGCTGTGATTTAAAGATGCTTAGTATTTGCACATTCAACTCTCACCCAGGCTGTCCTCAAAGTAAGTATTGGGGCACGTGCAAAGGTAAGTAGCGAACTTTATTCTTCTTTAAGAAGATAAAAGAAAAATCTTATTTTTATTTTACTTTGTGCTCAGTTGTTTTGTTTGTTTGTTTTGTTTTGTTTCTGCATCAAATGCTGCCTTTACCTCCACATTCACACTGAGATAAAAGTGAATGAGGATAGTTTCCAAAGGTGATTGCTCTTAATTAGATATAAATACTCTGTCAAATAAATATAGTTCTAAATTGAGAACATTAGTTATCCAGTTAAAAAAGGTTTTGTTTGTGTGAAAAGAGTCAGCAAAAATAAAACTTTTAAAGTAACATATCACATCAAATTCGGCCAGATCAAAATTCAAGAAACTAAAAAAAAAAGAAAAAAAATTAATTGGTTGGATTTTAATGATCTGATCTTTAAAATTCAGGACTACATACCATATAATCATTGATGAATAGTAGTAATTTTGTTAAACTCAACCTTTTTTTTTTTTTTTCAATCAAGAAACTAAAAAAAAAAGAAAAAAATTAAATTGTTGGATTTTAATGATCTGATCTTTAAATTTCAGGACTACATACCATATAATCATTGACGAATAGTAGTAATTTTGTTAAACTCAACCTTTTTTTTTTTTTTCAAAATTTTTGAGGCAATGGAACATTCTGTAAACTTTATTTAGACTATAGTCTTCTGGAACCATGGTTTTACTAATTTTCTAGTTGAGTGAGCATGCCTGACTGCTTAGAGCCTAAGGTTCCTCACTTACCATTTTTATAACATTGATCTTAGGATAAAAGGAGAATTTGGGTAACGTGTTAGATATAGGAGCATACTCAATACTTGGTGAATGTTGTGTTTATAACATGGTACTAACTATGTGCAAAGTGCAGTTTCCTCAAAGTGCCCATGCTTGGCAACAATTTGCTTAGCAACACTCCCCACCCCTCTCCCCACAACGGAGTCTCGCTCTGTCGCCCAGGCTGGAGTGCAGTGGCGCAATCTCGGCTCACTGCAAGCTCCGCCTCCCGGGTTCAGGCCATTCTCCTGCCTCAGCCTCCTGAGTAGCTGGGACTACAGGTGCCCGCCACCATGTCCGGCTAATTTTTTGTATTTTTAGTAGAGACGGGGTTTCACTGTATTAGCAAGGATGGTCTCGATCTCCTGACCTCGTGATCCTCCTGCCTCAGCCTCCCAAAGTGCTGGGATTACACGAGTGAGCCACTGCGCCAGACCCATTTCCCCCTTTTAAATCACCTTTAATTTTGTATTTTCTATTAGAATAGATTATATAAAAGTTTGACTATGTTTCCCCTTGTTCAGAAGCAACTCACACACTAAGCAAGCAACATATTCTGTAGTACCCTATTCAATAAAAAATAGCCTTTGCCTATGTATTTTGTCTTTGTTAACATTTGAAGGGCAAGGAGCTAATTTTCTATACAACCTGTAAAGACTTTTTTTGAGGTCTTTGCACCTCCGGATGAATAATGAATGTTAATTAATGATGACAATGACAATAGCATTTCATGTTTTTACCATGTTGCACTTTACCCATCTCTAAGACTTTTCCCCCTGAAGTGGGTTTTCTATTATTTTATTCATTATTTTACTCCTGGTAACTTGCACTTTGTTAAAATACAGCAGATTTCTTCTTCTTGTAGGTTACCATAGCAAATTGCATAAGAATTTACACCATAAATTATTCATTACATCCAATTTAGTATAATTATTAATTCCAGCACACATTGGTGCCTGATTACATCTCAGTGCTCATTGCTGGATCTTGACCATGTTCTGCTGAAAATAATGATCTGTCATGGCTAATAAGAATCTAACAAGTCCCCCTAAAAGGTGAAAACATTTAATTAATATTGGTTTAATGAAACAATGATGAATCCAATTGTTACAATCTGTCAGAAATTCTTCCTAAGGTAATCCAAAATATAACTGGTAATGAATTTAAGAGCTAGCACTGATGTGCAAGCAATCAACACGCTTTCCAATTCAAGAGCAAATTGGGATGTACCCTTCCCTCGGTATCTTTCTGCAGAAGTAAATCAGCTCTACTTTCACTGAGAAGCTTTGCTCCCAACATCAGTTCTGGTATTTCAAGCTTTCATGCCTTGTGCTCCCAGTGAGCCCATTCCTTGCATTAAAGATGCATCCTGTATTGTATGTGAATGTTCCAAGTTGCCCTGCCTCCCACGCGGATCTCATTTTAACTCTGACTAAGTTGAGCTTAGCAAAGTTTGCAGTTGTATTTCCCACTGGGATTTTAACTTGGGTAGAATATGGCTGCAGATTCAGTTCAAAAGCCTTTGGGTGCGAAACCCTATTATTCTAAACATCCAGGGAATATCGGTAAATAAATAGGGCCTAATTTTGCTTTGAATTTTTTTTTAATGTAGAGAAGAAATCGGTCTCATGTGCAATCGGATTGATGTTATTATATTATTTAATATACTTTAAGCAAGTTTTTATTTATTTTTAATAGTGTATCTCCTCCAAATCAAGAAACAGATAATATTGTTACTTATTTTTAAAACTACAGAATACATTTGATGCCATATATTTTAATCCTAGCAGAGAAAATAAATTAAACATGACATGTACGATAACATCCCTCTTACTGAGAGCAAATGATGTGCTGGGTACTTTGTGTATATTTGCTTTCACACTCATAATGGTGTTTTAAAGTAGACACTATGGTTCCCATTTTTAAGATGAGAAAGCTGAAGCTTGAGGCCCTTGTGTAGTAAGTTGATGAGTAGAGAAATATTCAGATCTGTCTGATGTTAACTATAATTAGCTACTTCAGCACATTTTACTGAAACATATCTGTAAACCAGAGGCATAAGGCAGGGACTGTTTGAACAGCTAAACTGATTAGTTTTTTTTATCTTTTCTATATTAGACCACTGGGTGCATTTTAATGCTGTGTCTTTGAAACACACATATGGGTAAGATGACTGAAGGGAGAAAGGCAGAACTTATACACTTGCCACCAATTCAATATCAGGTTTTGATTAAATACTCTCTGTTTCAAGAGGCATGAACTGATAGATATCAGACCCATCAACTGTAGTAATGAGTCATATTACAAAACTATGTATTCATCACATTTCAACTCTTGTGACTCCCCTGTGTGTTTTCCCAAGAAAACATTCAAAAATCATTTCTAAAGCTACTTGTGTATGTGTGTGAATTTTATTTAAAGTACTTTCCTAGAGCTTTGTGGTACTGGGACTCTGAGAGATCACTGTCAGTTGTTTTCCTTGAACACTCAGGGGCAGTGGATACCTCAGTAGCACTTTGAGTAAACACCTTAGAAGACCACTGATGGACAAATGCTATCATCTTTGCCCTGCAGTTCAGTGAACACAAGCTGAAGGTCTTCTGCACCACCTGAGAATTTATTAATATCTTTAAGGCTCACCCCATGTGTATCACATTCAATCTACCCTGGAGTTCTCCAATATCGCAAATATAACTCACATGTAAGAGAAGAGGTTAAGCTATTTATATGTAACTGTTCTATTGGCTTCTGGGACTCCATTATACTTAGTGTTATATCATGCAATTTTAGAGATCTTTTCTGGAACTACTTTGTGTAATCCTTAAGCATTGCTAAAGCTTGTTACAGTTTTTTTCCTTATTTTCACAAGTTTATTGGGTCGCCATAAAGCTGAGAGAAAATCTCCCAGGAGAAAGAACGTGAGAGATAGCTAGTGTGGGAACAAAGACTAGAAGAACCAGGCAGAATAAGGAAAGAGACACCATAGAAGTAGGTAGTAAAAATGGAAGGGGAAAAAAGAAAGCTAGACCCACTGACCTGTCCCTCTTTATACAAGTGTATTTATCTTGGCATTTTCATGAAAGTGCCAAGTAAAATGCCTGATTGTTTATTTGTTAATTAATCAATAACATAATTACTCTTACTCCTATCCTCCAGAAGCAGACAATCAGATAATACACAGTAATTATTATCTCCCTATTAATTTATTTAACTTTGATTTGTTGAATGCCAGAGGCAAGTTTTAGGAAATGCCTGTGGAGGTGATGCATATCTATAGATGAATAAAAAGAGGAAAATATTTATTTCTAATACAGGTATGTTTCAATTCTCAAGAAAGAATTGCAATGTAGAAATAAGAACATGATTTAAGATTACCTAATATAACATGTGTTTCATAGTTCTACACCATAAAAATTCTGTTAATTTTGGAAAATTACTTTGGAAATATAGGAAATGGTTCTCACCTTTCCCTTCAATTAGGAACTTCCTCCAAATCTATCCTATGTAGTAATTAGGAAAAGAGATATGCATATTGGGGATGGTGGTGGTAATATTTCGACAAAATGCTAATGTATATTTTTCTTTTGCACTTTTGCACATAGCATATTTATAGTTGGATGAAAGCAGCCCTCTGCCTCAAGAATAAGATTCAGAATGTGACAGAGGGGATGGAAAGATAAATATTTCGTCTTCATTTTCTGACATTCAGTGTTGGATTTGATGTGATCTCCTTTAGCATATTAACAGCCAGTTTGGATTTTGTTTTTTTTTTTTTTGAAACAGGGTCTGGATCTGTCACCCAGTTTATTACTCAGGGTTCTCTAGAGGGACAGAAATAATAGGATATATGTATATACAAAGGGGAGTTCATTAAGGAGTGTTAGCTTACATGATCACAAGGTGAGGTCCCACAATAGGCCATCTGTGAGCTGATGAGCAAGGAAGCCGTCCAAGTCCCAAAGCTGAACAACTTGAAATCTGATGTTCGAGGGCAGGAAGCATCCAGCAAGAGAGAATGATGTAGGCTGGGAGGCTAAACCATTCTAATCTCTCCACGTTCTTCTGCCTGCTTTTATTCTGGAAGGACTGGCAACTGATTAGATTGTGCCCACCCAGATTGAGGGTGGGTCTGCCCTTCCCAATCCACTGACTTAAATGTTAATCTCCTTTGGCAACACACTCACAGACACACTGAGGAACAATAGTTTGCACCCTTCAATGCAATCAAGTTGATATTCAGTATTAACCATTACCCCCAGGCTGGAGTACAGTGGTGCAATCTCAGCTCACTGTAACCTCCACCTCCAAGGTTCAAGTGATTATTGTGCCACAGCCTCCTGAGTAGCTGGATTACAGGCTTGCACCACCATGCCCAGCTATTTTTTTATATTTTTAGTAGAGATGGGTTTTTACCATGTTGGCCAGGTCAGTCTCAAACTGGCCTCAATTATTTGCCTGCCTCAGATTCCCAAATGGTTGGGATTACAGGCCTGAGCCATGGCACCTGGCTGGTTTGGATGTTAGACAACATGTTTTTCTCTATGGCACATGTAGAAGAAGTTAGGGAAAAGACCAAAAGGAAGGAAATAAAAGAAGTTTAACCCTTGCACACAGGGGATTAAGGCATAAAGAAAAGGAGTGGAAGACATTAGATGTGCAAACGTGGCTAATTCCCACCTGGAATGAGAAGGTATATTATGAAATAAAGATGTGAAGGGCACTAGTCTTCTTCCACCTTGAGCTATAAGGAAAGATAAGTGTGCAGAGCAATCCAGTACCGACAGTGGATCATTCCATTTAGTGAAGAGCATGGAATTGCATTCCAGGACTACCGGGTTCAAGTTTTAAATTCCAGCCAATTCTTGTGTGGCCAATGAGTGTGCTTGCTCACTCATTAGTGGGGAAAGCAGTAGCGAAAGTGAGATAATGCAATGCAAAGGCTGAGGTGGGCTATTTTAGGACAGAAGACACGATGGAAGACAAGGCAGAAGTGTATAGTACTGACAAATGACAAAGGCCAGAGAAAGACCACACAATGATTTCTATTATCTGCAAACAGTGGCAGTTTGAACCATAAGAATGCACAGAAATGGAACCAGTTTTCATTGAAAGGTTACTAACTGGTGCACATGAGGTGGCTTTCCCCTTTGCCCCAATGCCATGAGGTCATGTAAACTATTTATCTTATACCCAGACCACATCATGCAGAGAAACCAGGAAATGTATCATGAAAATTAGATGTTGAAGCTGAAAAATCATCTCAAAATATAATTATTAAATAATAAATTATTTAATAATAATATTACATCAGACTTAAATAAATAGGATATAATAAACAGGTCAATAGAATCAGTACACAAATTCTGAAGTTTTTAGCAAATCAATTTTGTATTGTGGGGAAATTTGTAACTTTGAGAAAAAGAATAAGTTAGGTCATAGCAGTCACGTATATCTTGATGTGTGTGATTCTGTGGAATCGTTTTATAGAAGCAAGTTTAATGGAATGAGGAGATAAAAACCGGTATAGGAAAAAATAGCAGAACCAACTGACCAGAGCCGTCACCACTTTTTCTTCTCCTTCTCCTCCTCAGAAACACTCTCTCTGTTCTCCCAATTTGTATCAAACCAAATACTATATTAGTAAAATGATAATGGAAATCTTGACAGATACTATGAATAATAATTTGTAATCACAAATGATAAAGGAGATATTTTACTAGCAAAACCTATCATCAAATCTTAATTGTCAATAGGCAAATATTTTCTAATAAGGACACCTATGCTCTTTGCCAATCAGGGAAACAAGGGGAACAAAGGCTCAAACTACTGAAAAATAGTGACATTAAAATCATTGAACCAACCATATGGATAAGGGCTATAAATAATAACTGTAGGCATATTGGTGCATAGGTAATAAATGTAGCCTTGTGTATAAAGCTTCTGTCCAAAAATGAAAAATGAATTCATTCTCTAGGAAACCGATATGGTTTTGCTGTGTCCCCATCCAAATCTCATCTTGTAGTCCCCATAATCCCCACATCTCATGGGAGGGACCAGGTGGAGATAATTGAATCATGGGGGCAGTTTTCCTTATCCTGTTCCCATGATAGTGAATTAGTTCTCACAAGATCTGATAGTTTTATAAGGGGTTTCCCCTTTAAATGGGCACTCATTTTTCTCCTTCCTGCTGCCATGTGAAGAAGGACATGTTGGCTTCCCCTACCACTGTGATTTTAAGTTTCCTGAGGCCTTCCCAGCCATGCTGAACTGTGCATCAATTAAACCTCTTTTCTCTACAGATTACCAAGTCTCAGGTATGTCTTTTTTTTTTTTTTTTTTTTTTTTGACAGAGTCTTTCTCTGTTGCCAGGCTGGAATGCAGTGGCGTGATTTTGGCTCACTGCAACCTCTGACTTCCTGGTCCAAGCGATTCTCCTGCCTCAGCCTCCCAAGTAGCTGGGATTACAGGCACGTGCCACCACACCCAGCTAATTTTTGTATTTTTAGTAGAGATGAGGTTTCACCACATTGGCCAAGATGGTCTCGATCTCATGACCTTGTGATCTGCCTGCCTTGGCCTCCCAAAGTGCTGGGATTACAGGCATGAGCCACTGCACACACTGGCTCAGGTATATCTTTATTAGCAGTGTGATAACAGACTAATATAGTAAATTCGTACTGGGTAGTGGGCACTGCTCTAAAGACACCTGAAAATGTGGAAGCGACTTTGGAACTGAGTAACGGGCAGAGTTTGGAACAGTTTGGAAGACTCAGAAGAATAGGAAGATGTGGGAAAGTTGGGAACTTCCTAGAGACTTTGTATTAGTCCATTTTCACACTGCTATGAAGACATACCCAAGACTGGGTAATTTATAAAGGAAAGAGGTTTAATCGACTAACAGTTAAGCATGGCTAAAAAGGCCTCAGGAAACTTACAATCATGGCAGAAGGGGAAGCAAAACATGTCCTTGTTCACAGGGCAACAGCAAGGAGAAGAAGAATGAGTAAAAAGGGAACAGCCCCTTATAAAATCATCAGATCTCATGAGAACTCACTGACTGTTATCAGAACAGCATGGAGGTAACTGCCCCCATGATTCAATTACCTCCTGCCAGCTTCCTCCCATGACACATGGAAATTATGGGAACTACAATTTGAAATGAGATTTGGGTGGGGACACAGCCAAATCATATCACACTCATTGAATGGCTTTGACCAAAATCCTGACAGTGATATGGACAATAAAGTCCAAGCTGAGGTGGTCTCAGATGGAGATGAGGAACTTGTTGGGAACTGGAGCAAAGGTGACCCTTGTTATGCTTTAGCAAAGAGACTGTCAGCATTTTGCCCCTGCCCTAGAGACCATGAAACTTTGAACATGAGAGACATGATTTAGGGTATGTGGTGGAAGAAATTACTAAGCAGCAAAGTGTTCAAGAGGAAGCAGAGCATAAAAGTTTGGAAAATTTGCAGCCTGACAATGCAATAGAAAAGAAAAACTCATTTTCTGGGGAGAAATTTTAGCCTGCTGCAGCAATTTGCATAAGTAACAAGGAGCCAAATATTAATCACCAAGGCAATGGGGAAATGTCTTCAGGGCATGTCAGAGACCTTGTTGGGAGCTCCTCCTTGTTGACAGGCCCAGAGATCTAGGAGGGAAAAATTATTTCATGGGCTGGGCCCAGGATTCCCCTGCTGTATGCAGCCTAGGGACTTGCTGCCCTGCATTCCAGCCACTCCAGCTGTGGCTAAAGGGGGCCAAGGTACAGCTCAGGCCATGGATCCAGAGGGTGCAAGCCCTAAGCCTTGGCAGCTTCCATGTGGTGTTGAGCCTGTGGGTGCACATAAGTCAAGAACTGAGGTTTGGGAACCTCTGCCTAGATTTCAGAGGATGTGTGAAAATGGCTGGATTCCAGGTAGAAGTTGGCTTCAGGGGTGGAGCCCTCTTGGAGAATGTCTTTTAGAGCAGTTATCTGAGTGTAGAACGGAAAGGTGGGGTCAGAGCCCCAATACAGAGTCCCCACTGGGGCACTGCCTCATGTAGTTGTAAGAAGAGGGCCACCATCCTCCAGATGCCAGAATGTTAGATCCACCGACATCTTGCACCATGCTCCTGGAAAAGCTGCAGACATTCAATGCAAGACTGTAAAGGAAGCCAAGAGGTGGGCTGTACCCTACAAAGCCACAGGGTAGAGCTGCCCAAGACCATAGTAACTCACCTCTTGCATCAGCATAATCTGGATGTGAGACAAGGAGTCAAAGGAGATCATTTTGAAATTTTAAGGTTTAATGACTGCCCTATTGGATTTTGGACTTGCATGGGGACTGTAGCCCCTTTGTTTTAGCCAATTTCTGTCATTTGGAAAGGGTGCATATTCCCAATGCCTGTACCCCTACTCTATCTGGGAAGTAACTAATTTACTTCTGATTTTACAGGCTCATAGGTGGAAAGGACTTGCCTTGCCTCAGATTAGACCTTGGACTTGTACTTTTGAGTTAATGCTAGAATGAGTTAAGACTTTAGGGGACTGTTGGAAGGGCATGATTGTGTTCTGAATTGTGAGGACATGCGATCTGGGGAGGGGCCAGGAGCGGAATGATATGGTTTGGCTGTGTCCCCACACAAATCCCATTTTGTATTTCCTATAATCCCCGCATGTCATAGGAGGGAACAGGTGGAGACAATTGAGTCATGGGTCAGTTTCCCCCATTCTGTTCTCATAATAGTGAGTTAGTTCTCCTGTGATCTGTTAGTTATAAAACTAGAAGGGGCTTCCTCTTTCATTGGGCACTCATTCTTCTCCTTCCTGCTGCCACGTGAAGAAGGATGTGTTTGCTTTCCATACTACCATGATTGTTAAGTTTCCTGAGGCCTCCTCAGCCATGCTGAGCTGTGAGTCAATTAATCCTCTTTCCTTTATAAGTGACCCAGTCTTGGATATGTCTTTATTAGGAGCATGAGAATAGACTAATAGAAAAACAAAGCAAGATAACTAAGGAAATCAAAATAGTGAAGGTGTCTAGATAAGGTGTTCACTTATTTTAAAGCTGCTCATATATTGATGGATTTTATATTAACAACATTATTAAAATAGTTTAAAATGTGCATTGTTTTCATGATTGTAGCATTACAAACTAAGAATATGTGGAAAATATTATTTATAGTTTTGCTTGCCAGAGATCACCACCATTTATTGAGATTTTTGTGTTGAATTTTGCTTTCTAAACAGGTACTTTTACATTCCTTAACTTTTATATTACAGTTTTATTCATGACTACACATTCTAAAAAAATGCAGATAGATCATTTTTACTTTTTTTGTTTAAAAATGCAGGCCACTTGTCAAAATTGTGACCAAAGTGCCTTACTATGACCAGATGGTCACTTTGAAAAAATTATTGCTACAAAAGTCTTTTTGTGAATAGTCAGGGTGCTTGCGCAAGTGTAGATCTGTATATTTGTAGCACGTGTAGTGAAGAATATTTGGAGTTTTAGCATTGAGTAGTTTGGAGAAATGACTCTGCAAAGCTGACATTCAGACCTCTTAGGAGGGTGTACCACCCCTCTTTTGGGGGCATAATAAGGCTGATCCAGTGAAGAAACTGGAGGCTGAAATGAGCTATCACGAATGGGGAGACCTGGTGCTGGGTTATGGTGGCCATAGCAGTAGCCAAACAGAAAGGAACAGGCTTTGTCCTTTGGCCTTGCACTCTTCATTGAGCGCTTCCTACTGGAAGAACCTAACAGAAACTTAGCTGGAAAGCTGAAACGTACTTTCTAGACTCCCAGCCCTAGTAGCACACAATTGAGTATAGAAAGGAAGGTTTGGAGATAAGGAATAAAAAAATCTTAAAAATTAACACAGTATATAAAAGTGAAGTGAAAGTGAACATTTTAAAGATGCTGTTTAATTGTCTTCTGAATTCCAATATTTTCAATAAGAGATCAACTGTCAGTTTTATTGTACTCCTCTGAAAATAATGTATCCTTTTACTCTGGCTGTGTTTTAGATTTTATTCAGTTTTCAGCAGTTTATGTGTGAGATATGTAGGTTTGATGGTTTGATTTTCTTTGGGCTTATTCTTGTTGGGGTTTGTGGAACTTCCTGAATCTGAGCATTGATTAACAACAACAACAAAAAATAGTATTGTAAAATACTTGGCCATTACTTATTTATCATCAGAGAAGATTTTCCTTTTCTTTTGCTAGGCAGTTAGGGTGGGGATCTGCTCACCTTAATCAGACTATGAACTGGCCTGGGTTAAGGCTGAACTGCAGGTCGGTAAGATTCAGTCAACCATGGTTCATCTGACTTTCCACAGTATAGGTGTCAAGAAATTTCCAGCTTAGCTCTTTAATGTCTTGCCATGCACAGCTTTACAATTTGGCAAGTGACTTGAGGGGTAAACCAGCTTGGCATTTAAAGCCACTACAGAGTACAATTCTGTCATTCCAGGCCCGTGCAATTTCCAAAAATATAGCTGAAAGTTTAACATCTCTCTTCCTGGAGACAAGAATAGATTCTCACCCTCTAATTGTGCTCAGATTGCCAAATATTCCCATACAGGAAGTCTTTAAGGTGGCTCTGTATCAGCAGGAACAGGGGCAAAGAAAAATACCCTTTTTAACCTCACACTACCTTCGAATATTTTGAAGTTTGAATAACCTTTTGATTTGTTATAGTTTTAATTTGTGAGAAAGGGAGAGAAGCTGAGTTTCAGTGATGTATCATGTTGTTTTACTCTCTCCCAAATTAACCTAGTCTGAAAAGTCAGAATTGCAAGAGAAGAGACTAGGTTTCCTACTTTCCTTGTTATTCTCTTCTATATATGATATGCTTTTACCCAGAAAATTGTGGATTCTGGAGCTGTTGGCTATCTTTCTTTGCAGGATAGTTTTTTGGGGGGCAAGCAAATATTTAACTGCATTTATAGAGAAGCTTCCCATAGCACCTTGGCTATTTAAAAGGGGAAATTATATGATAAAATACAGGAAGTATCTAAGGGGGCCCAGAAAGGCAGTTAGAATTACCAAGCCTAATAATAAGATGTCATAAACATACTATAAGTAATTACATATTTTTAAGACCAAGTTAAATGTACCCTTTACTACTTTCTCTTACCAGTTGTATAGCCTTGTTCATATACTATTAGCCAAGTTTGCAGTTTTGGGCCATGCGAAATTTGTAAATACATTTTCCATATTTTTACACCTGTATATCAGGAATGGTAATTCTCTGCCCCTTTTTAGCCCTCTTGAAAGGGGTAAGAACCAACAGAGTTCCTGGGTGTTGAGAGAGATTTTTCTGGACTCCCACTAAAGATAACTTTCTGAAAGAGTTTTCAAGTATTTTATTGTATACATTTTATTTTTCCCATGGTGATCACAGACAAATGGGCACACACACACACACACACACCGTGAATGCTCCAATTGTAACACAGATGTAAAGAAGATTACAGCTTATTAGGGATAGCAGATGAGATTATGAAATCTAAACACATTCATTTAAGACATATGATAAGATATATGATAAGCAGTCAAAGTAGTGGAGAAGCCAAAACTGTTTAGAAGTAGAAATGACTTGTGGATAGGCTGAAACAACCCTGGATTAAGAATTAGGAGATCTTGCCTAACTGAGCTTCAGCAAGTCAATTAACCTACTTGATCCACACTTGTAAAATGAGGAGACTAGATGAAATGATTTAATTAATAGTCACTCAACAATTACTTATTGAATGCTTACTTTAGATCAGCATTTTGTTAAGTTCTTGATTTTTGCTAGCTCTAAAATTTGGAGGGGCTATGAATTTAGTAGAGTGAGTGATATCTGTGGGTTTACAACTCTTAGCTATGGAATGTTTCTTAGAGGAAAGAGAAAAAGGGAAACTGAGGCTGGGCCTTAGACAATATATATAACAAACAATAGGAGAAAATGAGGTTGTAAATCTTGAAGATGCCTCCAATAAACATCTGGGAAATAAGCCTCTAAAAGGAGATCAGAGCACAGATGTTCAATAAAGCTTCAATAGCCCATGCATTCTGTGCCAATAGGCACTTGTAAAAGGATATGGTATTAATGTGACACCAACATGTATATCCTTTGCAAGTCAAATATAAGGTAAAGTAATATTGTGACCTTTATTATTATTTTTAATGGGCATAAATTCAAATACATACATTTTTTTCATGGCAACAAGTTGGCTGAATGTTTGCACTATCCAAACCATCTAAACTATATAAGAAGATAGACTTTGAAAGAACTCTAATAACTTTGATGCATTTGTGGAGTTTGACTTAGCACGTGTGAGCAGAATCTGTCTTTTATTGGTGATGTTTGCAACACCAACATGGGTAAAGCCTAACCATTTAAAGAAAACGAGCATTTGGTCACGAGATGTATTAAAACACCACTTTTGGAATATTTATGTGAAATAAAAATAAATTAACCATTCTTTTCTGGACAACAACCAGAGTTGCTTCCTGTTCCCATTTATTTGGTAAATAGAGAATTATCTATCTAGGTATCTATCTATGTGTATCTATTTGTCTATCTATCTATGTATCTATCTATCTATCTATCTAATTTATCATCTGCCTATCTATATCATTTATGAAGTACCTAACCATCATCTTCTTACTTATAATTAACCACTATTTATGTGAGTCATTATGCTTTTGGTTATTCTTTATACTAAGTGATTATAATAATTATCAGTGTATCCTGGGAGAATAATCTACTGAGGATACAAAATATAAAGGAAAAAAAGTATCATTTCTAACAGTGGGGAAATTGCAATTGCTACATTGCTCCAATTTAACCCCAAACATTATACACACACACACACACACACACACACACACACACACACACATATATATATACTATGAAGTTTGTTGCTAGAAAGAAAAGGAAAAATAGCCATAATTCAATAGCATTTACAATCAAGTTTCAAATAACTGTCAAAAGTTTCCTTTAAATGCTAATAAATAAGTTAGTTATTCCTCTCTCATATCAAGGGACTGTGCTCTATGACACACAGTAAATGCTCTGTAAAAGAAAGTTCACATACCTTTAGGATATGCCTGATTGTAAGCAAAATGGGAAAAGAAGGAATAAGAGATGAAGCATTTGCTGAAGTTATCATTCACTTGAAGCTTCTTTGTGTCCCGGGCTCTGAGAATTCCATCAACAGAGTGAGTGAAAACAGAGCCCGCCAGAGCCCTAGAGAATACGCCTCAGGAAATTGGTTGGCCTGTGGCATTAGGGACTGAGAGAGGTAGTCCTTGTGCAATTTCTACAGCTCAGCTTTCTGCAATTTACATATTCTGATTGGTACAAAACAAAACAAATATTACTACCACTGCTGTCAACACTGCCATGACAGTCTAAACATTTTCTGAGTTTTGAATTATTTATTTGCTCCTCTCCTTTTCTCTTACTCATGGGTGTGCATAATTAGGCTAACTCAGTCACCTTCTTAATGGTATACTTCAAAAACATGCAGTTGCAGAGTAATATACATACAGTGCTGTCATATATCACAAAGGTGTAGGTTAACCCCAGAAATTTTCTTTGTACTCTCTTCATTACGTTACCACCAATGGTATCTCTGTTCTCAGTTTCAACACCACAGAAGTATCCTCTCTGCTTTTATTCAATATGAGATTACATCGTTGGTTCTGTTTTGTACCTGGCTTCTTTTGCTCAACATTATATTGATAAGTCCATTCATATGCATGTAACTATAGAGTTTTGATTCTTGTTACTATATTTCATTGTGTGAATATCCCATGATTTACTTATTATTTCAACTTTTGGTGAGAATTTAAAAGTTTTAAAATGTAATTTTTGAAGAGCTATAAAGAAACCACTTTACCCAAATATACCTTTCCTCATTACTTTTCATGCTGACTGGAAATCCTTCTTGAAAATTGTCTTTAGCTAAACACATAAGTATAAACTCATGAGTAGGTCTTAGTAGTTCCTTTATAAGCTGGCTTCTACTTCTCCATTTCTCCTATATCGCTACTTCCTCTTGCTGTTTTTGTTACAGCCACAATGAATTACTTTAAATATTTTTTTCTCTGTGAGTTTCACTTGGATCGTTTCTATTACTAGGTCTTCAAGTTCACCATTTCATTTTTACTATGGTATTTAATCTGATGTTATTCTCATCCATCGTATTTTTAAATCTAAGATATATTCTCCATCGCTAGGAGTTCAGTTTGGCAGTTTTAAAAAATATCTTCCATTTTTCGTCATCGTGCTTATGCCATCTTCTGTCTCCTAGAACATGTGTCATATATTTATAATATAAAACAAATATTTTAAATATTTGTTTAATTCTATAATCTGTGTTATTTCTATCAACTGGGATGTCTCCTGCTTTTGTGTCATATTTTTCTGCTTCTTTGAATACCTGTTAACTTCTGAGTGGATGCCAGACATAAATTTTATATCTTTGGGTGCTGGATTTTTCTTTTAATCCTTTTATTATTTAGGGTTTTGTTATGTGATGCAGCTAATTTTGAGCCTTTTGAGGCTTATTTGTAAGATTTTTTAGGAAGGATAAGACAGCCTTATTTAACCTCACTCTACTGAAGACTGTACATTCTTCATGTGTTAGGAAGTCTCACTACTGTGGCTGGGAGATATCACTATTCCCCACACTGTATGAACTCCAGTGATTTTTTCAGCTGCTCCTGTCTGGTGATTCTCCAGCCTCAATAGTTTCCTCGTGTATACATGCAGTTTGCTATTCAGCTGGAGATGCGAGGGATCCCCTGAAAGATCTCTTGAGTTTTGTTCATCTGAGCAGATTGTTGCCCTATAGCACTCTCTATTTTTAGCCACCTTGCCCTCCCAGAACTTTATAGTCTGACTCCTCAACTCAAGGAGATTGCCCTGGTAAATTTAACTTGTCCCTACAGGTACTGTCACCTGGAAACTCTCTCCAGGCAGTGAGCTAAGGCACTTGTAGGCCTGATCTCACCTCATTTGTGTCTCCTCTCTCATGATTCCTGTCTTGTGATGTCTATTGACAAGTGACTAAAAATGCCTGTTTTGTATATTTTTCAATTTTTTTTTTTTTTTTTTTTTGAGACGGAGTCTCCCTCTGTTGCCCAGGCTGGAGTGCAGTGGCGCGATCTCGGCTCACTGCAAGCTCCACCTCCCAGGTTTATGCCATTCTCCTGCCTCAGCCTCCCGAGTAGCTGGGACTACAGGCGCTGGCCACCACGCCCAGCTAATTTTTGTAATTTTTTTTTTTTTTTTGTAGAGACGGGATTTCACCGTCTTAGCCAGGATGGTCTTGATCTCCTGACCTCGTGATCCTTCCGCCTCGGCCTCCCAAAGTGCTGAGTTACAGGCGTGAGCCACTGCGCCCAGCCCATCTAGTTCTTAATGGTTGAAGGTAGGGCAGTAAATCCTTGGTTACTCCATCATGACTGGAAACCGAAGCCACTACCCAGAACCACTTTAATTTGAAAGCAAATTTTGATCTCTGTTTCTGAGGCTGGCGCATACTGTTCTCTCTGTCAGTCTCTCTCACCTCATTTTATTTGACTTATCTAATACGAAAGAGAATCAATAAATGTTTATTACATAAATGAATGAAGGAGTAATACCTTGATGAGATGACACAATAATTTTTATGATGTTTTTTGATTAGCAAATTGATCCAGTTTTTGAGTTGAGCTAGCTAAGTACTATTTTCTATATTCTCAAGAGAGGAAGTCATAAGGACTTAGATGTGTACATCGAAGTTAAGAAAGAAGTGTATCTTCAGGCCTTGCCCTTGAAACCACACCTGACTGTACACCATAAGAGGCTCAAAAACCCAAAAGGCTGGAAAGAGTAGGAGAAAGAAGAGTATAAGAAAAATGTGGTTAATACATACAAAATTACAGCTGGAGAGAAGGAAGAAGTTCTAGTTCTCTACAGCACTATTGGTGACTGTAGTTAACGGGAATTTATTGTGTGTTTTCAAATAACTAAAAGATTTTGAATATTCTCACTGCAAAGAAATAATATATGATTTAGGTAATGTATATGATAATGACTCTGACTTGATCTTTACGCATTGCACAAATGTATCAAAATATCACTCTGTACCCCATAACATGTACATCTATTATATGTCAAAATAAATTTAAAAGAGAAAAAATAAAGTAAAGGTAAATGTAAAAAAAAAAAAAAAAAAAAAAAAACCCAAAAGGCACAGAAATGGGGAGGGAGTTGAGGAAAGGAGAGAGAAACAACAGAGAACAGGGAGTTGTTGAAGAGACAATGCTTTGTTATTTTGCTAGGGCTTGCCTGCTTCTTAAAAAGAGTCATTTATCACATTATACTCAAAATCCAAGATCTCTTAAGGTTGGAAGTCATTTTGAGCATAGCTATATAGCTATTCTATCAATGTAAATAAATTACTTAGCTAATAAGTTTGCATTTTAGTGAAGGAGAAAATTGGCATTTTTTTTTTTTTTTTTTTTTTTTTTTTTTTTTTTTTTTTTTAGAATGCTTGATTCTCTTTCCTATGATGTAAAACAGCACAGAATGAGTGGACATAGTCAAATTGGAAAGCAGCCATATGTCATACTTACATTAGGCAGTTTAGGTAATGGTTGTTGATTCTCATTGCATTTTCCTTTTTACCCAATGTGCACCAGAATGAAAAGAACATTATGAATATTACTGTTTTTTTTCTGAAATATTCTTTGTATATGTGAGTCTTTCTTTTAGTTTGCAAAGAACTTTCTTATATATTTTTCTCTCTAACCAAAGCAACAATAATATAGTGAGTGTTGAACAGGTATTACTACTTTTCTTTATATTTCGGAGCCTCACATACACACACACACACACACACACACACACATATATATATAGAAAGAGAGAGAGAGAGAGAGCATCTTTTTAAAATAGTGTAACTTCATACTGGCTTTTATATTGTGATTCTTGAAAACTTGAGATTTCACAGAGACACTGTAGAGGCAAATATGGAGGAAAGCAAAGGGGAGACCAAGCAGGGCTCTAGGAGCCTCACCTTTACACCAGCTAGAAATGCTCTGCTGCTTCTCTTTTATCTATGAAGAAGGATTTGCATTAAATCATCCTCCCTCCCTCCCCTGGTACTGTTATAATGAACTGACCTGAAAATAAGTGCATTAAGTGGCCATAGAACATAAAGACACTAATTAGTTCACTTGGGGATCAAATCCATGATAACAGACTGATTCATGCTTTTCTCTATCCCCAAAACTATTCAGATAAAAGCAAAGAGAGAAAATAAATCTATCATACATATGACAATCTTCAAGAACAAACACTTTAAGTTTCAAATATGATCTGGTTGATTCTGTCAGAGGAAAATAATTCTATCACTAGTTAAGAATAAGTGATAATTGAGTCTGGACAAGTAGCAAGTAAGATTTCACAGCAAAAGAAAGGCAAATAGCCAATAAACATTAAAAAGGCTTAGCCTCTCTTGTAAGCAAAAAAAAAAATTATAATAATATTACGGTGAGGCTATTTTGAGACTTCCAAGTTGGCAAATATGTTTTAAATTATTACATAAAATGATGATAAAATTGTCTCTTCATACACTGTTGTACATAGCACATACTAGTAAATTATTTCTGGAGGGTAGTTTAGCATTTTGCAAGAGCGTTAAGCATATTCTTATGCTTTGACCAGTATGTTCTACTTCCAGAAACATCCAAAGGATACAATCTCATATTTGGCAAGAATACATACTCAAGTTTTATGTTAGCAGTTTATATAACTTAGGCTCTTTTAAGGAACAGATACAAGTTTACCTTCAGGCATTAGGGGCTTGTTGTAAAGCCATGAGATTAAACAAAGAAAAGAGACTTTCCCAGGCCAGGCCTAAACCCAAGTGGTATTTGATTTAGAATGAAGGGGGTAGGGACGGTCATTTGGGACATGCTGAAGTTCTTCAAAAGCCATCATCTTGTCCCATCCTTAGCAGCATGTGCCCACTGCTTTCTCCTCCCACAGGTTACCATTTTGTTTAAGGAGCTTTTTTTGTTCATTGTCATTCCGAATCTTGCGTATTTTGTCATTTCCTCATAACTACTACACCCAGATTCTGATGATCACTTTCTTTATTTTGGTTTCTGTCCTCACAAAGAGATTTTGAACTTCTTTGAATGTCTTGATTGCACTTTTGCAGAAAAATAGTTTTTGTTTTCATTTTTTGCCAGAAACTTTATTGATTATTGTCCAGTGCATTGGTAAAATCCCAAATGTGAAACAACTTATTTATCCAAAAAGAGGAGAACTGGCACAGACATAGTACTACACATATACATTACACAATCTTATACAACAATTATACATGTTTGCTGATATTGTAAGAAAAATGTATATGATAAAGTTTAAAGTGAAAATGTATTCAAAGCTATATATACTGAGTAGTGCCAATTTTAGAAAAATATATACATAGAATATAATATTGAGACAAAATGCAGTAAATTGTTGAGGAATTACTAGATGGTGAGATATAGTGATCTTTATTTTTCTTTTTATATATTTGTTTCCTAAGTGTCTTTTGAGTCTGTGTTGCTTTCATGATAATATGCTATTTGATTAATTAGATATAAATCAAAATAGATTTGAAAATAAAAAATTAGGTGACACACTAGATGAGAGAAATATTTGTGATTACTCATGAAACAAATTTTTTTCTATGATGCTTGTATTTATGGAAGCAGGAGATGAGAGTCATTAACTTATTTAATCCAATAAAGTATACTCCTTAGGAAAGTGACTGCACATTCAGAGTTCTATGATGCTTCAGGGTTCCTTTCTTTAAAACGTTAAAAGGATCTTATCACTTGTTTCTCATCCACTCACAGGCAATCTTTCTCATCATTTTCCAAACAAATGGCCAGTCAATAACCATGGTGACAGCAAGTGGCTATACATTTCTGTTTTAAAGAAGTAGCACACTTGTCATTTACCATAAACCTCAGTGCTTCCTAAAAGGGCAAAAAAAAAAAAAAAAAAAAATTAACAGAATGAATCTAAGCCAGTCATGTCCCTTGGCAACTATTTATTCATATTTAAAGATATGCTCACACCAAAATAAAGGTCTACATATTTATGCATATCTGATACATCTCCCTTGGAAGATGGTGAGGAGATCCTGGGGCATACAAACAACATTGGACTCATCTTTAAATACTCCAGGCAACTAGTATATAATAAATTATTTTAAAAACCCACTAAATTTGAGAGCTGAAAGACTTTAGAAATTATATGCTCCCTTTATTTTGTAGTTTAGAAAACTGAGGCCCATAGAGAATAAGTTATTCTCTCAAGATCAAACAAGTCAATAGAAGAACAGAGTAGAAAACAAGATTTTCTAATGTTAACTTGAAAACCCCGCTCCCTCAAAGATTAGAAAGCTCTCTTGTCATTTGCAGCTAAACTACCTAACTAAGTTAGTGTCCTCTTCATTAATCTTCAGATAAAAATAATTTAGTGGCTTTAGATTCCAGTGAGAATGGTTTTCCATTTTCTCCCTTCTAGTTTTTTCTTTCTTGTTCTTGCGTATATTTAGGGAGTAAAAAGATAGGTAGTAATATTTATTACTGTGTTTAAATTTAAGTAGTATTTCAGAATAAATAAGTATTGAAGAGGAAAAGGCTTAAATGAAAAACAAGCTAGAAAACAAACAAACAAACAAAAAAACCTATAGAACCAACCAACCAAATAAAGAAGAAACAAACAAACAGAAAAGAAAAACTACAAACAAATCATCAAAACCTAAAAACCTGCAACATTTTAATACCAAGTGATCTTCTTTTTTAAAAAAAAAAATGTGAATTTAAGCTTGCATATTTGAAAACTCATATGATCCTAGAGGTTTCTAATTTTTGCTGCTGACAAGTAGTTGGCCAGGGTCTTTTTAAAACAAAAGCATTATTAACAGATTCAAAGTTCTTTGCCTTTTCCACTTTTAAGCATTGCTTGCAAAAAACAGCAGTTGAGTTGAATTGGGTTGGCAGTGACTTTAAAAACCTACAGATGTACACAAACAGATTTCTCTGTTCCTTTTTCCACTAAGGGAAATTAAGGCTGGTTGGTACAGAGAGTAGAAAGAATTGTTTGCACCAGCATCTTTTTACTTGCATCTCTGCTCACCCTACCACTCCCAGAAATATATGGTTTAGATTATTCTTTTATAACAGAGTTCTAAGGTGAAAAATTTGGTTTACGGTTCCCCTGGCCTCAACCCTAAAGAATTTCCCATAATCATAGTAAGTTACAGGTTTGTACAAAAATGTGAAATGAGATTAAAAAGTGTAGGAACTATTATTTCAATACAATATTATACAATATCATATCAATATTTTTGTCTGTTTTAAAATGCTATGATTTTTCATTTATTCTTAACTTAGTGGCATATGGTTGTCATGCTAACAAACACTAATGTAAAACTTTCTTATAGAGACTAGTACTGATGTCTACATTTGAGGACACATGCGCATAAATCAGCCAGTTTTGATATAGAGAGTTGATGAAAAAAGAGCACTATAATGAAAACCTCTTTTAAATATAAATTTTATTTTAAACACTCAGATGAGTCACACAAATCTGTATATTGTTGTTGATGTCAAAATTGGATGTTTACTTCCTTTCACTTTAAAAAATTCTAACTTTAAAATGTTGCTGTGTGATAAGTTATATCCAAACTTAACTGATCAGAGAAGGTGATTCTGCATGTGATGAGCATAACTAGTTTACTCATCTTCCAATATTTTCCAGTTAATCATAATCATAATTAAAGATTTTGTGCACTATTGATAGCATATATGCAATGTGCATTCAATATTTAAGAACTTGTTTTGAAGAGAGGATTATTTCTATTTCATGTGGAAATCTGACAGAGTTTTACTAATGATTTGATCAAGCATCCCAAGAAACTACAACAGTAGGGCACATATTCCCAGTGATGAAAACTGTGCCCAATTTAAATACAAGATGAATATTAATGGAATGCTTTCTTCCCTTTCAAATGCCTTCCCTGTTTTACTCTCTTTCTTGGGTCATTGGTCTTAAAGCTGAGTTTTAAATAGTTTGAACAGTTTTATTGTCTATAAAATTATGCATAAAATTTATACATATCCTGTGAGACCGTCCAGAATAAATTGTATTAATTTGTATTAATTATTTTATTTGCTGAAATGTTCTTTCTCTTGCTATGCCACATGCATTCAATTATGGGAACTGGGAATGCTTTAAAATACCACATTCTGGCTTGAAATGTCTTGAAAATCTTTGGGGGACTTTAGCTTTCCTTTAATAACAAGTCCAAAATTGTGCCTACCGGGCCTCTCCAGTAAAAAGAAAGATTGCACATTGCTACAAAAACAGTATTGTCATATGGCTGATACCTGTCAAGTGGAGAATAACTCCACAGCACAGAAAAGAGTTGGGGGAGGAAGGAGGACACAGGCATTCAAAGGTGAAAACTACTTTTTTCCCCTGGAAGGTATATATTTTTTAAGACAACAAGAAGAAAGAGTTGTATTTTTTAGTCCCTCTCTCCCCAGGCTTTACAAAATGTAGACTCTCTGTTGTGGAGTTAGAAAATTAGAGCTATGATTACCCTAAAAAAGTTTTACTTGTCAGAATTTCTTCCCAGCATGTAAAACACCTCTTTGTAGTGTCTCATGACACATTTTCACTTCTATAAGACATACCATGGAGAACACCTTGTCCAAAAGAGTCAGTGTCAATGCTTTTCATACCACGCCAATTGATTCTAAGAATTTTCTGCTTTATTTTCCACTGGATAAATCTTTGTTATTTTTTGGAGGATGACAAATTTAATTTAGTTCTGAATTAACCAAAGAGAAACAAAGAAGAACTATTTGCATTCAGTGTTGGTTTTACAAAATAAATTGATATTCAGTGAGCACAAGTCTATGGAAATATGCTTAATATTAACATATTAATGTTAATAAAATATATTTTATGAAAAATTTGATTAAGAAAGAAATAGAAAAGTATTTCAAGACTAATAGTTGATGATGAATAGAAAATGACTATCAATATAGTGTTCCTTCAATTTTTTAAAAAAGAGCAAGGTATGAAACAGGTGAGATTTTTTAATCTAGTGGCTTTCTTTATCTTTGTTCTTCCAAATTTTCTATTTTAGTAGTACCTCGGCAAACCCAGCTTCCCGCAATATTGATTGTTTCGGTCCTTTACTTAAAAATCTGATTTAGAAATATTGTATAATACATTGGAAAGGGCCTGAATATTGAACTATGAAGGAAGACATTAAGACCTGGTTTTGTTTCTTACCAACAGTGTGTCCTTGGACCAGTGATGGGCTACTAAATGTCTAACAACGAGCTCTTTGTTGGGGGAGGAAGCTTTAAGTGCTTTCTGCTCTTCCTGTATAAATTCTATCATGGCCAATTTCAAGCTATCAAAGAGATATCACTGTATGTAGAACTGAGAAGAAATGTGGACAACCGGCTGGCATAATCCCATAGCAGCTGGCTTCACCACATCACTGTTGTGAACAGACATATCACTCTTCTAACTCTATTTTCTCTCACGTAAAAATGAAATAATAATGTGTTTCTCACAGGAAGTTGAGAAGATTCAATAAACAAGATACTAGTTGTTTAGTTCATTAGAGAAATATAGTTAGATTAAAGATCAATGCTGAAAGCCTCCAAGCCCTAGGCAACGTTTCAGTAAAGCCCAATAGAAAAGGGATACTCATCACATTTATGAGGCGGAAAACTAGGAAGAACAGATGACAGAATGGAAGACAGAATCAAAAATTAAAAAAAAAAAGTTTTGAAATATTTGAGTAGTGGGTATATCAGAAAATATCCTGGTAACACATGCACATGTGCTAAAAAACACATGCTGCTAAAAAAAAGCACAAACATTAAGCAGGTGAGGAAGAGCTCATTTTAAAGACAGATTTAGGGGATTTGTAAGACGATATGCCTTGTATGGTGTCAGCAAAGCTTATAAACTCAGAAGTAGGTTATTTCAATTAGGGAAGTAAGAATCCCTCTCTAATCAATGGTTGCCAGTTTCTACCTGGAAAATCTGCCTTCAGTTCTGAGTGCTTAAACATTAAGATTAAAATAGAAAGCTTGAAACACATGAGTAGATTAATCAGATTTAGAAAATAGTTAAAAATCCGTTAATTGAAGGAATTACAAATGTTAAGTTTGGAATAATGAAGATGCAATGAAAATGTGATTGCTAACATTAAAATGAAATATATGAAAGTTCATCTTATATATGATTTCAAGAAAAAAACCAGTGTTGAAGAGTTTTAGGAAAACTAATTTTGACTCAGTGTATGAAATTTCTAAAGATAAAATTACCTTTTTTTGGAAAGCAGGCTCCCCAACATGATACCTGGTCAGATAACAAATGGATGAGCAGATGAGAGGAATGGGATTTAATGATGCGAAGCATGGTTGTGAATTATGACATCAAGCTTCCTTTCAGTTGTAAGTTGGTATATTTTTGAGTTTCTGTTTTTAGAGATAGTGGAAAAAAGAATATTATCAGAAGTCCAGGGGTAGGAGCAGCCTTAAAAACTTTCAAGCTTAATTTGTCACCATAATTTCAGATATGAGAAACTCGTATGAAAAATCAAAGCACTAAAAAGGTGAGCAAAGGCAACTGCTTTAGATTACTATATGGAAGATCTCCTTGGTTGGTGAGGAAGATGGAAAATCATTACTACCAGTGAAATTTTACAACATGGTGTATTAACTATTATTCTCACTTAGCTAACAACACTTATGATAGTGTTAAAAGGTCTCTTTTTCACCTATGCAATTTGTGGGCCAAGATTAAGAACTATTTAATCATACACTTTCAAATCTCTGAACAATGCATGCTTTACACCATCTTCTGATCCCTCATTGTGAGGTTTATTTTATTTTATTTTATTTTTTATTGAGACAGGATCTCCCTCTGTTGCCCAGGCTAGAGTGCAGTGACATGATCACAGCTCACTGCAGCCTCGACCTCCAGGGCTCAAGGGATCCTCCCACTTCAGACTCCCAAGTAGCTGTGACTACAGGGATGTGCCACCATACCCAGCTAATTTTTTGTATCTTTTTGTAGCGATGAGGTTTGCCATGTTGCCCAGGTTGGTCTCGAACTCCTGGGCTCAGGTAATCCCCCGCCTTGGCCTCCCAAAGTGCTAGTATTACAGGTATAAGCCACCGTACCAGGCCATGAGGTTTATTTTAAATTTGCCCAATATAACCCTGCCGTTTGAATAGTACATGATTTGGGAAAATATTTATTAACCTCTGATATTTAGTCATCCATCACATATTTCAAAGAAGCTTACATTTTCTGTCTTCATTGCTGTACTACAGATTTATACAAGTTCTCAACTTCTTTCCTTTCCTTGGCACTATCTGGGACTCTCAGGATGAAACCTCTGTGCTCATGGGGCAAATATAAATTTTTCTACTACCCTTGAATTTGGTATATATTGTCCCATTTAATCACATACTAACTAGCTGTAGCTTAAATAAATCTCAAAATCTATTATTAGTTCTCCAAAGGAAAAGGCTTTGATCCCCTCAACCAGAGGTTTTAAGATTCTTTTATTTGCTAATCCTTCAACCTTGGCATGGGCCCACTGTTGTTTCAGTTAAGTCCTCAACAACCACCCTAAGGTGATGTGAAGATTTCTCTGAAACTACTGCAGGCATGGTCTTCTGGGGATTGCCTCCATTTTTCTGTACTATGTTACCAGGGCCCTGTGTCTTTCAGGGCCTGAGTTTGGAGATGTCGGAAAAAATCTCCAGCATCCTGGTTGCTTGCATAATCTGTAGTAAACCTGAAGCTGAAAATAAAAATTCTAAAACTATTGACGATTGTTTTCTTGTTGTCGTTAATTTGGTGCTGATATGCATGTAGTTGAGGGGGTTTTTATAGGTTGAAGTATGTACTACCAGAATATATATACCAGCCTGTTTACGTTGAAAAGTTATATACTTTTCAGCAGGTGTCTTTTTGGCAGAAGCTAAAGACTCGTTCCCTGCATCTCTCCATTAGACTAGAGCTTCTAATCCCTGTTGTCAATGCTTTACATGAAAGGTTTGAAGGGATCACCAACTGCCAGCACACAGGTTTAAACCAAGTGAAATACAAAATCCTGAACTTAAATTCTGTTCTAGAGACTCGGGGAGGCTGCCAGCTCCCTGTCTCTGACAAGCCAGCTTTTATCGGATGGGCTAAATCCCCCCCTCCATTCATTACCACAGACATAGTGGGTGTTTTTACAATTGCTCCGGAAACCCCTTTCTTGCCAACTCGGGAAGTTTCTTCCTTCTCTTTAAACGGTATGGGTTTCATTCGTTGGAAAATGCTGAGGAGCTGTGCCTTATCTGGCAGCCATTACTTCAGCAAAGCTCGTTGGGTTCTTTTCTTCTTTACCTTCTCTAGGAGGCCTTCTGTATGAGTGGCTACACTGTCTGATGACTAGCAGCCCTCTTACTGGCAACACTCACAAATTCTGGCTTAAAAGTTATCATTCTTTCAGGCAGTTAGCAAGTCATTGCTTTCCTTGTTAAGGATGATTCAACGTTTCCAGGTAGGAGTTTATATCAGCCTCAGTGTCATCCCTTTGACAGACTCTCAGGAGTGTGTTCAGCTGGAGTTCAAAGACTCTATATCCCAATGATAAACAACAATTCCTATGAATAATTTCAGAAAATCATGTATATTTGTTGATTTATGGATAGATGAATGAATTATACACTTTTTACTAAACTAGTATGCCTTGTAGACCATTTTTCCCCGCCTCAAACTGTGGTCTACAGGTCACATCCAAATGAATTCTCAGCGGTACTTTCTTATCAAAGTGTGCTTGTGTTCCCAGACCAAACTGAGGGTCAGTCTGCTCATTTTCACAGCCCAATAACAAAATACAGACGAACTGGAAGAGAAGGGAGTTTATTTCTGTAGCTCGTCACAGGGAGAAGACCTGGAAATCATCACCAGACCAACTCAAAAGTACAAAGTTTTCCAGAACTTCTATGCCTTCTAAGCTATATGTCTATATGCAAGTGTGCATTCAACTAAAGACTTAAGTAATTAACTTCTTTTAATCTATAACTAAGATCTGAGTCCTGAACACATTCCTCTGGAGCCTTGGTAAATTGACTTAATCTAAATGGGTCCACATGCTGGGGTGATTACCCTTATCTTTTCTCCTGCTAAATCATGGAGATTCGGGGAGTTCCTTCAGACCACCAATAAACTTGTTTGTGGAGGCCTGGAGAGTTTCTTCAGACCCCCAATAAAAATTGTTTAATCCTAAATGGGTCCTGTTAAGATTTCCTTTGTTATCTTCTCATGTTTCAATGCCCAGGAAAGACCTAGGAAAAACTCTTGCTGGGCTTTCGTTACCTCCCAGGCTTTGTATAAGAGCTCTGGCTCTTTCAGCTTTTAATATTTATCTTAACCACTTAGTCGGTGCTGAAACAGTTGTTATGGAGATCTGCATTAGTGAGACCTGGCTTGCCACACTTGGAACCTGTAGAAATTAGTCTCAATGACGGTATTCTCATTCTTGTGAAATTCTGCCTCCCATTCTGCCAGGGTTTGTCTATATGACTAACAGAATATGGCAGAAGTGATGGTAGGTCACTTTTGAGAATAGAATGTAAAGGACACGCCAACTTCCATCTTGGTCTCTTAGCCTCTCTGTCTCTTGGATGACTCACTTTGGTCATACAGACAAACCCTGGTAGAATAGGTCACTTTGGTGAGTCATCTAAGAGACAGAGAGGCTAAGCAACCAAGATGAGAGGCAAGTGACAGAGGAAGATCCTGACTTACTTTGGTGTCATCTAAGAGATAGAGAGGCTAAGTGACCAAGTTGTCCTACACAGAAGCCCTACAGAAAAGTCCATGTGGCCAGGCACTAAGGTATTCTGGCAACAATGAATGAGGTCTGAGGCCATCTGCCCACAGCCAAATATGTAAGCTATCTTATGTTTAAACATCTCCTCCAGCTCCGTTCAATTTTTCCAATGATAAAACTCAAGCTGACAGCTTACTTGTAACCATCTAAGAGATACTAAACCTGACCCAGCCTCCCAAGTCAAATCTAGGTTTCTGACCTCAGAAACTGTGTGAGACAATAAATGTCTGTTGCTTTATACTACTAAGTTTTGGGATTGTTTGTTACACAGCAATAGATAATTAATATATGTCTCACTCTATATCTACTGAATGAAAATATCCAGAATGTAGAGCCCAGGAACCTTCACTGTTAGCGGACACTCCAAAGGTGATGATATCTTTGCATATTGAAATCGGAGAATCATGCTGTTATTAGTGCTTTTAAGCTCCAAATAACAATCGACTTCCATTCTTCATTAAGTCACTACAAAATATCCCTGATTCTTTAATGTGTGACTAGTGTCAGTTTTTATTCAATACGTTCTGTTACAGTGCCTAAGGACTTCTTGAATTTTGTTTGTTGTAATGATTCTGCATTTCTTGATATAATTTTTGAGAGTGGAACCATATCGGGTTGGTCAGATTGAGACATTTGTGGCCTAATGTGATTCTCAGAATGAATCCTGAAAGGATGATTACAACTGCTCACTCTGTATCTTTAAATCTAACCACCAAAATCAAAGAAAATTCACTTTACCATAATTACTTGGATGAATAGGAAATGCTCAGACTTCTTTCTCTCCAATCCGTTTTCCTTTACCAAAGCATAGGACCCAACTTTCCAAGATCAAAGAAAATATTTTCTTTTTTTTTCAAAGCTAGCAAGCCATTAATATCCATCTCTGTAAAGTAATCCAAATGAATATTTCAAAAGTGACTTGTATAATTAGCAGAATTTCACAACTGTGTCAGCATTCATCTGAGGACTGTCTGTAGGGGAGTCAGATGAGCCCGGGGTGGAAGCGTTAGGCAGCAGTGACTTGGTAGAGTCACCTTCGTTTCTCTGAATTGAAGCTCTTTTATTTCTGAATTGAACATGCCTTTTTTTCTTCATGAGACAGGAATTAATTAGAACCTATAAAGAGCTACTTTGTAAATTTGGACATTTTGAGAATAAATATTTTTATCATCACCTTGAGTTTACTCCTGAGTTACCACACCATAGAAGTTTAAAGTGTTACTTTATTACCCCATCCACTCATATCTGTCAGGGTTCACTTATGAAAGTAGAAATAATATAAGAATTAGAAAATACAGAGGTTATTGTAGAATCTTACACTTTTTTGAATGGCACTATGGAAGTGATTGTCCACAAAGATAAGTTGGAAGATCAGAGAAACATCTCTTAACCAGCACTCCTGGGTGCGCTGGTATGGGTCAATAGGTCAGAGCTTACAGCCAGAATGAGACCACCAAGGGGAGCTGATGGGAAATCCCACAGAGGACTGGTAGCTCCAAGAACCTACTGCTTCTGTGAGTTCATGGCCCAGTGTCTGTGGTTGCCGTTGGTCAAAAGTGTCAAAAAGTTAGAGAGAAAGCTGGATATGAAACAAGGAGAGGTAGAACAAGATGGAATCTGCCAGCATTTATCACCTGTCTGTCAACCACATCTGACCCAAATATCATCAGAGAATCATCTGCCGCCTCACTGTATCCTACCCACAACTTCCCTTTTGACCAACTCAAACCCAGAACTACACAGGGAAAGAGATTCTTGGAAACACATTTTTCCATACAACCAAAATCACAATAGAATAATTTAATATCACCTCCTCCCCAATTAAATATGAAATCATCATGTTTATCTCAAAATTTTTGACTTAAAATGTAAAGTAGATTTAACAACACCAATTTCAGAGTCAGGAGACTTGGACTGGAATTGTGTCTCATTCCTAACTAACTTTATCCGTTTAATTTCCTTACTTTCCTTTACTGGGCCTTGGTTTTCTCATTTTTGTAATAGCTGGTAGTAGGTAAAAGTATGGGGAACTGAGGAGCTTTAAAATAGCTTATATCCAAGATGCTTTATTATTTCTGACTAGATACTATTTGTCATTTCTTTTAGCTCTAAAATTCTATGGTTCAAAAAGGCAATGCATATCTAATAAAGCTCTCTTTATTTTTAAGTTACTTGCTTTCCCTTAAGATCTGTTCTATTGCACTCAGGTAAGAGAAAAATAAAAAGCATCCAAATAAGAAGACAGAAAGTCAAACTAACTCTGCTTGCAGACTATATGATTCTATACCTAGAAAACCCCCTAGTCTCTGCCCCAAAACTCCTACATCTGATAACAACGTCAGCAAAGTTTCAGAATGCAAAATCAACGTACAAAAATCAATAGCATTTCTATACACCAAAAATATCCAAATTTGAGAGCCAAATCAAGAATGCAATCTGGCCAGGCACGGTGGCTCACACCTGTAATCCCAGCACTTTGGGGGGCCGAGGTGGGTGGATCACCAGGTCAAGAGATCGAGAACATCCTGGCCAACATGGTGAAACTGCATCTCTACTAAAAATACAAAAATTAACTGGGCTTTGTGGCGGGTGCCTGTAGTCCCAGCTACTCGGGAGGCTGAGGCAGGAGAATCACTTGAACCCGGGAGGTGGAGGTTGCAGTAAGCCGAGATTGTGCCACTGCACTCCAGCTTGGTGACAGAGTAAGACTCAAAAAAAAAAAAAAGTAATCCTATTCAAAATAGCCACAAAAATAATGAAATTCACCTAGGAATACAGCTAACCAGGGAGGTGAAAGATCCCTATAACGAGAATTGCAAAACACTACTGAAAAAAAATCAGAGATGACACAAACAAACGGAAAAACATTTCAAGGTCATGGATAGGAAGAATCAGTATCATTCAAATGGCCATACTGCCCAAAGCAATTCATAGATTCAATGCTATTCCTATCAAACCACCAATGACATTATTCATAGAATTAGAAAAAAAAAACTGCTTTAAAATTCATATGGAACCAAAAAAGAGGCCAAATAGCCAAAGCAATACTAAGCAAAAAGAAAAAGTCTGGAGGCATTACATTACCTGACTTCAAACTATACTACAAGGCTACAGTAAACAAAATAACATGGTACTGGTAAAATAAATAAATAAATAAAAATGGACACATAGATCAGTGGAACAAAACAGAGAGTCCAGAAACAAAACTGCACACCTAAAACCATCTGATCTTCTACAAATTTGACAAAAACAAGCCATGGAGAAAGGACACCCTATTCAATAAATGGTTCTGGGATAACTGGCTAACCATGTGCAGAAGACTGAAGCTAGACTCCTTCCTTAAACCATACACAAAAGTAAATTCAAGATGGATTAAAGCTGCGGTCCTTTTTGTCACCAGGGCCCAGTTTTGTGGAAGACAATTTTTCCATGGACAGGGAGAGGGAATGGTTTTGGGAAGAAGCTGTTCCACCTCAGATTATCAGGCATTAAAGTCTAATAAGGAGCATGCAACCTAGATCTCTCGCATGTGCAGTTTATAATAGGGTTCATGCTTCTATAAGAACCCAATGCCTCAGCTGATCTGACAGGAGGCAGAACTTAGGCGGTAATGCTTACGTGTCCTCTATTCATCTTTTGCTGTGCAACCCGGTTCCTAACAGGTCACAGACCAGAACCAGCCCATGCCTGGAGGTTGGGACCCCTGGATTAAAGACTTAAATGCAAAACCTAAAACTATAAAAATCCTAGAAAATAACCTATGAAATAGCTTTCTGGACATAGGAACTGGCAAAGATTTCATGACAAAGATACCAAAAGAAATTGCAGCAAAAACAAAAATTGACAAGTGGAACCTTATTAAACTAAAGAACTTCTGCACAGCAAAAGAAACAATCAACAGAGTAAACAGAGATGGGATGGGACAAACAGCCTACATAATGGGAGTAACATTTGCAAACTATACAGCCAACAAAGGTCTAATATCCAGAATCTATAGGGAACTTAAACAAATTAACAAGCCACCCCATTAAAAAGTGAGCAATGGATATGAACAAACACTTAACGAAAACATCCAAGCATATGAAAAAATGCCCATATCACTAATCACTAGAGAAATGCAAATCAAAATCACAATGAGATATCATCTCACAGCAGTCAGAATGGCTATAATAAAAACTAAGAAAATAACACATGCTGGCAAGATTGTGGGGAAAAGGGAACAATTACATACTGCGTGTGGTAATGTAAATTAGTTTAGCCACTGTGGAAAGCAGTTTGGAGGGTCCTCAAAGAACTTAAAACCGAACTACCATTTGACCCAGCAATCCCATTACTGGGTATCTACCCTAAAGAATATAATTTGTTCCACCACAAAGGCACATGTACATGTACGTTCATTGCACCACTGTTCACAACAGCAGAGACATGGAATCAACCCACATTCCATCAATAGAAGACAGGATTAAAAAAAGTGGTACATATTCAGCATAGAATACTACACAGCCATAAAAAAGAATGAAATCATGTTCTTTGCAGCAAAATGGATGGAGCTAGATACTATGTTTATTACCTGGTGGTAATGGGTTATGAAATAATCTATACAAAAAATCGCCATGACATGAAATATACCTGTATAAAAAATCTGCACGTGTACCCCTGAATCTAAATGTTAAAAAAAATCTGTTCTATTAAATGTTGTATAAATAACTCAATCTGGCCGGGCGTGCTGGCTCAAGCCTGTAATCCCAGCACTTTGGGAGGCCAAGGTGGGCAGATCACGTGGTCAAGAGATCGAGACCATCCGGGGCTAACATGGTGAAACCCCGTCTCTACTAAAAATACATAAAAGTTAGCCGGGCATGGTGGCGGGCGCCTGTAGTCCCAGCTACTCGGGATGCTGAGGCAGGAGAACGGCGTGAACCCGGGAGGCGGAGCTTGCAGTGAGCCGAGATCGCGCCGCTGCATTCCAGCCTGGGAGACAGAGCAAGACTCCGTCTCAAAAAAAAAAAAAAAAAAAAAGAAATAACTCAATCTATCTCGAGTTGTATACCTCAAAGCAAAGTTTATTCTCTCATATTGTATCTTAAATGTACTGTTGGGTGCAGGGTCTAGAACTAGACACCTTAAAAAATTGGGTGCGACTCAGAAGTCTAGAGGAATATTCCACCAGTACACATTGTAATAAATCTGGGAACATTATTAAAATACTGATTCCTGAATTCTACCACCAGGGATGCATTTTTTTGTGTAATTGATCAGCAGTGGAACTCTGGCATCATTACTTTGGTGTTTTTTTTTTTTTTTTTAAACTCCCCAGGCAATTTTAATGTACAGTCAGCATTGAGAGAAATACTAAATTAGATCATCTGACAGAAATCAAATATAAGACTAATTTTATGTGTCCATAGTTATTTATAAAAAAATCTTCTTTAGACTCAGGTTCTGTGATTTCCATCTGTGTAACTGAAGGTCTAAGATTCTTGGGACAGAATATTCTTGCTAGTTTGCTTTTTCTATTTTAATTCACCAGAGTGGAACTCTTTAAAAAGAGATTGCATGCACAAAGGAATTAAGAGGACTCAGATTAATACTATGAATAAATTATGTACTTTTTTTAAACAGTAGAAATACAATTGTTTGCTACTCTTGCTTTCTGTCAGTTGTGCTAATGCCTTTGTTTTCTTTTTCATTTATTACTATGTCATTATATTTGCACATTTATGCCTTGGATAACACTATCAAGTGGAAATCTCTTACTTTTTCTGTACCCTAAGTACATAATAATAATCTGTAGAAGATTTAGTATTAAGATGGGCATCATTTGCTGCATTTTCTTTTTAGCCTCCTGTGCCCACAGAGACAGACTCCATGCCTCACAATACCTCATTTTATTTTAGCCAATTCTGGTCGCAAGGGTCTTGACCTTAATGTCTGTATCGTGTGTCTGGCCTCACTGGCCTTCTTGGTTTTAAGTATCTGTACCTTTTGTAACTAGTCTAACCTTAGCACAGATTTTAACAATTCTTTAAAAGTATATTTCTATTCAACCAATTCACTACACAGCAGTTTCCAAATTACTCTCCAAGACGTCTTGTAATTGAGAGTTTTAATTATGAGAAAATAATCACATATATTGCCTTTTCCATGTGTCATAACATTCTGACAACAGTGAAGATAAGTATTACAAAGAAAGTGTCTCTTATGACTACTCTTTTTTGTTTCACACCTAGAAGATTCACCTGGTTAGTACCTCTGAGTCTATTTTATTCCTCTGAAAATCTGATTCTGTATTGAGCCAATAATCCAGCCCAATAGAAGCATTTGGCAAAGTGAAATAGAGCAAGTAATTCAAATACTTATTATCTGTCAAGCTTGGGTCCAAGAATTTTATATATATCATGCAATTTAGTATTTAGAACCATCCTATAATGTAGATACTATTATTATTATTATGTTTCTACAGATAAACTGAGATTGAGGAAAAATCCAAGACGTTAGAAAGTGGTGTAACTACAATGTAAGCTGCATGCAATGTCCAAGTTATTAATCAGCTCATGATGTCCATCTCTTCATCCATCTGTCCATCCACCCATTCATCCATCCAGCCAGCCAGCCAGCCAGCCAGCCAGCCAGCCAGCCAGCCAGCCATCCATCCATCCACAAAAAGATGCCCTGCCCTGGAAGTAATGCTATACGTTCTACTAAAATGTTGTTTACGCCTTCCTAAAACTCTCTGTATGCCCTTTGCAAATCCATTATTTATGCTTTTCCTGCTATCCTCCATGCAATAAGAGGCCAAACCTGCCAGATTATCTCAAAGGTTGTATTCTTGCTAGAGAGTCCTGCCGGATAGTCTTCTTAGATTTAGGCAATAAAAAGTACTGGCTGAAGATGCGACAACGGAGGAAAGAAAGGTCCATGTATTTCCTTTCTTCTTATCTTCTCCTTTGGTGATTTATCTCTGGGGTAATTGTTAATTCTTCCATAACTACTGCTTTTGCCTAGTGGCCCCCTCCTCTACAGTTCCAATTCTCAGCTGATGTCTGTTGGTTTGTGGATTTGTGTAGTTTAGACTAAACTGCATTATTTTAAAATTGGTAAAAAAATTTTAAATTGGGCGAACATTTAGGAATCCTGGATTCTCTGAAAAATAGCTTTGGCAATACAGAGTCCCACATTACCATATGGTGAAAAGCAACTGGTGCCATGTGGTTTGAGGCTGGGGTCTCTCCCTCTGCTCCACCTGCTTTGCCGCCTGCCTGATACCTGTAATTATGTGAGATTGCTGTCTCTCCTATTGTCTGTTGGACACTACTTGAATTATATAGTCAGAGGAACCACTGTTCTTTTCTAACATTAGGAAGCAAAATGAGAGAATGTGGATATTGGCATAGGAGAGTGTAGGCCAGAGACACAAATCTCCCCAGTGATGGAGGAAAACTCCTTCCTTCCTTGGTTTTTAGTTGGTAGTTCCAATTAATCCAGGTTCGAAATCAAACTATTAAGCAGATCAATGGAAAACATAAGGGTTTCAGAACTGTAATGGGTTCAGCATGGTTTACAGGATAATATGCCTCTAATTATTGGAGTACAATGTTGGATTTGGAGAGTGCAAATGTAGGACAAACCCATGAAGGCAGAGTGATATGTAAGAAACCATTTTTTTTAATTTTCTAAATTGTAAAATTAGGCTTTTACGCCTAAAATCAAAAGAAATTAAAAATATTGCCCTAAGGAATAAGGCTAAGGATTTTTCTTTTTCTAGATACTGAAAATTTGCTAGATTGGGCATTTACAGCAATATTTCATAGGCCAACACTTAATAGATTTTTAATTATATTTTTTTCAGCTAGTTCCTAGGTTATGTAGCTTCAGGTTAATTTTTTATCAACCTGTACCTCCTACTTTTTCTTGCTATGTGGATGGCAAAAAATATTAATCTTCTTTATAAGGCTATGGCATAGACTTCAATTTTATAAAAAAAAAAGAAAGCAAAATCTGGAAAATGTTATTTTACAGAAATGAGATGCCAATTACTTAAAACAAGCTTGTTGATATTTTTGCGTTAAATATTTTTTCAAAATAATCAATTTCAAGATTATTACCAATATGTTCAATTTAAATATTTTATGAAGAATAAAAGGAAATAGGAGGTAGGAAGAGAGCATAAAAGTTGATTCACTTTTAGCTTTACTTTTATTTCTTTCCTTCCCAATACTGTAGAATCAAGGGTATTCTAACTTCCTCAAATCCTTGAAAATGCACATTTATTTTATTTTTAGGAGGGGGGAGATTTTTCCTGATCTGGCAATTTTTAATAAAATAAGCATCAAACTGCAGACTGGTTATTGATTTGTTTTGATTAATGTGTCTTCCCCTTTGTAACTTCTCCTTGCTTTTAATTTCATGGCAAACATTAGATAATGATACAACAAATGACTCCTGTCTAACATTTCAAATCTCAGGATTCATAGGCAAGGGAAGGAAAGTGAATGCCATGCTGAGTAAGCCAGAGCAAGTTAAATAATTTGCCATGGATATGATAAAGAAAAAACTTTTCTTTATTCTTAGCTGATTCTTAATCCCTTAGAGCAGAGATAATATTATGTGAATAGCACCAGGAAATGGAATGAAGTATAATGACTGGAGTCTCAGCAGAAGAATTGTGTGAAATAAACTATATGGCCAGAGGCCTTGAAAATCAAAGTGAATATGACATGGCTCTCTGGTATCTGATCACTGGCGAATGTGTCTCTTCATTACATTTGTCTCTTATTATTATTATCATAATCATCATTCATCTATTATTGTAATTTCTCAGTTGAAGAAAATTAATGTTAGAAATAGAATGCTTTACTTAATTTGTACCCAAGCCAGTGCTAGTCAATACTCATAGAATTCCCAGTGCCCTGTCAATGCACTTCAACCCTTCCTTGTTGAGTCTTTCTTAATTGACTCCACTGAAGCAAATCCAATTTCTGCTCTCAGTCCTTGTACACATATGTGAAGAGTGCTAAATTTAAACTATTTCTGTTCAATTTTGTGCTGTCAACTCTTGACACACCAGGCAGAATGCGATCACCTGAATTTGCTTCATATCTTATTTTAAGACCATTTAATTGGAATGATTTTGTGCCATTGTTTCAGTGAGGTATTAAAGTGATATCCTAGAGGTGAAAAACAAATATATTATTCGACTCCACCATCCAATCTCTCTAAAACCACCTTCTTTGCTTTGTCTGCCTTATTTGATTTATATATGAGACATAAGTGTCAATAACTTGTTTTTGATGGGTGCAATACTGCCAGGAAAATGGATATTGTTGAGCATTAGGCTATAAAGAGGGGTATGAAGTATAATTCAGATGGGCTTCATGACACTCGTCCCTCATATGACACACATTCTTTTCATTTCCAATTTCATTGGAACAAGCAAAAAGAATGGTTTCCAATCTGTCCCACCTCATAAAAATAGACCTGTGTTTAATTCTTTAGGACTTAAAATTATCCTTTGGATATTGTCAAGCAACAATCCAAGGAAAACGTTCCTAGCCAAAGTAATAGAAATCTTCTAGGTATTGAGATGGCTAAAATATTACTGTTACCTTGCTTTTAATGATTGCACAAAATATTACAGAAACCCAAATGTGATGATAATAGTGAGATAGCCGGGTAATTCTATCTCCTTTTTATTAAATTGTGCCATTTTCTCAGTAGCATACTGCAGTTTACAAATGTAATACTTTTTTAATAGAAAGAGATCTAATCACTGACTCTGATTTTTTAAAAATGTAGTAAAGGAATTGTGTTTGTCAAAGCCCAAAGCCTCATTTAGTTGTAACCAAAGATCTTACATGAAAGATGCTACTTTTCTTTCTTATTATAGTTGATGATGGAGGATAGGGGTTCCAATTAAACTTCTATTCTGGTTTCCGTGATCAGCAAGTTGGATTACAAATGCTACATGGCCAAAGCACACAGCCTAATAGAATGTTGCCTGCCTGAATTTCAGATGTCCAGATATTTTTGTGGAGAACCTATTGATTATGTCACATCAAGCTTGTTATGTATAAACTAAATTTCCTCACAGAAATCAGACTATGCTGTTAAGTAGTTGGCATTGAGTCAAGAATTATTTTTAGTTGCAATTTACTAGGGGAAAAAAAAGAATATGTAGTCCATTTCTTCAAAAGGAGTATTAAAGAAACAGAAGAATGTATAATTTTCTGTCCTAGGCTTTGGAAAAAAGCCTACATCATATCATGTCTCTTCTACAAATACTAGTTAATAAATGCATCATTCCAAATTCGGCAAAAATAAAAAAACTCTAATATAAAATACATTATTTTAAGCATACTCAGAAAAGTTAATTATATTATATTTATATTAACACTTTTACATTTTTCTCCTTCAGTACATGAGTGACTTCTGGGAAGCTATGTAGTCTAGATAAGGGTCTGTAGTCTACTTAGGTGACCCTATCTGAACAAAGATCCCTAGTTGTAGTGGAGTTATTGGACTGAAAATCAATCCTTAGCAACTTTAGGAAGATTGTCAATTAATTGCTAATGTCAATTAAGCTACAGTGATTGTTGATTTTTTTTAAATATTGTACTTTAATTAGAAGAAATTAATTGAATTACATTTTCCTCTTTTTAAGCTCTTCAATCATCAACAAGAGAAACAGGGAACCTAGATTAACATTTACATAAATTTTGTTCTTGCATAACCACACTAGCTGCTGAGAACAGAAAGATACTAGCATAGGATATTTTCTAATAAGTATTTGGATTGCTTCACTCTATCAAAAGATTAAAAAAAAACACAGGCTATTGAAAATAACGAATTGTAACAACTAGGAGGTGAATTTTCCCTAAAGGAAGATAAGGTAAAGTAGGGGACACAGTATATTGGGAAAGCAGAAGCTCTGCAACAAGAGCATCATTTGTAAAACTCCTTCCTGCTTCAGTGAAACTTTGGTCTTAATAACTTTCCATGGTGATCTCCCCTTCAACCACCAAATTGTTCCTCTTCCAATGGCAGCTTTACTGATGTAAAGGTCTAAACATACGTAGTTTCTTTAATCTATATCCCCAGAGACTCCTTGAGCAAGTGGATAACACCACAGTGAGAAATCTATAGTTTCTCCATTTGTCTTAGCAGATTACTTTAAAACTGGCTAGCCATATGTAGAAAGCTGAAACTGGATCCCTTCCTTACACCTTATACAAAAATTAATTCCAGATGGATTAAAGACTTAAATATTAAACCTAAAACCATAAAAACCCTAAAAGAAAACCTAGGCAATACCATTCAGGACACAGGCATGGGCAAGGACTTCATGTCTAAAACACCAAAAGCAACAGCAACAAAAGCCAAAAATAGATGCATTTATACTAATATTTGGTAATTTCGGTAATGTTCTTTTCTTTTTTACCAACTACCTTTTGTTTACCTACCATTTTTTTTTACCATCACCTATAGGACAGTAAAAAATTAGTAATATAGAATAATGTTATTTAGTACTAGAAATAAGAGCTTTGGGATTGAAAATGATATTCTCATTAATGGTGAGATTTTGTTGGTAGATTTCTAGCTCTCTGGCAGTTTTGTAATTTTGAGTTGAATTCCTTTGGGTTCCCTCACCATATATGCCATCTATATAGTTTAAAATTTAGCCAAAGTGTTTATGCTTTTAAGCTTCAAATTTTTTGCAAGTCTAGCAATAGATTGTCATAGTCCCCAAGGCATATTTAAAATTGAAAATGAAACTTTTCTCCAAATATTTTTGTACTTACATAGGAAATCCAGAATGGTTGCATAAGGGTTCCTTAAATTCCAGCTTGAATTTGCTGTCACCCTCAAAGAAACACCTTAGATAACTGGTTCCTGACCTACTTGTGCTTTTTAGCACTCAAAGCATGATTGTGTATTTAAAAGTGAAAATATTTCATTGTGGGATTTCTCATGTTGAAAGGGCAGCTACATAACCATCCTTTACGATTCAATGATTTGAACAATCACTATTAGATTGAAAAAGTACTACGTGTTATACAAAAACACGTATAGAAATAGCTACAAGACCTTTAATATCAGTAATTATGGCAACATTGGAAGAGTTCGCTGTCAATAACATTTATATACTAAACACATTAGCAGACTTTTCTGAAACTTTGACATGGGTTTCCTATGAGTGCTGAGACTTTCAAAGGCCAAATTAGGTTTTACAAAATTACGTATCTCTCTTTCATTGCCCAATTAACTACTTTGTGAACAGCGACATTTATTATCTATAAATAGATATTTCAAAGGTCAAAGAGAGAGAGAGAAACAGAGATAACTCTATTTCCTTTCTCTTTCTTTTCTCTTACTTTTTTCAGCAACCACTTTTCAACAAGAAGAAAGATGAGAGCAAGATTAAGAGGAGAAGGACGCGGAGGAGAAAGAAGAAAGCATGTTTATTTTCTGCAATCTATAAAAGCACACAATTCATCCAGAAACTGCAGAATTGCAGAGGATTAGATAGACATCATTTTGAAAGTCTTCATTATAGGTATATTTTATTCAGTGTTTTGGTCTAGTTATTAAAAGGGACTTTATTTCCACACCGCCTTCTTCTAGAGAGTGTTTTAGAATTCAACTAAGGGGTGGGGCAAAGGGAAGTGAACACATGTTTTTATGAGCTTTCTAAATCATCTGCTAGATACAAAGTGATCCATTTGCGCTTATTGTGAAATACTGGCCTTAATTCACAATTGGGATGAGGAGAGAGAAGAAAAGCACAATTGAGGTAGTCACCTATTATTTATCATGCTATCAAGCCCTGTAATTAAATGAAATCATGGAGACTGAAGATAGAGAAATAATATACTTCTAGTAAACAAGTACAGTGTGACACAGAAAGAGGGGACAAGCTATAGTTTTTCTGAGTTAAAGCTGTGTCCAAAACGTTGAGTTTTGTGTACTGGATGCAATAATTATTTAAGAATTGAAAGAAGACTCATTTATTTTGTATAAAGCTACTGGTTTAATACACATCAGAGTATCATGGTGATTTCTAGATGAAATCCTCCTGTTACAGAAAAATATCGACCAAATTAGATAACCTTTTGCTTTTAGATGGCTTTGACTGTTACAAAGCTCTGTTTTTAATTTCTTTGAGATAGGGTCTCACTCTGTCACCCAAGCTGAAGTGCAGTGGCACAATCATGGCTCACTGCAGCCTCAACCTCCCAGGCTCAAATGATTGAGTAGGTAGAAACACAGGCATGTGGTACTACACCTGGTTAATTTTTAATTTTGTGTGTGTGGGTGTACAGATGGAGTCTTACTACCTTGCAAAGCCTAGTCTCAAACTCCTGGACTCAAGTGATCCTTCTGCCTTGCCCGGCGCAAAGCTCATTTTTAATGGTGAGGTAAACTTTTACCTTTCTATAATTATACGACAATCCTCTTAAGTTGTGCCTGAGGATCTAGGATGCAGGTGCCACTGGGGATAATTTGTAATAGGTCACTTTGCTAAAAAGGTGGAAATACATTTGTATCTTCTGCTAATATATAGGCTGCTTCAGGGTTCTACTTTCAGGTGTTTTTGAGGTTGTGGATATTAAGCGTCATGGCTATTTAGTTGCTATAAAACTATGAACACCATTTAACTGGTTTGTGATATAAGGAAACATATTTGAGGAAAAGTTTAAGATCTTTTGTATTTTAATAAAATAACCTTTGTCTGAAGATTCAGTTGTCATACTAATGTATGCAAATAAAATCAGAGTTTTAGTAGCCACTGTGCCTCTAACCGTTATATTCTTTTAATTAGAATCAAGCAATTAATTCTAAAAATGTCTCTATATTTTTCTGAAAGCATTGCCCTTCTTTACCAAAAGCTTTATATGTCTTCCCATTTTATGTTTTAACATGTGAAATAATTAAAACGTGTGCTTTGCTTCTTACTGGAATTAATTGCCCCTCTTTCAGCATAGGTGGATTTAATGTGGCTCTTTGGAATCGTGTGGCTTTCTAATTCGTATGTACTTGTTGATACGTCATGTTAGAAGACATTGAGTTTTTGTTATCATGTTGACACCTTAAATCCCACACTGCTGATTTACATAACTATGAAATTAGCAACAGCCAATGTCCCTTCTAGCATTAACTTATATTTTTGAAATAGTTAATAAAGATAATAATTTCAAAATGTTACCCAAAATTTTAGTTCTCCTACATTAATAAGTAGAATTAAGCTAAAATTCAATTTCGAATCAACACAACATTGAATGCCTTCTGTTTGTATGTTTTTTTTTTTATTTAATTGAAAATACTCAAAGTGTGGCTTAAAATGACTGCTTTAACATGCTGGGTTACTTAATGCTATTACTTCACTCCTTCCTTTTGTCTTTCATGCTCAAAACAGTATTAGAAGCATTACTCGTAAGTGATTTTAATCATTGCTTTAGTCCTTCAGTTTTGTATTCAGTCAATAAACACTTAATGAGTACCTACGACATGCTAAGCCCCGGAAGAATACTCCCCCAAGAAGCTGCCAACTCACTCTCCTATAGCACCTTTGACATAGGAGTCAGGTTTCAGCTTTTGTCAAAGCCACTGCTTGCACCAAGTTAAGATTTGCTTTAGTGTAGTGCTTCTCAAATTTTAATGTGCCCAGGAATCATCAGGGGATTTAATTAATATCAGATTTATATTCAGTGGGTCTGTGGTGGGACCTGAGATTTTGCATTTCTCGTAAGCTCCAGGTTGATGCATATGCTGTTGGCCTGGGGACCACACTTTGAGGAGCAGGGCCTTAAAGATGTGATTTCTTTGAATAGGTTTGTATGTCCACCCATACAATGGAGGCATTTGCTTTTGCAAACAAAGATTAATTTTTGTAGAACCTACACACATTAGTTTTGTAATTAAGGATTTATCTTCTTTGCTTTATGGTATTTATCACATTATTATATCATTAATTGCACGTGTCTCCTTTGCTATATTTAACTTTCTTGAAAACTGGCACTAAATTCTATTTACTTTTTGTTTCTATCATCTATCATAGTGTTTACTGATCAATAAATCATTGCTGAATATATGCAGAAATTGTTAACACTGTTGGTTCTTACATTTAGTTCCCTTTTCCTACTTGCTAAGGGTTAGAAAGAGTCTTTTGCTGACATGTTGCTCTTAGGTTCATTTTACTACTTTGGTCTAAATTCAGCTCACCTTTCCAAGGAGTGAAATGTTCAAAGTTGAGCAAAACCAGTGTCAGTTTTAATGCGAAGTAAAGAGATTGGCAGGATTTTGAAAAAGGGGCAAAGGGAAACATAAAGTCTTGTGTCCCAGGAAAGATAAACTTGGAAATGGAGGAATTGTTAAAATTTCCAAGTGTCTGGAGGGAAGTGACTGAAATCAGAGACTGAAGTGAGTGGAAGTTGGGCCAAGTGTGGTGTGTACTAGATGTATTAGAGAGAAGTGTCCAGAATCTTCTTGGAAAATAGGACAATGGAGAGATAATAAACCATGCTGAAGGAGGTGACCTCTGCCTTATTTTCCAGTCCCTGAATTATAGTGTTGCCAGTGATACGGTGGTCAGCATGGTGGGAGCTATAAAAACCATGGAGAGGGAGGTATAGGTTTCTACATGACCCCTGAATTTTCAGAGCTCCAGACACATCCTCTCACCACCCCACCAATAGCCCTCTTAACTTTCTTATTAGAATTTATAACAGTAGTCCAGGAATAATTTCAGCTTCATAGTAAGAATGGTGGTAATAGTGATAAATGTTTCTGCACTATTTCAGTGAATAGATAGAATTATTGTAATGTGGTAAGATGTGTGTGTGTGTGTGTGTGTGTAAATATTTAGGAGCCAGAAATAAATGTATTGTTTGTAAGGCACAGAATGAATTTATTTAAGAAAAATGTCAACTTGTCAGAATTATGGCTTTGCTCTTACAGTCGTTTTTTCTCTTGAAAATGACATAACAATGTTAGTAATTATACTTACTTAGATCTTATTAGGTACAAGTGTTTTTTCTTAGGGCTTTACATATATTAACACATTTTATCCCTTTGACAGAAATACTATTATCAACACTTTATAGATAAGTTAACAAAGGCACAGCTTGTTTGAGTAATTTTCTTAAGGTACCGTAACATTAAGTGGTGGAGCTGGGTTTTAAAACCAGGCAGCTTTGGTTCTAGGGTCCGTGCTTTTAATTACTACACACCACTACCTACCACATTAATGATTGTTTCTCATGAACTTCAAGAGGGAGAAATATGCAACTAAAGTTGACTTACATAAACAGAATTGAGAAGATAATAAAATTCTCATTGTAGCTGTGTTAACAAATAGGAGCTGAAAAGTTCAGGCTCACAGAGTTAGGATTTATACCTCTAGAAGACATTCCAAGTGGTAATACATTCCATTTTTGTGTGTATACCTAACAGTATATCCTATATGTCAATTGAAAAATGGTTGCTAAGAAAAGCCACAGAAATGTGTATCTATATTTATATAGGACATTCCATGAAGATTATCTTAATATTCTTTGAGACAAAATGAAAAAATGAGTAGCCTGTCTTGTCCATAACTAATTGAACAGCTATCTGAAGAGTATTTAGTAATAGATTGGTGTAAACTCTATGAAGGTCTCTAAAATTTAGACCCCCCACTTGGCTTTCTTTTGTTCAGCAGTTCGATCCATGGTTAAAATGGTGAAAGAAGAAATGCTTAGCACTTTTGCAGGTAATGCAAAGCCGGAAACGGTGGCTATTAGTTTAGATGATAGCTGCATGCCTAAAAAAAAAAAAAAAAAGAACTTTGTAGGTTAGGACTATGGGCTGAAACTAATAAAATAAAATTTTACTGGGCTGTTGTAAATTCTTGTTTATTGCACATTTACAGGATAGGAAAATTTATGGCAAAATTCCTGTGGTTTTATTTGACTCCCTGCTCAATATGAGTCAATATGGTGTTAACAGATGCTTAAAAAAGTTAATGCATTCTTAAACTGCATTAATAGAGGGAGAGAGTCAAGTTCAAGGATGGTAATAGTTTCACTATAATCTGAACTGCTCAGACCGTGTCTTGAATATTACATTCATTTCTGTAGGCTACATTTTAAGAGTTGCTGAAAAGGTGGATTACACCTAGAGGGTGACTGGAATGTTGAAAAGATTGGAAACCACGGTGTTTAAGAAATTGGGCACATCTAACCTGGAGAAGAAAATAATAAGATCTTTTAAAAGTCTACGTTTTAAAATGCTTTCTCTTTCTTGAAGAGAGATGATAATTTGGTGTAATTCTAGAGAAGTAGATCCAATAGGTTAGAAGTTAAAGTATTAGATATATTTTAAATTATGGGCTGAGAGAAAGTAGAAAAAGACTATTTGAAAAGGTACATGGGGTAATGCAGAGTAAGTGGTCATTTCTACTTTTTGTAATAATATAGTTTATTTTAAATAGTAGTTTGTATGAAGAACATAATAGTACTCAACTTAAGGCTGCCAGACAATTTGGAGAGCATTGACAAAAAATAAAAGTTATCTTCCCCCTTACAATTCCTGTTCCATCAATCACCAGATTGCTGACATAAGCACTGTTAACGTCTTTTATGCGTTTTCCTGGAAATTGTCTGTAATATATGAGGTGGCAAAGACACATGGACAAACAAATGTATATACATATGTAAGTGTATAAGTCATTTTTAACACTAAAGGGATACTGTACATGGTTTTCTGGTGCCTGCATTTTGAACATACCTTTTCATATCAATGAAATGAAATCAGTCTTACTCATAAATTGTTTAGGATTTCTCCACTACCTAGAACCATATTAATATACATTTAAGTGTTTTTATTTTACATCAATTATTATAAGCTTGACTATAATAACCATTCTTGTATGTCCATCATTTATTTACTTAGGCCTAATTGCTAGAAGTGAAGCTTCTAGGTATAAATGTTTTAAGAATTTTGATGATATATTTTATAAAATTAATATCAAGAAAGATTATAGATTCATACTTCTCCCAATGATGTATAAATAATTCCAACACCTCTACCTGACCAACACTGAATTTTATCGTTACTTTCAGTGATTTCCAATCTGATGGGTAAACAAAATTTTCTGTTTTGATTTCTATAAATGGCGAATTTAAACTTAATTTTGTTTATTTAGTATTTGTGTTTGTTCTTTCATGAATTCCTGTTCATGTTCTTTGTTTATTTTTTAATGGATTGTCCTGTGTTCCAAAACATTCAATGTATTTTTTTCGTTAAGAATTCTAAAATTTTTCTAGGTGATACACAATTTTTCTCTTCTAATATTTGACTTTTAATTCATATGCACTTATTGTACTAGTGGTCCCCACTATCTATTTTATATTGATTTTGATTACCAGCAAAATGAGAAGAAAAGACAAAAATAATATTCAATTAAGGAAGCCAACTGATTAAGAAAGTACAAAGTTCTTTCTCATGTGTCAATAATACCCACACTTTTTTGGGTATCAAAATATATTTAAAAAGGAAACACTACATCTCATAAAAATAATTTCAATTTTAAATAAATCTGTTAAAAGGAAACAACAAAATTCCTTGAAAATTATTCTAGATACAAAGAAGAGCTTCATTACCCGGCGCGGTGGCTCACACCTGTAATTCCAGCACTTTAGGAGGCTGAGGCAGTCGGATCACGAGGTCAGCAGTTTGAGACCAGCCTGACCAACATGGTGAAACCCTGACTTTACTAGAAATACAAAAATTAGCTGGACATGGTGGTGCACGCCTGTAATCCCAGCTCCTCGGGGGGCTGAGGCAGGATAATTGCTTGAACCCGGGAGGCAGAGGTTGCAGTGAGCCAAGATCGTGCCACTGCACTCCAGCCTGGGTGGCAGAGCGAGACTTCGTCTAAAAACAAAAACCAAAAAACAAAAAACAAACAAACAAAAGAGCTTTATTAAAATAAATCTGTAAGGTGTTCTAAAACACAAACACAATTACGACTACCGTGTTCATTAAACATTATTTTGAGATTTAATCTAAAATCATGGCTTTGACCAGGTATCAAATAAAAACCAAAAGTGTGTGGGCTTTTTTTCTTTTTCTTTCCAGCTTTTATTTTAGGTTCAGAGAGTATACGGGCAGGTTTGTTACATGGGTAAATTGCACGACGCTGGGGTTTGATGTACAAATTATTCCATCACTAAGGTAGTGAGCTAATTTACATTCCCACTAGCAGTGTATAAGTGTTCCCTTTTCTCTGTATCCTCACTGGCATCTGTTATTTTTTGACTTTTTAATATTAGTCATTCTGACTGATGTGAGATGGTCTCATTGTGGTTTTGATTTCATTTCTCTAATGATTAGTGATACGGAGCATTTTTTTAATATGCTTGTTGGACACGTTTATGTCTTTTTTGAGAAGACACGTGGGCATATGTTCATTGCCCATTTATCAGTGAGGTTGTTTGTTTTTGTTTGTTAAATTGTTTAAGTTCCTTACAGATTCTAGATACTAGACCTTTATTGGATGCATAGTTGACAAAAATTTTCTCCCATTCTGTAAGTTGTCTGTGTACTCTGTTGATAGTTTCTTTTGCTGTGCAGGAGTTCTTTAGTTTAATAAGGTCCCACTTGTCAATTTTTGCTTTTGTTGCAATTGGTTTTGAGGACTTAGTCATAAATTATATCCCAAGGCCAGTGTTCAAAATTGTGTTTCCTGTTTTATTGTATGGTTTTTGTATCTCAATTTTATTCAGTTCAATGCTAGTTTTGGTTGTTTCTTTTCTTTTGCTAGATTTGGAGTTGGTTTACTCTTGTTTTTATGAACACCTATATGCACACAAACTAGAAACCATAGAAGAAATGGGTTTTCTTCTGGAAAGATACTATGTCCTAAGTCTGAACCAGGAAGGAAAGAAACCCTGAAGAGACCAATAACAAGTTCCAAAATTAAATCAGTAATTAAAAGCCTACCACCAAAAAAAGCTCACAATCTTCGAACATTCTTATAGTTTGAGGTCTTACAGGTAAATCTTTAATCACTCTTGAGTTAATTTTTGTACATGGTTAAAAAAAGGGGTCCAGTTTCGTTCTTCTGCACATGACTAGCCAGTTTTCTCAGTACCATTTATTGAATAAGGAGTCCTTTCCCCATTGCTTATTTTTGTTAACTGTGTTGAAGATAAGATGGCTGTAGGTGTGTGGCTTTATTTTGGTAACACGATGTCTCCAGCTTTGTTCTTTTTGCTTAGGATTGCCTTGGGTATTCAGGCATTTTTTGGTTCTATATGAATTTTAGAATTATTTTTTCTAATTCTGTGAAAAAATGTTATTGATAATTTGATAGAAATTGCATTGAATCTGTAAATTGCTTTGGACAGTATGGCCATTTAAAACATATTGATTTCTTTCTATCCATGAGCATGGAATATTTTCCAATTTCTTTATGTTGCCTCTTATTTCTTTCAGCAGTTTTATAATTCTAATTGTAGAGATTTTTCACCTCCATAGTTAGCTGTATTCCCAGGTATTTTATTCTTTTTGTGGTTATTGTGAATAGGATTGCGCTCTTGATTTGCTCTCAGCTTGAACATTATTGGTGTATAGAAATGTTACTGATTTTTATACATCGATTAGTATGCTGAAATTTGGCTGAAGATGTTTATCAGATCTAGGAGACTTTGGGGAGACCATGAGGTTTCCTAGGTGTAAAATCATATCATCTGTGAAGAGAGATAGTTTGACTTTCAATATTCTATTTGAATGCCTTTTACTTCTTTCTCCTGCTTGATTGCTGTAGCTAGGACTTCCAGAACTATGCTGAATGGGAGTGGTGAGAATGGGCATCTTTATGTTGTTTTAGTTTTCTAGGGGAATGCTTCAAGCTTTTGCCCAATCTAGATGATGTTGGCTGTGGGTTTATCGTAAGTGTCTCTTATTATTTGGAGGTTCCTATCACTTCAATACCTGGTTTGTTGGAAGTTTTTAACATGAAGGGGTGTTGAATTTTATTGAAAACCTTTTCCACATCTATTGAAATAATCATGTGGTTTTTGTTTTTAGTTCTGCTTATGTGAGGAATCACATTTATTGATTTGTGTGTGTTAAACCAACCTTACACCCCAGGAATAAAAACTACTTTATCATGGTGAATTCGCTTTTTCATGTGCTGCTGGATTTGGTTTGCTAGTATTTTGTTGAGGATTTTCGCATGTGTATTCATCAGGAATATTGGCCTAAAGTTTTCTTTGACACGGTGTCTCTGCTAGATTTTGGTGTCAGAATGATGCTGTTCTCATAGAATGAGCTAGGCAGGAGTCTCTCCTCCTTGATTTATTGAAATAGTTTCAGTAGGATTAGTACCAGCTCTTCTTTATTTGTTTGTAGAATTTGGCTGTGAATCTGTCTGAGCTTTTTTTGGTGATAGGCTTTTAACTGCTGATTTGATATTGGAGCTTGTTATTGGTCTCTTCAGGGTTTCTCTTTCTTCCTGGTTCAATCTTAGGACATGGTCTGTTTCCAGTAGAAAACCCATTTCTTCTATGTTTTCTAGTTTATGTGCATATAGGTGTTCATAAAAACAAGAGTAAACCAACTCCAAATTTAGCAAAAGAAAAGAAACAACGAAAACTAGTGTTGAATAAATATCAATAAAATTGAGATACCAAAAACCATACAATTAAAAATCAATGAAACCAAAAGTCTGTTCTTTGAAAGAATAAATAAGATTGATAGACCACTAGCTGGACTAATAAAGAACAAAAGAAAAGACCCAAATAAACATAATCAAAAATGACAAAGGAGATATTACTACCAACGCCACAGTTGATTTTTATTGTTTGTTTAAAATGTATGCTAGTAATTTTTCATTAATGGTGCATGTGTGTGTGTGTGTGTGTGTGTGTGTGTGTGTGTGTTTTAGCTTAAGTATGTAAATTTCTATTTTTTTGAGCAGTTTTTTTTTTTATGTACCTTTCAGTTAATACTTGTTGGGTTTTAGAACATCAAGGCACACTGTAAATGTCAGCCTTTGTGTGCTGCCTGATAGCTAATTTATGTACCTGACATTTCTGGTGGATTGTGGCCAAAGAATGAGTAAATTGCAAAAATTCCATTAAACTGCTAAGGAGTAGAATGGTGCCAATGGGAGCAATCTATTTTCCTTTATGCTTCTATGCTAATAAAAAGATACATCAAGGACCTCAATAATTAACATTACTTTGTGACTTTTTTAAAAAAGCAAGTTTTATTAAAGTTGAATTCTCACTATTTGTCAGCTTATGTATTAGTAGTTGAACTATTAGTATGATAATAATGTACTATCGTTAAAAAGTACATGAAATGTAAACATGCAGAGTACAGTGAGAATTCAATCTGTCCTTTCACTGAGTTTAGGACAGAAGGAATTGTCTGTCAAATATCAGGCTATAAACATTACACAGAAAAATCTGGGCCGGGCGCGGTGGCTCACGCCTGTAATCCCAGCACTTTAGGAGGCTGAGGCGGGTGGATCATGAGGTCAGGAGATCGAGACCACAGTGAAACCCCATCTCTACTAAAAATACAAAAATTAGCCGGGCGCGGTGGCGGGCGCCTGTAGTCCCAGCTACTCAGGAGGCTGAGGCAGGAGAATGGCGTGAACCTGGGAGGCAGAGCTTGCAGTGAGCCAAGATCGCGCCACTGCACTCCAGCCTGGGCGACAGAGTGAGACTCCGTCTCAAAAAAAAAGAAAAAGAAAAAAAGAAAAATCTGGCAAATACCGAAATTGAATTCTGGGTGTAGGGTTGGGAGTTTGGATAGAGAGTGTTAAAATTTTCATAGAGAAATATAAAGAATAAAACCAAACATATTTTCGCTGTAAGCGTTTATTCAGAACTAAAATTTGGACATTACCAATTGCTCATTTTCTCTTTTCGTGAGCTCCTGTTATGGATCTAGTCCCAAAGTAATCTTGCCTAACTTTTCAGATAGTGCAAAACTACTTTCTACCTTCACTAACAATAATTAAATAAAAATTTGAAATGCAAGGAAGCAACATTCTTCAGTTATCAGCTTGGAAATTTTCAAAACATCTCATGACACCAGGTTCTGGTAGGTTATAGGGAAGCTAGAACTTTGTACAAGTTAACACAACTATAAATGGATACAACCATTTTGAAAAGGCATCTAGAAAAAATTATCAAAATTCAAAAAATGTATATCCTTGGAACAAGAAGAAGAATTTATGTTACAAAAACCACTTTATATAGCCATGCAAGTGGTTTATATAGCCATGCAAGCCGTGCATTTTGTATAGCCATGCACTTTATATAGCCATGCACTTTATATAGCCATGCACTTTATATAGTCATGCAAGGATAGATGTGTAAGAATATTTATCACAGTATTGTTAGAAATAGTAGGGTTTTTATTTCAAATAATGGTTACTAAAAATATTAATACAAGTGACTATTATATAGGTCATTTTCAGTTTTTTCTTTGTATTTTCTATATTGTCTAGAGGTTTTATAATGAGTGTATGTAACTTTAACCTAAAAACATAATATTTGATTTAAGAATAAAAAGCAAAGTATAACATAGAAAGCATGTTATTTAATTTATAATAAAAAATAATATAGAAAACCATAGCATAGGAATTAAAGTGGTTTTGGGTACAGAAATTGAATCTCTTTAAGCTAAAGAAGAAATTGAGTCTCTTTAAGCTAAAGTGCTATATCTTTAAGCTAAAGAAGAAATTGAGTCTCTTTAAGCTAAAGTTCTATATCTTTGGCTCCTGATCAGCTAATACTATAAAATAGTATTAGCTGTATTTTTAGCAGGTAAGTATTTTTAGCAGGCAAGTATTTTTAGCAGGCAAGATTCTTGGACTGCCACTACTTGGAATGAAGAGAATGGGGCACTTAGCAGCAAATGTGACAGAAGCAATGCCTGTATATGTTGTCCTAGAATTTGTATAACCAACATATCTCCCAGGCTAATTTGGAACCTAATAAATAACTCAAGTAAATTTATATACACAATAAAATGAGGAGAAGAAAACTCTGTAATGTCATGATGGTTATTAAAAGTGTGTAAAACAAATACCTGAAAGATAAAGGAATGCTGGTAAATAATTTATGCTGAAAATATCCAAATACAAACATATTTCAATAGATCGACTATTTATAGAACTCCTACAAAGTTTATCATAAAAGTGAATTTTTCTAAAGTGTATTATTTTTTCTACATAGTGACTTTTATTATGAAATTTAAAATGGCTGTAAAATATAATTCAGTATAAGAATTTATATATTTTCTCCTGATATATGAACTTTTTGCCATATAAGAGAAGGCATATTTATTTATAGGTACATTAGTAAGTGTATCAACTATTTTATTCAAAGCCCCTGTAAAACCTGTAAGAACAACAGAGGGATTCCCTTTTATAAATTAAAAAAAAAGGTGAGAAAAATCCATGAAAAATGTTTAGAGCAGGCAAAAATTATTTCTGTTAGATTTCCATAAACTACTAGCAGAATTATTATGTATTCCAAAAGATGTAATACATCTCACAACCTTCAAACCTTTCTTCCCAGTGCTTTACCAATTACCCAGAGCACAAAAAAGACTGTGTGCTCAAGATCTTGGGTCTCTTATTCTGTATTCAACCCATAGAGTTGAATTTCCTTTCCCGTCTGGTCACGCGCACAAAGGAGGTGGCCATAGTCTCTACAAGAGCCTTGTCTAATTTCCCTCTTCCTTGTGGACCTCCTTGTACCCAAACTATTTCCATTCACCTCTAATAATTCTGTTTAGATAGCATTCCCCTTGGGAGGGAAAATGTAAGTTGCTCACATTGGGGCACATCCTTCCAAAAAAAGAGGGAGATGTGGAAATTGTAGCGTTTCTATGACTTCATAAACTACTTAGAGTCTTCATGAGGGAGAAAAGCTCTCTAGCGTGGTTGGTAAATGCAGCTGAGAATTTGAGTAAATTAGGATAATACATGAATTGGCAAAATTGTTCTGATTGTGTGTAATGAAGCAGAAGCTTAGGTTACAAGTTTTATTGGATTAAATGGAAACAGCTTCTACACTCTGGAGACTTACGGTAAAATCTTGTTTATAGAGCAGAAAGGGGCATATCCAGGATGTGGGTGTCTGGCCAGCTGCCCCTATTGCTCCAGAGGCACTATCGTGGGACTATTAGAAGGAGGTGACTCCTGCCTGACCTTTCTTATTTTCCAAAAAAGGCCACCTCTGATTTCTACCTTCATGTTAACAGACTGAGAAAGCAAACCCTCTGTCTGTGACTGAAGAAAGAAAGAAGAAGTTACTGAAGTTACAGAAGAAGTTTCTGAAAGAAGGTTGACTGAAGAAATAATGGGATAGATCAACACAGGGATGGCGCAGGATGCAAGTGGAAGAGGAGCCTCTCCCTAGTTCTGAAGCACTGTTTGATATTAGAATCTCACACTAATGCAGTTAGTGACAGCATTCACATTGGATATAATATTTATTTATTTATTTATTTATAGACAGGGTCTCACTGTGTTGCTGTGTTGCAGAGGCTGGAATGCAGTGGTATGATTATAGCACACTATAAATTTAAACTCCTGGCCCCCAGTGATCTTCCTGCCTCAGCCTCCTGTGTAGATAGGCAGAACTATAGGTGCACACCACCACACCAAGTTAATTTTTGCTAGAGATGTGATCTCGCTATGTTGTCCAGGCTGGTCTCAAACCCTGGGCCTCAAGCGATTCTCTCACCTTGGCCTCTGAAAACTCTAGGAATACAGGCATAAGCCACCATGCCTGCTTTGGATAGAATCCAGAAATATCAACCTTAGCTTTAAGGCATTCACTAATTTTTACTTTGCTGAGTTGATAGTACTGAATATAATTGTAGGAACTTATTAGGAAAAACAGTAATACATTATTCTAATCTAGAAAGTTAGATGTTTGTTGAATATAAACCAATTTAGGATATTCTTAAATCCATTATGGAATTATCAGGCTAACATTGCAACTGTGTTGCTTAATTTATATTGGGTGAATTTTCTAGTATTTCCAGAAGTGGTTACCCCCAGCCCCAAATAAAAATGTCAGACTCCAAATCTTACCTTTTTTTCTTAAACATTGATATTGTTTAATCAAAAAGACTAACATTCTTCAAATAGATACAAATATGGATTATATACACATATATGTACAGATACAGAAATAGATATTAATATAGATTTGGATGTAGATATAGATATATGTGTGTGTGCATGTTTGTGTATACAGTCAGTCCTCATTATTTGAGATTCCCTCTACTAGCTAAAATGTATTTGTAACCCCCAAATCCACACCTATGTGGTTTTGTGTTCATGTGTGCACATTTTGCGCAGAGCGGTAAAGTACTTGAGTCACCCGAAGCACACTTTCCAAGTAGAGGTAGGACCCTCAGCCTTCTTGTCCCAGCTTTCATACTGTAAACAAGTGTCCTTTTCATGGTCAGTCTATTTAGTGCGGCATTTTTCACATTTTTGTGCTTTTTGTTAGTGATTGATTTTGTTGTTTTAAATGTCACTCAATTACAGTGCTAAAGAGCTCTCCATTTTTCCTAAGTGCAAGAAGGCTGTGAATTGCTTTATGGAAAAAAATACAAGTATTAGGTATGTTTTGTTCAGGCATAAGTTATAGTGCCGTTGGCTTGACAAAGATTCTCTATGACCAAACTTTAGTCAGGCAAATATGAGCCTTCATTCTGATTAGACCTCAATGTTGGCCCCATCTCATCTTTGGCCTGCCCAGTCCAATCTTAGCAAATAATTCTGCTAAGTCAGTTTAGGGAGAATTTCTCCACCCTTGATATCTATATGATCAGGTTCCCGTCCCCAACCTGTAATGAATAAGTCCTTGGCCTGTCTTTAACTAGAATCTTGTTAGGCCAGTTTAGCAAAAATCCCCCTGTTCTCTTAGTTTCCTCTTAGCAATTTTTCATTCACTGACCCTCTTCCCCTCCTCCTTGCCAATAAAACACTACTTGTCCTTGCTATATTTGGCATTGAGCCTGCTCTCTCTTCCCTATTGCAATGCCCCTTCTGGGATATCTTGAATAAAGTCTTCCTTACCATTTTAACAAGTTTCAGAATAATATTTTTTAACATGGCTATGAGTTCAATGTTAATATGTTAATAATATATATTAAGTACAATGTATTTAAACAGAAACACATAAAACAAGGTTATGTATTAATCAGTTGACAAAAATGTTTTGACCAGAGGTAAGCAGGAACTTAACCCTGTATTTCCCACAGGAGCAATGATGCAGTATTCAATGTTTGTTAATTCAGAGTGCATTGTGACTTTATAGAACAGAACTGCTGCAAATAATAAGAATCTACCATACATATTACATATGCCATACGTATACAAGAGATCAAAATGAATACTTTCTTTTTTTATGGCTGTCGCATGTCTTTTTAAAGCTACTTAGAGAAAGGGAGGGATAATTTTGAGAAGTTAAAATAAAAACCTCTTTTTGTCAATGTCCTGTCTCAGTCCAATAACTTGCATGCCAAAATATTGGAAATATTTTTGTATCTCAATCTGAGGCAAAAGGGAGACAGAGAGAGAGCAAGAGAGAGCTAGGAAAAGAAAGAGATTAAACACTCCACAAGTTGAGAACAGCGTCTCACATGCCTATGACACAAACCATCTCCGTGGTTTGCCTTGCAGAACACAGGAAGAAAATATGACAAATATAAAGTAAGTAGAACACCCCTGAAAAGCAAAGGGAAGCTTGGAGGAGGGAGGCGACAAGGAATGGGCCCTCTGAAGAAACGAAGATCTGTCTTCCAGTGATACTTAAAACAGCTGAACTATTCTTCTGTTTTACATTCTGCTTTGACAGCAAGCCTGCTCTGCAGAGAAAGAGGAGACAGAGAGATCATTTCTTGATGCTGAATAGAGCAGAACAGTAGTTAAAATGATAAATTTATTGAGGGGGCAGATTTTTGAGGAGTAATGAAGAAAAAGTAAGCCACATTTCTGCATTTGGTTTTCATTTACATCTATTTTGCTGCTTTAAGTAAATTGAGTGATTTGTTTTGATGGAGAAAGTATTTTAAAAAGACTTTCTTCAGACTCATAGTAAATAATCGTGACTTCCAATTTTCAATTCTAAATCTTATAAAATATAGCTCCACCAAGTTCATTTAACATCATACCAATGCATAAAAATAAAGCTTGCAAAAATACGATATAGGGATTGGCTCTGAGTTAGCAGTTGCTAATTAAACATATTTCCCCTTCCTGATTCTGGTGATCCAACAGACCAAATGTGGTAAACAAACTTTGTTCCACAGCTTTGAAGTCTTCTCTCTAGTTTCCCCCAACTTAGAAAAATTATACTATTTATAAAAGTGCATAAATTGTAATTTAAGTTAAAAAAAGCCTTGAAATTTTTATCAAAAGCATTCAAATTACTCTCTCCCTAGGTCAGCTAATGAGTTGTCAGGAGCTGGCCCCTTACTGTAGTGCACCTCCTGCAGACTAAGACAGTTAACCATGTTTTCATCAAAGGAAATGCTCATTAGTAAAGCTTTCAGAAACTGATTTGATTATAGTTTCTCTTGTTAAAGTGAAATATTTTGAGCTCATTAGGATGATTATGATTCAAGGTCATTGTTTGAAGCTAGTCCTGTCAATATAAGATAAATGGGCCCTCATCTTTTTCCCTTCTTTACGTCTGTGCTTTTTAAACTCTTCTGTGTAAAAGTTCCATAGCCATAATTAATTTTTAGTTCTGTTACAAAGCTGCTGAAAAAAAAAAGAACAAAGATTTTGGCTACCAAAAAGGCCTTGAAGAACTATTAAGAGGAGGAGGAGGCTATCTTGTATGAGAAAAATCAGAGAAAAACCTTGAAAAGTTCAGCTTTTGATATCCAGCTATTTTCTCCTTGACCTTTCCAAAGTTTCGAAAAGGTACTTTGTACATAATTTTGCACGTACCCTTTCATCTCAAAAGTATAAAACTAAACTGAAAACCACCCAAGAACTACCAGTGGCTTAATTAAACATCTCCTCTTTTATGGCACAAGATGGAGTTAACACCTTTTAAAGTTCTTTCTTTTTTTTTTTCTTTTCTAAATCCAGCACTTAAATCTCTTGAGTGTTAAAGAACCATTTAGACATTAAAGGGGGTGATGTTAACTTCTATCAGCCAGTCATTCTAACATGAGTTTGCCCCTTGAACTTCCTTGGTCAAATATTACCTTTTCCTTTAACATTAAGGAGAGGTTACAATGAAAGTGGAGCTTGTTTTTTGTTTTTTGTTTTTTTTTTAACCTCCTGTATGTTACATTTTGGAAAAATGTTTTAATCTTTCAGACGTTTGGCTCTTCGATGCCCTTCACTAGGATTCAAGTCTACACTGAACTTGAGAGTAGATGATATTTAAAAAGTCATAATTGACCTTTTTACATAATAACTCATTATTTTAAAAAATTGTTTTTCTGACTTTTGTGGACAACTGATGATTAAAACTAATCTCTGGTTTTCAATAATGCACTTTCACAATTATTTCTAAACCAATGATTTTAGCATTTAAGATATGGTTTAATAACCAAAAATGTTAGTGTCCAAACGTGCAACACCGTGAAACTGAATCAAAGGTTGCTCAATATATAATTATTTGAGAACGGACAATAGCCTTGAAGCAATTATTTGTTTATTCTCACATGTACCTAAGGGCCTCTTTTACCATGAAATTTAGAATGTAATTATGAAATTAGGTTTATGTCCTTGGTATGCTTTTATGTAAGTCTCTTATATATCAAATTAAACTACGCATATTAAAAAAAAAACTAAAGCAAACAATATGTAGTGACTCATAGAAATGATAGGGGAAATGTACTTCAGTAGCAATATAGTGCCAGGGTATATGGTTGCAACCGCAGAAGATAGCTTGAGTATATTAAGCTCCTTCAAAATGTGATGAGAGAACGATGTATTAGGAGGATCCCAGACACAACTACAGTGAATTAGCAGAGTGTCAATTTCAAATTTCTTTCCCAAATTGCTTTGAAGACTATTCTTTTATTAGAGAAAAAAAAATTCATTACATTTGTTAAGACAATAAGGAAGACTTCATTCAAAAGGTGGTATTACAATAGGTATAGGGATCACTGAAAGGGGATTTTGCAGTGAGAGAGAGATTGTTTTAGGTCTAACATTTAAGTCTTTAATCCATCTTGAATTAAGTTTTGTATAAGGTGTAAGGAAGGGATCCAGTTTCAGCTTTCTACATATGGCTAGCCAGTTTTCCAAGCACCATTTATTAAATAGGGAATCCTTTTCCCATTTCTTGTTTTTGTCAGATTTGTCAAAGATCAGATGGTTGTAGATGTGTGGTATTATTTCCGAGGGCTCTATTCTGCTCCATTGGTCTATATCTCTGTTTTGGTACCAGCACCATGCTGTTTTGGTTACTATAGCCTTGTAGTATAGTTTGAAGTCAGGTAGTGTAATGCCTCCAGCTTTGTTCTTTTGGCTTAGGATTGTCTTGGCAATGCGGGCTCTCTTTTGGCCATAGGCATGGGCAAGGAATTCATGACTAAAACACCAAAAGCAATGGCAACAAAAGCCAAAATTGACAAATGGGATCTAATTAAACTAAAGAGCTTCTGCACAGCAAAAGAAACTACCATCAGAGTGAACAGGCAACCTACAGAATGGGAGAAAATTTTTACCCATCTGACAAATGGCTAATATCCAGAATCTACAAACAGCTTAAACAAATTTACAAGAAAAAATCAAACAACCCCATCAAAAAGTGGGCAAAGGATATGAACAGACACTTCTCAAAAGAAGACATTTATGCAGCCAACAGACACATGAAAAAATGCTCATCCTCACTGGCCATCAGAGCAATGCAAATCAAAATCACAATGAGATACCATCTCACATCAGTTAGAATGGTGATCATTAAAAAGTCAGGAAACACCAGGTGCTGGAGAGGATGTGGAGAAATAGGAAAACTTTTACACTGTTGGTGGGACTGTAAACTAGTTCAACCACTGTGGAAGACAGTGTGGCGATTCCTCAAGGATCTAGAACTAGAAATACCATTTGTCCCTGCCATCCCATTACTGGGCATATACCCAAAGGATTATAAATCATGCTGCTATAAAGACACATGCACATGTATGTTTATTGTGGCACTATTCACAATAGCAAAGACTTGGTACCAACCCAAATGTCCATCAATGATAGACTGGATTAAGAAAATGTGGCACATATACACCATGGAATACTATGCAGCCATAAAAAAGGTGAGTTCATGTCCTTTGTAGGGACATGGATGAAGCTGGAAACCATCATTCTGAGCAAACTATCACAAAGACAGAAAACCAAACACTGCATGTTTTCACTCACAGGTGGGAATTGAACAATGAGAACACTTGGACACAGGGTGGGGAACATCACACATCAGGGCCTGTTGTGGGGTGGGGGAAGGGGGAGGGATAGCATTAGGAGATAGACCTGATGTAAATGACAAGTTAACGGGTGCAGCACACCAACATGGCACATGTATACCTATGTAACAAATCTGCATGCACAGCTATAATTTAAAAAAAGAGAGAGAGAGAGAGATTGGACTCAATTTCAAATACTGCATGGATTAGGGGGAATTTAGAGCCAAAGAGCAGGGTGTGGGTCAGTAGATGAAAAATAATTAAGAGGAAACATCACAGTTAAGAGAGAATTCTGGCAAAACTGACTTAGCAGATTTTTTGCTGAAGACAGGGCAGGGTGAACAGGCATCGCATGGAATATGGTGGAGGATGAGGAACCAAATTAGACACGGAGGGTGACTAGATAGCAAGGGTGAGAGGTTCTGGTAAACTGACTTAGCAGGATTCCTGCTACAATTGGACAATACTAAGGTAAACATGAAAGTCCAAAACTCAGGCCTAGTTGAAAAAGTTCAGGGTAGCCAGAGTAGAGTTCGGTCAAGGAAAGGATCTTTGTTCCTTGTTTCTATCTTTTGTCCTCATCCCCACTTTTAACTGTGACATCATATTATTTCCTAATTAGCCCTTATCACAGTCTTAAGCATTGTATTTGTTTGTTTGTTTATCACATATCTCTTTCAAGTAAGATTTTAACTCCCCAAGGACAGAGAAATAATCTATTTTGGTCACTGATATATCCCCATTGCCCAGCACCGTATCAATGGAAAGTAGGCACTCATATTCATTTGTTAAACGAATTAATAAATAAATAAAACCACAGATCAATTTTTTATTTGTTCTTTGCATTTTGGTCTTCTCTGCATCTTGCATTAAAATTGAGCAGATAGACTCAATTGACTTCCTAGTCAAATACTCTAGACAAGAGATAATGAAAGCTTGTTCCAAGGTAGGGACAGTGGGACTGGATAAGAGAGGAATATATAAGAGGAAATTAAGAATGAGGGACAAAAAATTTTGAGAAACTATTGGCTGAGAGCTGGAGGGAGAGGAAAGATAAAACAATGAACCTCAGTTGTCTACCTTGGACTACTGGATGGGAAATGATCCATTGATTAAAATTATGAACAACATGACAAAAGGTCACAGTAGTAGTGGGTAGTCGCATAAGACAATTAGTTCTATTTTAAAATTACCAGATTGATTTGGAGATGTTTCTGGAATTACAAGTGTTCTTTGGTAACCGTGTTGAAACTCTCCAATGTGCCTAAAAAAGTAAAGTATTAAAGGCAAAAGACAGAATATTTACTTCTGGAAAGATACAGCCATGTGACAAAAAAAAAGGAGGGAATAAAAGTGGAGGAAGAGAGAATGGCAAATATGGAAAAATAACTCATTGATTTCTTAGGGTAAAAGTTATTCCTAGGCACCATTTTGAATTAGCTGACATTATCTTTGATACTGTTCCACCTTATTTTTCACATTTTGATTTTATATTTGTTACCTCTCATCCTGAATAACCCATTTCTTCATGCTACAGTAAGTTCCCACACACATACTCCTCACTCTAGTAATTTATCAGAACTTCCTGATTGTCAGGCATTCTGGGCTTCATCTCTTATTTCATTCTCTGTTTCATGTATATGACCAAATATCTCATGGTCTTAGTGTATCTAACTTCTCTCAATTTGTTGACAGTGTAGCAGTCATGTGTACAATTCACCCTAAAATATGTATAAACAACTTCTATAGGCATTGATAATAATAACAACAACAACAACAACAGTAATAACAGTACCTAGTTTATGTAAAGCTCCTTGCCTGTCTGCCAGCGACTTCACTGGGCAGGTAACTTTGTAAATTTGCTACAGACCAAAGTCAACTTTGTAGCAAAGTGAGTATCTTACATTTGGACTCTCACAATTCAGATCATTAGGTTGAGACCTGTTCAAAATGTCAATGATATAAAAGAGTAATGCAAGTGTGAATGCTTGTGTTTGGGTAGTCAGCTTTATCTTCTTTCTACCTGTACTTAGTAGTACAGTGAAAGCTAAACTATAATTAGAAGATAGTTTGGAGGCTAAGGAATCAGAATAAAAGGAGATTTTCAACTTAATTGAATGTTAAATGGCATTGGGTTACGGAAGCTCAATACATCATTTCCCAATATAACTTTTGTCTCAGATTTCTGATTGTTACAGTGTCAGAAAAATCTATGCATAGAAATTGAAAAAAATTGGCCACAATGGGAAAGCATTTCCAAGCAGAGGAGCTACAATGAGGATGAGTAATTCTGCCTGAGGGCCACTTCCCACTCCACCACATCCCCATTGGTCTGTTCCCCATGCTTTCCCTTTTTGAGGCCTTATAGGCATTCACCTCTTCTTTCCATTTAGACTAATTGACAGCTACCATCATTTGTGGTAGTCTCCTTCTGCTGTGTGTCTTTAAAGTTTTCTATTAATACTTAGAATTAACCTCTCATCTTTATTTCTAAAGAGAACATATGGGTTGATGGTTATTTTTTTAAGATTTATTGGCAATGAATTCATATCCCTTTAATATTTTTGTTTCCCCTGCAGAAAGATGAGCAGTCAAATCTGAAAATTGTTTATTTGATTGAAATAGCATTGTAAAATTTATACTCTTTGAGTTAACATGTGCACTTTTTAACAATTCTTTTCAAATTATGAGAGAATATAGTTTTTTTATCTTAAAAAATGACTTTAGACAAATAATAAGAAAGACTCCTGGCCATAATCTTGGTGATGTGTGAGGATACCGCTGTTTCTATATAAATACATCTATTAAAATATGTCTTTAGTATAACTATGAAAAAGAAACTTAGTGCCAAGGCCAGGAACAAACGAGCAAAGATAATAAAGTTGGTGGAAAGGCAACTTAAGAAAACAGCACATGCAAAGGTATGGGAGCAAAAGAGAGCAGAGCATGTTCAATAGCCAATGGGAACTGAGTGTAAGGGTGAAGAAAGGGTGTGCACAGGAGGAAGAGAGACAGGTAGAGGTGGGTTCAGTGGAGAGAATCTCTTCATCATTTAAGGCAAGGAAGAACCACTGAAATGTTTCCCAAATGAAAGAAAAACCTCCCTCCCTTTCTCCCATCTTCCTCCCTTCTTTTCTTCCTTCCTCCTTCTTTGCCTTCCTCCCTTCCTTCCTCTTGTTCTCTTTCTTCATTCTTTCCTATCTCTTTCCCACCATTCTTCCTTTTATTCATCAGGCTGCTTTTTTCTTTTTTTTATCATTTCCCTCACTCTCCCTTTTCTCTTCTGTGTCCCTGTCTTTCTCTCTTATTGTCTTATTGAATAAACTGAATTAAGATACTTTTTTAAAAAAATGGCAAAGAAGCATAATAGAAAATACATTTTTATGTATAACTGGAGATACTTCCTCCTTATCTTTCTCTGGCTTCCCGATGACTAGTCTCTATATAGAATCTTGAAATTATCTAATATGCATCTTACTGGCTCCTGACCATCACACTACACAAATTAGAGTAAGAGATATACCTTATGACAGTCACCAGGAAGATATTTGATAACTCATTTGTTCAGAAATATAGCAACATAATAATTTATGAATTGAATTTGACAATTGCCACAAATAACAATGGACAAAACAGCAGAGTAAAACTACTCCCCCTACATCCCCATCAAAACTGGAAGATTAGCAATAACATTGGTCAGTAGAAAGAAATAGAAACAGGCTGACTCACCATTATGACTTGCATTTTAAGGAATACAGAAAGAGTATATCTATTGGGCTTCTGTTTTGGTAAGCCTCTTTGAAAGAAGTATTAAAATATTGATATAATAATAATAGCATTTTATAGCCATACTAATATGGGGTTAACATAGAAAGAACTTAAATATTTAAATCATGATAAATTATAAACTCTTAAAATATCACATCAGATAAATTAAGGCTTTCTTTTCTTCTCTACCCTTATCTGTGCCTGTTTTCTACCAAAGATAGTGGGCATTTTATAACATATTTAACATAGGAAAGTAGATAGACGCTCTTTTAGTGTAATAATATTCAGAAGGGAGGCTGGAGAGCGGATAGCTTTCTACAATATGAATATTTTGACTTGTTCTTACATACCACACCCTGAGATTAGATCAAATGGAGTCCTTCCTCTCTCCTCTTGCCCGTCTCAGAGAATCTACAGAGAATTTTTGCAGAATAACTAATAGACAGAGGGGGAGTGATGACTCATGTTGGAAGTTAGGCAAAAGAGAAAGAGGGACTTAAGACAAAATAATAAAAAAATAGGGCTGAAGAAATTATAGGATGGGAACAAAGAGAAAGAGAGAGATCAGATACAGGATAAACAATTTTGGTAGATTTTGTGTTGGCAAGTGGTCGTGTTATCTCATGCCCCAGGTGCTTTTCTCTACATGGGCATCCTGAAGACAAAGGGGTAAAACACTGGCAGAGAGAGCCAGATCAGGTCAGGTGAATACTGATGACCTCATGTTTATCTTCAGCCATTCTCTGAGCAGTCTAACAAGGATTACATCTCAGCTGCTTGAGTGCAGGCAGCATTGTGTTGATTATAAAATCAACATGGGAGGCAGAAGAAAGGTCTGTTTAGAATAGGTGTGTTTACTGTAACTCACCCCAACCTCTTAGATACGTTAAGTTGCTATTAATACTTACCAGCTGCAGAGTAACAATTCTTACTATACTTGCCTTTCCAGTGCATACCATCACCAACAAGCTGGAATATTCTAACTCACCTCTGCTAGAAGGCCCTGGAAACGAATCTTAACTTAGCACCAACTTCGGCTTTTTTCCAAAACATGAAGAACACAAGTGGGGCTTAAAAGAAGTTTCAAGCTTAGTGTAATTTGTTCTCCTTCAAATGAATCAGAAGGCTAGAAGCCTTTATGGTGTGCTATATGAATAGTTGTGTTAAAGGTCAAGCACACCGGGGACCATGATGAAGGATTCTAATAGAATTTACCTGAGATTTAAATTTCTGTGCATCCTTGAAGCACAAAAGAAAGAAAACAGAAAAGGAGGAAAATTAGAATGTGTGTAGATTGTCTTGCTGTGAAACAACGTAGTTAGTAGCAGTTCACTAGACTCAAGTTCTAAGTATTTCAAGATGATTAATTGGATTTCAAAATTGTATTTATGTTATAAATATGTGTATGCCTATTCAATTATATCAGATTATTCTTGGGTATTAGCCATTAAATTAGAGTGACTGTTACGGAGATATAAATTTAATAACAAGATTATATTCAGAGGAATCATGGGTGAACTTGAGAGAAGACTTTAAGGAGCTAAGCTGCTTGAGAAAGCTGTTTAAAAATGGTTCCTTGAAATTTGTAAATTATTCTACATGTCTGTAAAATATAAGGTACATATTGTATCTTGACAAAGATTAAGCAAGTGTTGAGGAGAAATCTCTACTTTCGTCAACTGGTTTTTTCTGATTAACCTCAAAGAAGTGATAGAGTTTGGCTCTGTGTCCCCACCCAAATCTCATGTCAAATTGCAATCATCAATGTTGGAGGAGGGGCCTGGTGGGAAGTGATTGGATCATGGGGGCGGACCTCCCCCTTGCTGTTCTCCGATAGAGATTGAATTCTCATGAATTCTCATTGTTTAAAAGTGTGTAGCACTTCGCTTTCTCTCTCCTGCTCCTTCTGCCATGATTGTAACTTTTCTGAAGCCTCCCAAGCAATGCTTCTTGTACAGTCTGCAGAACTGTGAGTCAATTAAACTTCTTTTCTTTATAAATTACACAGTCGCAGGTAGTTCTTTATAGCAATGTGAGAACAGACTAATACAGAAGTGAAGACACTTTGACATGCAACAGGAATTGCAGTCATGTCATCAAGTCCTGAACCCAGATTGTGCAGCTTGTTGCTGAAAGATCAGTGCCAGGTAAGGAAAGATGATTCAGGTAGCCTGAACACTATGGAGAGTAGGGGTCTGGTTCTTAACCCTATTTTCTAGTGCTTTAATTTTTGTGTTCTCTGTGGATAAGCTGATGACAGCCATTGGTCAGTGTGGCTCAGGGCACAGCTCACAGTTCTAGATTTTTTTTCTCATAGGTTCTGCCTATCTGCATGGAAAAAAAATTCACAGTTCTGGATTTTTCTTCTCATAGGTTTTGCCAATTTTCTTATGTAGTTTGATCCATATGATTTTGTATTGATTTACCACTGAATCATTTTGTGGTATTTATGGTTAATTTTTGCTGAAAAGTCACTTAATTGGTATCCATTCAACTTTTTAATTTTTGAGAATGTGTTCTTTCCAATTTTGGTTGCATGTTTTACTTGAAAATCACATTTGGTGTTTAACATTGTCGCCTTCTGTTCCCCATTAATTTGGATGTCTGGACTAATTTCCATGCTCTTATTACTAGTTCTATATTTTTGTCCACAACTGGCATTCAAAATACCCACTTTAATAAGAGAAAAATGCATTTTAGCCTCTTTTTAAAGAAATAATCACATCTTTTTGGCATATGATCTGAAAAATCTCTCAGTACTATACCTGGAACATTCTTGTTACATGATTAACCATTGCTCTCTCTTCCCATCTTCTTATTCAGCAGAAGAACTAGCATTTGTGTTTATAATTACATTATGAGAATTGTGTCGCTGAATTGAATGGATCATTGATGTGGTCCAAATATCCTTATCTTCTTGCTTATGCTCCCCTCTACTCCCTAGTGAGCATTTAGAAACATGCTTTTTAAAGACAGGGAAGGGGGTTCATGAATGTGTTCAAGCTTCCCTCCAGCTCTGATTCTGTTTTAATTTTACAATGCATAGCTTCAACAAAAATTCTAGTCTAAAAATCTTGCCTCCTGAATTTTTCATGATATTTATATAAATGGCAAAATGAAATGATAACAGCAACTATAGACATTTTTCTATAATAACTTCTAATTGCTCTTTGGACCTTCAGTTACTTAATAAAGTGAATCAAATGAAGCTAGTTAATATTAAGATTGAGTTTTACCTGGTTGTATTACTTTGAGGAAAATTTTTGGAAAAAAAACACAGAAGTTTAATACACATTTCACATCATAGAGACAAAAATTCCACTTGCCCATCAGCTATCTAGTATTATGTAGAAAATAAAGCCACTGTTTCTTTAGAGCTACAGTTTTCAGCTAAGGCCTTAGACAAGTTAACATTTCACAAATTCAAACTGCTAAGTACATCATGGAATCGACATGAAATGAACTCATAATGCAAATCCTCAAAATGGGAAACATTATGAGGTTTGAATGCCTACTTCCCTCTGTCATGTGAAAGCATGTTTAACTCATTAAGTAACCACTGAAATGAAGCCCCAGAAACTGCAAACATTATGATTTACTGCTTTTTCAGCATATAATATGAACATCCACTTCCCTTACTTTCTGCTTTTTAACATGATGTCAGCACTTGAATACATTATAAATTCAGGATCTAGGAGCCGTTTCTAATTCTTCAATCCTGTTTGTTAAGAACTTTGGAACAGAATATCTTCTTGCTCTAACTCTTTATGATCAATATGATCATTAGTCTCAACTTGAAGACAGTATCTCACTCTTTTCAAGAGGGTTCTCAATGTCCTTTCCCGCGAATTTAGATTAATCAGGCCTTAATCTTGAATGAGGGGCAGGCCAGGAAAATCTAGATTCTTATTCTGCTGTAGTTAGAGCCATGGCAGATCACTTCTGATGCCTAAGAGCAATTATTTTAATGCCTGACCCTTAGACTCCACAATTAAATGGCTTTTTTAAAAAAGAAAAACAAAATAACTTACAAGTTATTTTAATTATTCGTTACAATATCTTTTTTTACTTTATTTCCAAAAATTTTACCCCTTTTCAAATTTTTGAGACTTTTTGCTTTGGATTTTAGCTCTTTTACTTCCTTAGGATTCTAAAGTGACAGAAGTGTTAATAAAAAGCTAGTGATTGTAGGTATATTGAGAATGTGAAGAATTAACTTACTCAGTCAGTACTTATAATTTGCAAATGGTGGCCTAACACCAATGGAAAACAGGCATATAAATAGGTGCTCAACATCATTGATCATGAGAGAAATGCAAATGAAAAATACAACGTGATATCATTTCACAAAGTTAAATGGCTTATATCTAAAAGGCAGACAATAACAAATGCTAGTGAAGACGTAGAGAACATGCAACCCTTGTACATTGTTGGTGGGAACGTAAATTAGTACAACCACTATGGATAACGGTTTGGAGTTTCCTCAAAAACTAAGAATTGTGCTATAATATGATCCAGCAATCCTACTATGGGGCATATACCCAAAAGAAAAGAAATTAGTATATCAAAGCAATATCTGAACTCTTATGTTTGTTGCAGCACTGTTTACAATAGCTAAGATTTGCAAGCAACCTAAGTATCCATCAACAAATGAATGGATAAAGAAACTGTGGTGTATATTCACTATGGAGTACTATTCAGCCATAAAAAAGGATGAGATCTAGTCATTTGCAACAACATGCATAGAACTGGAGGTCATCACGTTAAGTGAAATAAGCCAGGCACAGAAAAACAAACATTGCCTCTTTTTACTTATTTTTGATATCTAAAAATCAAACAATTGAACTTAAGAATATAGAGAGTAGAAGAATGGTTGCCAGAAGCTGGGAAAGGTAGTAGGGAGCCAGTGGGAAGGAGGGGATGGTTAATAGGTACCAAAAATAGTAAGAAAGAAAAAGACCTACTATTTGATAGCACAATGGGGTGACTATAGTCAGTGATAACTTAATCACACATTTTATAATAACGTAAATAGTGTAATTGGATTGTTTGTAATTCAAAGGATAAATGTTTAATGGGATGGATACCCCATTCTCCATGATGTACTTGTTTTTGCATTTCATGTCTGTATCAAAACATCTTATGTACCCCATAAATATATACACTTGCTATGTACCCACAAAAAATTTAAAAATACAAAACACATAATTGGTGCCTCCATGGATGGTGGTAAGGAGAAAAAGTTGTACAAATGTGCAAATGAAAGCAGAGTTGAATGATTTTCTCCCTTTGTTAAATTGAGAAAAGTCTTTTTTATACTGTCAAAAATAGAATCTAGCAACAGACATAAGAGCAAGTCTTTAAGGTTGAGAAATCTGAATGGTGAAGAAAAATAGAATAGCACAATTCAAAAAGCAGCAAGTCCTATGCATGTATGTGAAAACACACTCAAGTACACATACCATCTCCAAAACATAGACATTTATACCTACCCAGTTATACTCCATTCTCTTCTCATGGCCTAAATTTGCTTTTGAAATTATACTCTTCTTTCACTTAACCCGTAACGATTGTACTTTCCTTTCTCTTACCTAAAAATTCTACAAATGAATATTATATATGCAAACTCAACAACACAGGAGGAGTGGAAATTTAAAAACGCGAAAATCTTTCTTCATCTGTGGTATAGTAGTTCTTCTCTTTCTCTTTCTTTCTCCCCCTCCAGCTATATCATACATCATCATCAATATGTTGATGTGACCATCATCTGGGTATTTATCTATCCTCCATTCGTTCACACATCCACACCTTCCCAATAACCTCTTATCTATCCACTTAGTGGATATCCTTTTCTTCCTCCCTCCAAATGAAATTAAATTACACACTGCATGCTATAATCTCTCCATCAGCTTGGTGAGAAGGAATCTCACTGTTTTTCACAACAACTTATTCTCAAATATTTCAGAAAATCCCTGAAATCATAGTCAGATTTTTCTGAACTGTCCTTTAGCCCCACCAGTTTGTGAGCTCCATGTAAAAGTCTTTCCAGTGTGCCCTCTGCTGATAGCTTTGAGACACGCAGCATCCAAGTGTCAGATACTCAATTCTCACCAATTCCTTGTGTTCTCCAGGAATCCTCAAGAATGGGAGTAGGGATGTGGGGGACTCTTTGATATAATTAGAGTTTCTTGATGCTTAGCAGCACCTCTGCTCAGACTGTGTGGAATCTCACTATCCCTACCTACCTGTTCTTTTCTATTTTCCATCACTCTGTCATATATTCTGTCCATACCACTTGACTCCTCTTCACTCCCAATTTTGTTATTATCCACAGGCCACTTCCTATACACTTCTCTTAATCACCTTCTAATTTTCTGGAATTATTTACACTGTCACAATGTTATCCTCATATCTGCACATAGGTGTTGCCAAATTCTCAACCCCCATTGCTTTTTGGGGACATGAAGTATCTACTCTTTTTGTTACTTCTGTCTCAAGAATCTTCTTCTTTCATGTCTCTCAGTGTCCAATTTTCTCCTCTTCCTTCAGGAAGAGATGGAGTGCAGTGGACAAACAAAGTATTCACTGTAGAGAAATAAGAAAACACTCAAACTCCAGAAGTTATTACAGAAATTGGCCCTCTCTAACAGAATCCCTACTCATGTTAAGTTGTTCTCTGACAAAAGACATTCTGACTTCCATTTATTTCATGACCTCCTTCTCTATCTCGGCTAATCATGTAGATTTATTTATGTCTGAGTGTCAGTTGCAGCCTCAAATTTATCAGCAAATCATCTTCACTCTTCCTTTGGAATATATTTATAATAAAGCTGTGTCTTACCATCCCTATTTAATACTCTTCTTGAATCGATAAAAAAAAATTAAAAACCTTTAGCTATACTAAAAAAAAATCCTAAAGAGTATCTGAAAACCTACCTCTCATCACTCAGAGTAGGCAAGAGCCAGAAAATGAGCTTAAAAGCATTTTAGAGATGGAAGGTGGTACAAACCTCTAGAGCTGTCCTGCCACCATCCAGGAATGCCCTGTATGTAAGTCCTAGTAAACTCATCTACTCATCAAACTGGACTTGTCCAGTAATATCTTTGGTCTCTCAGTTTCCTTTCAGTTTGGGAGAGACATTACAGTCCTGAGTTTTTCTCATACCACTGGATGTGGGCTTGTGCTGCTACAGTGAGCCAAGCAACGTTATTGTGGTGCCTTTAGGGAAGCAAGAATGTGGCTCGACTGTCTGTCAGGCTGGTTGTGGATGCAGTGAGATGAATGACTCTGCAGCAGTCTCTCTGGAAACATATGGCTCATGCTAGACTGACCGTTGGGCTGGGTGTCAGCCCAGTGGGCCATGTGGCAGTGCAGTGGTCTCCCGTGGGAGATGGGTCTGCTGCTGAACTAGCTGTGCTAATACTTTTCTTGCTTTGCAGGAATGCCTTTTCCCTAGGGTGAGGATGCTGCATGAATTCAGATTTAGGGGTCTCAGTGATATGATCTGGCTTTGGCCTCGCCCAAATCTCATCTTGAATTATAGATCCCATAATTCTAATATGTTGTAGGAGGGATCCAGTGGGAGATAATTGAATCAGAGGGGCAGTTTTCCCCATAGTGTTCTCGTGGTAGTGAATAAGTCTCATGAGATCTGATGGTTTTATAAGGGGTTTCCCTTTTTGCTTGGCTTTCATTTTCTCTCTTGTCTGCCACCATGTAAGACATGTCTTTTGCTTTCTGCCATGGTTATGAGGCCTCTCCAGCCACGTGAAACTGTGAGCTTATTAAACCTCTTTTTCTTATAAATTATCCTGTTTTGGGTATGCCTTTTTCAGCAGTGTGAAAACAGACTAATACATTAAATTAGTACCAGTAGAGTGGGCACTCCTGTAAAGATACTCGAAAATGTGGAAGCATTTGGCACTGGGTAACAGGCAGAGGTTGGAACAGTTTGGAGGACTCAGAAGAAGATAGAAAAATGTGGGAAAGTTTGGAACTTCCTAGAGACTTGTTGAATGATTTTGACCAAAATGCTGATAATGATATGGACAGTGGAATCCAGGCAGAGGTGGTCTCAAATGGAAATGAGGAACTTGCTGTGAATTGGAGTAAAGGTGACTCTTGCTATGTTTTTGCAAGGTGACTGGTGGCATTTTGTCCCTGCCCTAGAGATTTGTGGAATCTTGATCTTAACGGAGATGATTTACAATATCTGGCAGAAGAAATTTCTAAGCAGCAAAGCATTCAAGAGGTGACTTGGGTGCTGTTAAAAGCATTCAGTTTTAAAAGGGAAACAGAGCATAAAAGTTCAAAAAATTTGCAGCCTGATGATGTGATAGAAAAGAAAAACCCATTTTCTGAGGAAAAATTCAAACCTGCTGCAGAAATTTGCATAAGTTAACGAGAAGCCAAATGTTAATCACCAAAACAATGGGGAAGAGGTCTCTAGGGCATGTCAGAGACGTTTGCAGAAGCCCCTCCCATCACAGGCCTGGGAGGGAAAAATGGTTTAGGGGGCTGGGTCCAGGGCCCCCCTGCTGTGTGCAGCCTAGGGACTTAGTGCTCTGCAACAAGATGGATTAAAGATTTAAATATAAAACCCAAAACTATAAAAACTCTGGAAGACAACCTAAACAATGCCATTCTAGACATAGGAATGGGCAAAGATTTTATGGTAAAGACACCAAAAGCAATTGCAGCACAAGCAAAAATTGACAAATGGAATCTAATTAAGCTAAAGAGCTTCTGCATAACAAAAGAAATTATCAACAGAGTAAACAGATAGCTACACGATGAAAGAATATTTTTGCAAAATATGCATCTGACAAAGGTCTAATATCCCACATCTATAAGGAACTTAAACAAATGTACAAGAGGAAAAAATAACAGTCCCATTAAAAAGTGGGCAAAGGACATGAACAAACACTTCAAAAGAAGACATACACTCGCCAACAAGCAAATGAAAAAAAAAACCCTCAACATCATTGATCATTAGAGAAATACTAACAAAACCACCATGAGATACCATCTCACATCAGTCAGAATGGCTATCATTAAAAAGTCAAAAAATAACAGGTGCTAGTGAGGTTGCAAAGAAAAAGGAATGTTTATACACTGTTCCTGAGAGTGTAAATTAGTTTAATCATTGTGGAAAACATTGTGATGATTCCTCAAAAACCTAAAAACAGAACTACTACCGTTGGGCCCAGTAATATCATTATTGGATATATACCCAAAGGAATACAAATTGTTCTATCATAAAGACATGTGCACACATATGTTCATTGCAGCACTATTCACAATTACAAAGGCATGGAGTCAATCTACATATCCATCAATGATAGACTGAATAAAGAAAATGTGGTACATACAAGCCACAGAATATTATGCAGGCATAAAAAAGAACAAGATCATGTTCCTTTGCAGGAACATAGATGGAGTTAGAGGCCATTATCCTTAGCAAACTAATGCAGAAACAGAAAACCAAATAATACATGTTTTCACTTATAAGTGGAAGCTAAATGATGAGGACATGTGAGCACATAGAGGGGAACAACACGAAATGGGGCCTATTGGAGGATGGAGGGTGGGAGGAGGGAGAGGGTCAGGAAAAATAACTAATGGGTACTAAGCTTAGTTCTTGGGTGATGAAATAATCTGTACAACAAACCCTCATGAGATGAGTTTACCTACATATTAATAACAAACCTGCACGTGTACCCCTGAACTTAAAATAAAAGATAAAAATAAGAAGCGGTCCCCCTAGACTGAGCAGATCCATGTGGAGGAGACAGAGGCAGAAGCAGGATACCTTACTCCTCTCTCTATGGTGCTATCCTGGGCTCTGATGCTCCATCAGTATTTCACCACTCCCTTGGTGCTCCTCAGCATACTTGCTCAGCCACTCTAGTCAAAATACAGTTGTTTATTCCCTCATTTCCCTATAGTTGTTTTGTTCCTTTTTTGTGGGGAAGATGGTTACCACCAACTCTACTTGGCTATGTTGGTGATATTACTCTTTAATAGCATTTTAACCACCTTTCCTGCCTTCATTTTTACCTCTCTACTGTCCATTTCCTATAAAGAAGTTATGGACTAATTTAAAATTCAAGTCAGATCAAGTAATTCCTCCAAAAACTTCCCATCTCATTCAGGTAAAATTCAAAGTGCTAACTATGTCTTGCAAGGCCCTTGGTGAGTGGGACTATAGACCATATCTCTTGTCATTCCTCCTGTCTCCCACTTTGCTACAGGCACCCTAGCCTCTCTGCTGTCCTTAAAACCACTGCCATGCTCTCCCTTCAGGGCATTTGTATATGTGGTCTTTTTCTGAAATGTTCTGCCTGAGATATCAGCATGAGTTTTTCCATGCTCTCTTCCATTCTGCTTTTCTTTTTGCCTCTTGCTTAGTTTACATTTTATTAAAACAAGGTAATTTTTAAATATTTTATGAAATTACGTTCTCCATTATTTTTTATTCCCCCCTTTCTTTGCTGTAGTTTTCTTTGTAGCATTTATGGCCATGTGGCATATTATACTTAGATTTAGTGATGCACTGGACTATTCCATTCCCTTTATTTCTAGAATGTAAGCTTGTTGAAGACATGGACTGTCTTAGTCTCCTTGTACTGTGATAACAAAGCACCATCAACTGGGTGACTTGGACAATAGAAATTTATTTTCTCAGAGTTTGGAGGCTAGAGTCTAAGATAAAAGTGCCAGCATGTTCAGGTTCTAGTGAGGGCAGTCTTTCTAGCTTGCAGACGGACACTTTCTGTGTGCTCACATGGTCTTTCCTTGGTGTATGCATGATAACTTGAAGTCTTTCTCTTTTCCTTTTTTTATAAGGCCCTGAATCCTGTCAGATTAGTATTCCACCCCTACGATCTCATTGAACCGTAATTAGCTCCTAAAATCTCTTTCTCCAAATACAGTCACACCGAAGTTAGGGCTTCAACATACACATTTTGGTGGAGAACTATTTAGTCTATAGCAGAGACTTTACTGAATTGTAGAATGAATGCATGAATTTTTTTCCATGTACCCCTTGGCTCATGTGTAAAACGGAGAATGTGCCTGGACATCTATATAACACAGTTAGGAGCCCTTTGAACATTCTGTAACATTTAAGTGTCCGTGTGTGCTTCAATTTTTCTAAGTGCTTTCTGTAACATTTAAGTGTGCTTGACTCACTTATATGCAAACTCACACACACACACACATACACACACTCTCACATGACTCTAAGGATAGGGAAGGCTGCTGCTCTATCTCTAGAGCAGATGTATGCCATGATCTGTAAGCCCCAGTTCAAGCCCAGTCAGTATGCTCCCTTCCACTCACCCTATGTGAAAATTTTATAGTCATTTCCAAAGTTCAATACCATTCTAGGCAGTCACGTGGGAGGAAAATACAGTCTTTTAGCTGGAGCACCTAATGTTTTTTCGGAGCTGGGGACTTTATTTCCTAAGGTCAAATAGTATCAGTCAAGTATTGCAGAAATCACACAAAGAGCCTAGATCTAGGGTGGCTTGCATGCTTTTACTTTGGGGGTGCCAATTCTGCTTCTAGAGTTGCTTCTACCTTACTTACCACTCATCTGTTCAACACTGTCATCACAGTTAGGATACCCTGTGACTCTGGAACATGTATTAGGAATTCATGCAGGGCCTAGCAGATATATACCTTTTTCTTAAAAGGAATCCTGAAGTGGTTACAATTCATTTATATCAGTGGACTAGTGTCTGTGTCCTCAGCGTGGAACCCCAAATCAGAAGATTAGAAAAGCTGGTCCACAGCTACTCTTTGAGGAAGTTTTGCCTTGGTCCCACTGGGGCCCTGGGTCACGGATGTTTAATTGTTATATTATTTTCTGATGGCTGGGAGGAAGGTTTCAAAATTGATGAATATTGCCCCACCCACTATGCTATAATTTCATCTTAGGTTTTTTTACTCCCAAAGTGCTTCCTGCCTGCCTTCACAAACAAGAGGTTATTAAGGGTAGCAGTTGCTCAATTTGTGTATTTTAAGCAAATTTTCAACATAATTTTAGCTTTCAAACTTTTTACATTTCAAACCCAAAAGTGACTTTAACTAATAACAGAATGGTTGGATTTACTGGTTTCCAATGGACTGCAACAGAATACTCTCCCTTCAAAGTTGGGTTGTGCTGTCTGTAGAGTCGTGGTATCCTTTAAGTTTCCCTGTAAAATTCAGATTTAGAGTCATTTGTTGCACTGATCTCTAGAGTTATTTCACCACTATTTTGTTTTTTCTTCTTCTTCTGAAAAGTAGTTTGCCCTTTGCCCCCTCCCTTATTAAGTTCCGTCACTGGAACACCATCAGTCATCCTTGCTTTTTTGCTGCCTATATACTTTTCTTTATATATATATAGATCTATATATATATATCTATATATATAATATCTATCTATCTATATATATATACTATATCTATCTATCTATATATCTATATGTATCTATCTAGATACATAGACAGATATCTGGACAGATAGATAGATAGCTAGATAGATAGAGACATATAGATAGATAGATAAATAGATGGACAGATATATATATTTATCTTTTTGGCATCCTGAGAAGTTTGGCATGTTTTATGTATGAATGTCTTCTCAGTATAGAAGTTCATATATGAATATCATGGGCCAGCATACAGGCTCCCAGAGAACCTGGCAGCATCCTGGCACTTAGGGCTAAAGAGATATTATCATACCAAATATCTAACTCCAAAACATTTCCATTACTATAAAGTAAAACTTCTTATCCATTAAGCAGTCAATCCCCATGCCACTGATAGCCCCTGGTAGACCCTAATCTACTTCTGTCTCTATGAACTGTCTCTATGAGGGCAGAAGTGGTAGGAGCACAGAAAGAGGGGGAGACTGTGGCTCACAGAAACTCACTGACCACATACTCCTGGGATATATAATTTATAACAAGACAACTAATTCCAGACTAGTTAGTATTGGAAAAAAGCATTAGCAGTTTATATCAGATTGATCTAGGAACTGGTTAAATTTGAACCTGCAGAGGAAGTAGCTCAGTGCCTCTACAGTAGGTGAAGATAGTGGATGACAGTATCAATTTTTACAACAAATAATCATTGAGCACTCACTATGTGCTAAATACTGATAATATAGCACTGAACAAACAGAAAAAGCTCCTCTTTTAGTAAGTTTACATTTTGGAGAGTGTGATGAAAATAAGCAACAATAAAAATATAGTCATCATTTAGAGACTGTGATATGCACTTTGAAGGTAATAGATCAGGTAATGAGAAACAGTTTAAAAGATTTTAGGACAACCTAAGCAGTCTGGGAAGGTGACAATAGAAAATGAGTGAGATAAAAGTTAGTTATTCATTAATAGAGAGGACTGTTTTCAGTACCATATTCACAGAAGCACAAATGTGCAGCACTAGCAATATGCTCATAGAACTAGAACACCATGTGGATCCCATTTCAGCTAGACAATACGATGTTATTTGCCAAGAATTTGGCAGAGAAAATTGTTTCACAAAGTGTTAGTGTAATTGAAATACAAAGACTATTTTTTATCAAACTATTAGATCTTTAAATACTATAACAAAAAATAGCTTTGTTAATATCAACATATGCTGGAAGTGAATTAACATCTTGCTTGTTTCCTTTAGTTTTGCTTTTTCAGTTGTACACAATCACAAAGGTTTTTCTCCCCCAGGGAAGCAAATACCAGACTTACTCATTTTCATTGAAAACAAGAAAAACAATACTAATACCTTGTATTTTATAATATTTTTAAAGCAATATTCAAATTATCACACTTCAAATTATAATGTAAATACTGTTTTGGTTGGAGAAATCAATCAATTTAATTGAAAAAAGTACTTTGTAGCTTGAAATTTTCATTAATTTTATAACCTCTGGTAGAAACTATCCTTCTTATCAAGAATAGTTGTATCCCCTTGGGAGCCTGGGGCAAAGGTAGAAAACAGAAAGAAAGATTATGCCAAATAATTTCATACAATTATGTTAGAGGAACCTCATCTAATTACATTACATTTTTTGGGTGAACTTTCAGGAACTTAATGCACACAGGACCCACACTAAACACTAATAATTTTCTAGATGGAATCCTACACCTTGCAACATTGACAGCAAATATATCCTTTGCATCATCCTCAATATCTAGCATTCATTGTTCAAAGAAATGTACTTTAAAAACTGTAGATACGACTGGGTACGGTGGCTCATGCCTGTAATCTCAGCACTTTGGGAGGCCGAGGTGGGTGGATCACCTGAGGTCAGGAGTTGGAGACCAGCCTGGCCAGCATGGTGAAACTCTGTCTCTACCAAAAATACAAAAAAATTTAGCCAGGCTTGGTGGCAGGTGCCTGTAATCCCAGCTGCTGGGAAGGCTGAGATAAGAGAATTGCTTGAATCTGGGAGGCGGAGGTTGCGATGAGCCAAGATCACACCATTGCACTCCAGTCTGGGCAACAAGAGTGAAACTCTGTCTCAAAAAAAAAAAAAAATTCTAGCTACTACCTACTATGTCAGGAAAAAAATGAAGATGGAGCATTTTGTCATAAGAAATAATGCATATATTTTACCAGGTAGGTCTATTTGATACATAAGACCATAAGAATGTCATAGTAATTTCTAGCCATGACTTCAAAATCATGAAAGTTAGGTCAACTGCTAGGCTTCACAGCTTAAGAAAGTAGCCAAAAGGAGCTCTTACATGTCCGATTATGTATTCTTATAAAGATTCCCTTAACCAATTGCTCTGTGTATGGAAATCTATCGAAATAAACCTTATTTTATCAAACCTAGAACTGAGGCATTTTTTTTTTTTTTTCTTGAGATGGAGTCTCGCTCTGTCGCCCAGGCTGGAGTGCAGTGGCACGATCTCGGCTCACTGCAACCTCCGCCTCTTGGGTTCAATCAATTCTCCTGCCTCAGGCTCCTGAGTAGCTGGGACTACAGGCGCACGCCACCACTACACCTGGCTAATTTTTGTATTTTTAGTAGAGACGTGGTTTCAACATGTTGGGCCGGATGGTCTCGATCTCCTGACCTTGTGATCTGCCCGCCTCGGCCTCCCAAAGTGCTGGGATTACAGTCGTGAGCCACTGCGCCCGGCTAAACTGAGGCATTCTTTACAAGACATTGTACCCAGTGCCTCATAGCTCCCTTTATTCTATCTATGTTCAACATCAGTGGCTTTCACTGTTCAGCACTCCCTTTGGTGACATTCCTCACCATTTAGCAAGACAGGTAAATGCATCCCTTTTTCTTTTTTTTTGCATTACAAATACGGTTTTTATTTTTAATAATTGTTTTGTTTTATTTTATTTTATTATTATTATACTGTAAGTTTTAGGGTACATGTGCACAATGTGCAGGTTTGTTACATATGTATACATGTGCCATGTTGGTGTGCTGCACCCATTAACTCGTCATTTAGCATTAGGTATATCTCCTAATGCTACCCCTCTCCCCTCCCCCAACCCCACATCAGTCCCCAGAGTGTGATGTTCCCTTTCCTGTGTCCATGTGTTCTCATTGTTCAATTCCCACCTATGAGTGAGAACATGCGGTGTTTGGTTTTTTGTCCTTGCAATAGTTTACTGAGAATGATGATTTCCACTTTCATGCATGTCCCTACAAAGGACATGAACTCATCATTTTTTATGGCTGCATAGTATTCCATGGTATATATGTGCCACATTTTCTTAATCCAATCTATCGTTGTTGGACATTTGGGTTGGTTCCAAGTCTTAGCTATTGTGAATAGTGCCACAATAAATAAACATACGTGTGCATGTGTCTTTATAGCAGCATGATTTATAGTCCTTTGGGTATATACCCATTAATGGGATGGCTGGGTCAAATGGTATTTCTAGTTCTAGATCCCTGAGGAATCGCCACACTGACTTCCACAATGGTTGAACCAGTTTACAGTCCCACCAATAGTGTAAAAGTGTTCCTATTTCTCCACATCCTCTCCAGCCTGACTTTTTAATGATTGCCGTTCTAACTGGTGTGAGATGGTATCTCATTGTGGTTTTTATTTGCATTTCTCTGATGGCCAGTGATGATGAGCATTTTTTCATCTGTTTTTTGGCTGCATAAATGTCTTCTTTTGAGAAGTGTCTGTTCATGTCCTTAGCCCACTTTTTGATGGGGTTGTTTGTTTTTTTCTTGTAAATTTGTTTGAGTTCATTGTAAATTCTGGATATTAGCCCTTTGTCAGATGAGTAGGTTGTGAAAATTTTCTCCCATTTTGTAGGTTGCCTGTTCACTCTGATGGTAGTTTCTTTTACTGTGCAGAAGCTCTTTAGTTTAATTAGATCCCATTCGTCAATTTTGTTGCCATTGCTTTTGGTGTTTCAGACATGAAGTTCTTGCCCATGCCTATGTCCTGAATGGTAATGCCTAGGTTTTCTTTTAGGGTTTTTCTGGTTTTAGGTCTAACATGTAAGTCTTTAATCCACTTTGAATTAATTTTTGTATAAGGCATAAGGAAGGGATCCAATCTGAGCTTTCTACATATGGCCAGCCAGTTTTCCCAGAACCATTTATTAAATAGGGAATCCAGCAGCACATCAAAAAGCTTATCCACCATGATCAAGTGGGCTTCATCCCTGGGATGCAAGGCTGGTTCAACATACGCAAATCAATAAATGTAATCCAGCATATAAACAGAACCAAAGACAAAAACCACATGATTATCTCAATAGATGCAGAAAAGGCCTTTGACAACATTCAACAACCCTTCATGCTAAAAACTCTCAATAAATTAGGTACTGATGGGACGTATCTCAAAATAATCAGAGCTATCTATGACAAACCCACAGCCAATATCATACTGAATGGGCAAAAACTGGAAGCATTCCCTTTGAAAACTGGCACAAGACAGGGATGCCCTCTCTCACCACTCCTATTCAACATAGTGTTGGAAGTTCTGGCCAGGGCAATCAGGCAGGAGAAGGAAATAAAGGGTATTCAATTAGGAAAAGAGGAAGTCAAATTGTCCCTGTTTGCAGATGACATAATTTTATGTCTAGAAAACCCCATTGTCTCAGCCCAAAATCTCCTTAAGCTGATAAGTAACTTTAGCAAAGTCTCAGGATACAAAATCAATGTACAAAAATCACAAGCATTCTTATACACCAATAACAGACAAACAGAGAGCCAAATCATGAGTGAACTCCCATTCACAACTGCTTCAAAGAGAATAAAATACCTAGGAATCCAACTTATAAGGGATGTGAAGGACCTCTTCAAGGAGAACTACAAACCACTGCTCAATGAAATAAAAGAGGATACAAACAAATGGAAGATCATTCCATGCTCATGGGTAGGAAGAATCAATATCGTGAAAATGGCCATACTGCCCAAGGTAATTTATAGATTCAATGCCATCCCCATCAAGCTACCAATGACTTTCTTCACAGAATTGGAAAAAACTACTTTAAAGTTCATATGGAACCAAAAAAGATCCCGCATTGCCAAGTCAATCCTAAGCCAAAAGAACAAAGCTGGAGGCATCCCTTTTTCTTTTATGAAAATGCATCTGAATGATGAAAAGTGCTACTGAATTGTTGAATATTCCCATGACTTAAATTTCACTTTAGTTTTTATTTCTTAAGTCTTTTTATACTTTTTTGGGGGGATTTCTTCCTTCTAGTGAACTGAATCAGGATAATATCAAATTTTAGTACTCATTTACATGTAGCTCTTCTTGTAAAGATTTACATTTTACGGACATTCTTTTAAGAACATGATAACTTGATTCAAACAAATAGATGCTGGATATTGACATTGAAGGCAGGCTGGGGCACCAGTAAAATTGTATCTGTAGACAATCACAAAAATGGCTGCATAAAAGACCTTTAACGTTTGTAAAACAAGATAGATCATCTTACTGGGGTTACAGGGAAAACCCATTTCTTGCTTTGAATAAACAATGAAAAAAATATGGATAATGAAAAACACACAGGAAAACAGCTAATATTCTGCTTTTAAAAATTCTTGAAAATTAAGCACTATGTATTAAATTCTTCTGAAATAAAAGTTAAACATAACTATGGAGAAAAAAAGAAGACATAAAACATATGGATCTATCAAACATCTAGTTCCAAAGAAGAGGCATTCATGACTCACTAACTTAAGCAGACATGTAATATGTTGAGTCAACATTAAATAGCTCTCAGAAATCATAGAGCACCTGGAAACCATGTCACAGACAACTGGCAGAAACTAAAGGAAAGGAAAGGAAAATCATAGAGCACCTGGAAAACATGGCACAGACAACTGGCAGAAACTAAAGGAAAGCAAAACCAAGATTATGCCACCTTGTACCTATTGCCACTCCACTGAACTACTGACTCAGCTGAAGTCTCCATAAATAATATCCGACAAACTCAATGACTTTTCATTACCACTCTAAGATTCTAAAGACTGGGTAGAAACATTCCATTCAGTAGAAACTGGCTAAATCTACTCAGACCCTTATATTTTCAGGGATATGGGGAAAGGTATATCTGCCCACCTTGAGCTTTCATAATAGGGAATGTAACACTGACCTCAGCTATACTGGTTTTTCTATAACAAAGAAAGCCTCTCCTGAACACTCTCAGAGAACCATCATTCAGTTCATTATACTATTTTGTTTTTTCTTTTCTTTTTTTTTTTTTTATTGAGACGGAGTTTTGTTCTTGTTGCCCAGGCTGGAGTGCAATGGTGTGATCTCCGGCTCACTGCAACCTCTGCCTCCCGGGTTCAAGTGATTCTCCTGCCTCAGCCTCCTGAGTAGCTGGGACTACAGGCATGTGCCACCACACCGGACTAATTTTGTATTTTTAGTAGAGATGGGGTTTCTCCATGTTGGTCAGGGTGGTCTCAAACTCCCAAGCTCAGGTGATTCCCCACACCCTTGGCCTCCCAAAGTGCTGCGATTACAGGGGTGAGCCACTGTGCCTGACCACTACTTTGGTTTTTCATCTAACATATGGTAACACACAGTACATTGCTCCAACATGTTGTAATACAAATAGATTTCTAATCTTTTACACACACAAATAAATAGTCTTACCCTCTTCCCCAAATAAGGTGTCCACAAATCTCAACGGTAATTGTATTTAGATTTGGTGTCATTTTTTGTTCTGCTGTCCTAAATCTGTCTTGACATTGAGCAAACTATGGACAAAATTGTAAAGTTAACTCTAGTAATGCAGCCTACATAAAAAACTGGACTAAAAATTACTGAAGATGTGAAAATATATGTGTAGCCACCTTATTCTCTCCTCATTCCTACAAAACTTGTCTGTGTTATGTCAACATTTTTCCACTTAACTGTCACAAATTCAAAACATGATGGTATCGACTTCTATTGAATTAATGCATTGGCCTTCTAAAAATGTATGATCTTTAATATGAAACTTCTTGGCAGTATTTATGAAAAGGGATCAATAATAAACAGTATAAATTTAATCACTGTGCAAACTAGTATGAGTGAGATAGTTGTTTTAAGGAGAACTTCTTAACACTCCCATATAACATTATGTAAATGGCAACCATGTATAAGATTGTTCTTTAAAGAGTTAAGTTGTTTGAGGTATGCAAATACTTTACACCAATCAGAAAATAAAGAACATAGCTTATTTTCCTCATTCTACCTCCACACCACTATGCACCTTATCTCTTGTCCAGTGTTAATCTGGGCTAATGATGTTTAGTTTTAAGCTGATGCAGGTAGTTTAATATGGCCAGTAATAAAAAACATAGTCTGAATATCTCTGTTATGCACCTTTCATGACACATTTAAGAAGCACTAGACAGAAATTGAAAGCAATACCTTTCTCACATTCATTTTCTATTATTAATATCAGAAGTCATCTATCCATTTCATCTATACCTGTCTATCTAGCTACCTATCTATCATCTATGACTATTTTCACTCTCTTCTTATTCTTATCTTTGCCTTATCTAAATATGTCAGAGATGGTAAGGTGTTTAGTAAGAGAGTGATTTATAAAAATACAACCAAACCACAGTCCTGTCTCAAATGGTGAGGCTGGCCAGCATATGCAACTAATTCTCATGGAGACATTCTGGAAAACCAATGACAAGATTGGGACTCTGGGCTAGCCCCAGGGCAGTCAGCAGTGGTAGACTGCTACACACAGCCTCATGTGTAAAGTTTCTGAACTGACACAAAGCTTAATGGAAATGAACCTTGACGATGTGGCCAATCGAGTGTAAGTGACATCCTGCTTGGCATGCCACGATGATTTTTTCTTTCCTCTCTTGAAGGCATAATGCTTCCTGTGGGAAACTCTGACTTAAAATGCCATTGTGTGCTTAGACAGGAGATTTACCAACCCTGAATAGGACGTAAGTGAAATAAGGACCCTAGAAATAGGCTCTTCCTTATCCTTGCACTCTACCACTCTCACCAACCCAATGAAAGTGAGAATAACTACACCTGTTTCATCTGATACAATGTTTAAAAGGTAGAATATCTCATAGCAGTTAAAATATGAGAAGTCTGTGAAAAATGAAAATTGACACCAGTAATTTCACATTTATTGGTTATCTATAATAGTGAATCATTTATTGTTTTAAAACCTGTGGAGAATTAACAAAAAATAAGACAATCTGTACCTGCTATCCAGGATCCGCAATTTAGTCAATAAAATAAGATATATATAAGAAAACAACCACAATAACTAGGATAGCTACTGATGTCTAGAAGTGGTATAGATAGAAAATGCTCTAAAAAAATTGTCTTCATGTAGAAGCAAACAAGTAAATAAACTAAGTATGAAATCTCCTTCCTTTCAATGAAAGTGATTCTATTCCAAGTGAATATGTTAGAACTGATGCATGCTCAATATTACCTGCACTTCTATTCAGATTTTCAAAAAAAAATCATAGTAGAACTAGATTTATTAAACCTTCTGTTACTTCCTCTTTTTAAATGAAATCTGAAAATATGAGGCTCAGGCTCAAGTGAGAAGAATAAGCTGTGAAATGGAACATGTCAAAGCAGAATAGACTGTATGCAGGGCACTGGTATAGGTAAGAAACAGATGAAGTTTTTAGTGAAAGGCCCTTGACTTTAATTCAAGTGAGAAACAGTTTTGAAGAAATGCTATGCCCCCAGGCACTTTTTAGCCAGTGGACCAGAAGGATATGTGTGTGGTTTGTTGGGATAGAAATACGATTAAAATATTCATTAAAACACAATGTATTAAATATTATGATGATAAAATATGAAGCATTAAAAAGTTTTTACTACAGTAAGCAAATCACACGTGGAATCAGGAGAATACCTCAAGGCTTTACAGAGTGACATTTAAGCTCAGTTTTAAAGCATGAGTAGGAAATGCTTGAATTTTTGTTGCCTTGATTGGTGTATAGCTAACAACTACTGCCTTCTTAGTGTGAGTTCAGCTCCATGCCTTCATAATTTAATCCATAAAATAACTCTTTGGAGTAGGTAATATTATTATCTATAATAATGAATGTGTGCAGAGGATGAGAACGTGCTCCAGGTCATGCAGTTAGTGACCAGCTAGACTTGATTCCCAATCAGTCTCATTCCACAGCCTGAAGTTATACTGCTCATCCACATCCACATCTAGTGCTGAAGTTATACTGCTCATCCACATCACTCTTGTGCTAGGCACAAGTGACAAAGGAAGTGGAGAGAAGCAGAGACTAGAAAGAGCATCCCAAGCAGAGGAATGGGAAGTGTAACATTTTAGATAGAGGAAAGACAATGCATCTGAAAGAAATATTAAACTGAGAGATGGAAGTAGCGAGAAATGAGGCTACAGAGGTATATAAGTGTCAGTTTATACAGTGTTATGCAAGATATATTAACCATGTTTAACCCATGAGCAATGGGTCTCTAAAGAGCTGAGAGCAGACACATGATAAGCTTAGGAATATTTTTCCAGTGGCAGTTTGGAGAAGAGATTGTGCGAGGAGTGGGATAACTTGGTGACAGAGATACGACTGAGAACTTATTATGAGGAATCCAGGTGTGAGATTATGATGGGAAGGGCCCGGGTTGTGGGAGTGAGGTATTTAAAGAGGTGCATGGGCCAGACACGTTGGCTCACACCTGTAATCCCAGTAATTTGGGAGGCCAAGGAGGGCAGATAGCTTGAGCTTAAAAGTTTGAAACTAGCCTGGGCAACATGGTAAAACCCTGCCTCTACAAAAAAATACAAAAAAGTAGCCAGGCATGGTGGTGTGGGCCTGTAGTCCCAGCTACTTGGGAGGCTGAAGTGGACAGATTGCTTGAGTCAGGGAAGTCAAGGCTGCAGTGAGCCATGATTGGGCCACTCAACTCCAGTCTGGGTGACAAAGCACGACTTAGTCTCAAAAAAAAAAAAAAAAAAAAGAGTAGTGCATTAGTGCTTGAGTGCTTGGCTTTCAGAATGATTGGAATTATTTAAAAGGTATAGTCAAAAGAAATGAGATGTTGTATGTGGTAGGAAAAAGAATAAGAAAAAGAAATGCACAGCATATTGGCTGGGGAAATCCCATGTAAAATGGTGCTGTTTACTGAGAAAGGAAATGCAGAAGAATGAGCTAGTCTCAGCATTACTATTTTCTCCATAGCTGCTGTCCTATGGGGAAAGCTTGATTAATTGAATTCCAGTTAGTTAAGTTTGGATGCATGGATACATCACCTTAAATGTATCCAAACTTAACTAACTGGTATTCAATTCATCAGAACCCTAGTTTTAAACTAGGGTTAAACTAATCTCCATATTACACCTCAACAGCTAACACAGCTCCCCCTTTCAAAATAAATAGGTTGTCATGTACTAGTCTGTGAAGCCAACATAGATATTGCGAGGAAAGTCTATTTATCAACTTCCCAATGGTAGGTGAGGATGTGCACTGGGAGTGTGGCCTTTCAGGGAGTGCTCCCTGCCCTGTATGAATTGGGATAATCTGCAAATGGGGTAGTCAGGCTCCTGGATAATTATCTTGGAAGCATTAAAATAATCGAGTGACCCTCTAGGTGCATTTTAAGAAGTGATTAATGTAACCTTTGAACAATGACACAATATGACTATTTCACACACTGTCATACAAGAGAGAGAAATATCTATGCATATAGCAGTCTTTGACTGCCTTCAAATAATGCTTTGTTTTTTTCATTACATTTATTACATTTTTCACTACATTATGTATACAATCTGTGTTTCTAAGAGTTCAAAGAAGTAAATTCAACAATGATTTAAAAATTCTATGTTTTTATTTTAATAGCTAATTTAAGAAATGTAGGATAAGCAACTTTGGACTCATCAAGATGACTACCTAATATCCCAGTGCAGTCATGCATTTGTCTTGGCCTAATGAGAAAAGAAGTGGGGGCACCTGAAGGTCAAATGGTGACATGCCATCAGGTACAAGGAAAAGTTGCAAAGTAATTTAAACAGTGAAGAGAATGGGTGACTTGATTTTCTTCATGGCACATGGTACTATAGGTAGTATTAGTGATGTGAGATATTATGAGTAAATGTTTAAAATGATCCTATGCCATTGTAGGAAGAAGCATATTCACAAAGCTAGTATTGACTTAGCTTTAACTAAATGCATCTATTTGATTAAATTATAGTATTAAATTGAACTCTATTTCTGTAGTAGTTTTGGTAATACTTAATTTGTATTTTTTTAGAATTATTTTTCTTCAGTAGCTATTATAATAAAATAGCTACTGAAAAAAAGTAGTTTGTATCTACTTTTGCTACTGTAATAATTTAATAACCTGTATAATAAAAGTGACTTACTTTTAAAATTACAACTGTTATGCATTACTCAAGTTTGTGAGGTACTGTTTGATCTAGCTAAGGTATTGACATTATATGAAGACTTTTGGATATAATCATTTAAGCATTCCTTTGTTATAGAACACCCTACAATAGAAACCTTAAATTGAACCCAAGGTAAATGCAAAGAGTGAACCAATGTTTGATAATTTTAGCCTATTTTAGAGTGACTATATTGGTATTCACAGCATTGAGCAGTAGACATTTGAAAAAAAATAGTAATTCTTACAATAACATGGGAAAATATTTAATCAATCTGTTGTTGGGAATGGTAGCACACATAGTGGTTAACTGCAGAATCTTTAAAATTGAGACTTGGGCTTGAATCTTTGCCCCACCACTTAATAGCTATATAACCTTTGTCTGTTATATAATTTGTGGGTTATACTCTCCACTCAAATGGCAGTTGTCAGAGGAAAGCTCGTATACTCTTACTATTTGACAAACAACTTTCTCAACCAGGGATGATCCTGAGCAGTCATATTTGTATTATATGATTCTACTCCTGCCCTGGAATAGAATCTAATACTAATTGGACCAGGAGTATGCACATGTCTCAAACAGGCCTAATTGTATTCTTCCTTCTGAGAATGTGGATTTGGGCCTAAGACAGTAGATTATTATGAGCTCTTTGCTTGAACTGAAGTAATCTATACTTTGGGCTGTGGAACTCCATCTTATCCCAGTTGTACTGCAAAAAAGGAGAACGTTGATCTCCTGTTAGAAAAAACAGTAAAGCAAATGTGCTGAAAAAAGAAAGGAGAAAAATCACTATGTGGTAAAGAGAGAATGTGACTGAAAGAGATCTCATTCTCTCTACTTAGAGGAGAATGAGATATGTAGATCTAGTTGATTTATTACAACCAATGCTGATTAAGTATCTCCTAAATATCAAGCACAATGCTAAGCTCTATACAACTCCCTATATTTGAGTGCAATATCATGCCTTGCATTTTTCTTATATAATAATGCTTTTTAGGATTTCTACATTAAAATAGATCTTCTATATAAAGCACCTACTGTGTGTATAACCAATGTGAATTTCCTGCTTCTCTCCAGGTGGTGTTTTTTGACACTGCAGTTAATTATGTTTTATCTTTTTGTAATATATATCTTTTCCTTTTCAGACATTTAGAAATTCTTACACGCAGTCATTATTATCTCATTATTTGCATGTGCTCTTCTCTCCATGTGCATTTGGCAGAAATCATGACTTGTCCTTTACACTTCTCAAGCTCATACCACCATTCCTCACATAAAATGGGTTTTCTGTCTATATTTGTGGATTGATCACTTTGGGGATGTAAATGACAGCAGAACTGGAATGGTTTGCAAAGTTTTCCAGGTTAAGTAACTACTCTTAGGCTCTGCCTACCTTTCCTCTTTGTTTTATCCGACTCATCTTCCCAACGTCTTTCTCTCATCCAGAAAGGGTTACATATTTAAACCACAGTTGTAACCACACTTCCAGGATACAGAGGAACATAGGCTTACATGGCTATTCATTTTCTTCCTGACTTCAACATTCCTGGACTTACACATGGGAGGGAACTGGGGGAATATAATCTGGATAAATATTTTGTAACAAATACATGATGAGAAACTTGGAACAACAAGTTGACAACTTCATTAGTAACATATTTCAAAAATGAACATATATTCTTACATAATAGATCAACCGGTAATTGTATAATTTAATAGAAAAAGTTCTAATTTGGAAAAGAGGAGATTTGAACCATAGGCTTTGCTGCTAAGCAGCTGTGTGACTTCATCCAAGTCCCTTAGCATCTCTGGGTCTCAGTTTCCTTACATGTGAAGTACAAACCAAATTAGATGACCTCTAGTTTTCTTCTAGTTACAATATATGATTAGTTTACTTCGTACTCTGGCAATCTGCAAGCCAATATTCTGGTACATTGCTTAACTTTGAGTGATGATGTTGCAGGAAATCATTCCTTTATTCATTGCTAAATTCAATTACAATATAAATAAATCAAGATTGAGATATGTAAGAGCTCATCCATACCCCATATTTAGAATTAATTTAGTTTAATTGTTTACCGAGTGCCAAACAGTTTAAGCCAGCAGTAAGGATTTCAATGTTTTGGAGATGTCAAATATCAACCCCAGGAAATCAAATTTGTTCATGTTCATAATTACTTTTTAGGTGTTAAATGATTCCACTAAATGAAGTGCCACAAATTAAGTATTGAAATGAACTGACCTGAGCAACACACTGAACATGCCTGAGGCATCAAACAGGTTTCTACTTTATTTTTATTCCCTTTTATTTGGGCGAATGATGTGACAGAAGAATCTTTACTGATTCTTGAATACTAAATAAATTAGTCATGGCTGAAATGGCACTTCAATCACTTTCCAGCAAGCAGACTCTGCCCTCAAAATTTACCTGTTCATGACTCTACTCAGAACTGGACCAAACTGGGAATAAGTGGTTCCAAATGGTGAGGGATTCAGGAGTGCCTAATAGAGTACAAATATGGGGTTTATCACTTGAGAACCAAAGTGTGCTCAAAGATCGTTGCTCTGGAATGCCTCACATTCACCCGGCTTTTATGAATCCAATGGTAAGGATAAAAGGAAGAGAGATACAAATAAAAATACTAACAAATATTAAGCATCACTATGTGCTAGTGACTATGCTAGCTGCCCTCATGTTTATTATCCCACTTAACACATTATCAACACCTTGGGAAATGGGCATTTTTACACATGACAGAAATGATTTAGGAAAATGGGGTAAATTATATAAAGACATTAGTACACCTAACTTACATAACTGTAGAAGACATTACTGAGTTCACGGTTCTAAGCTGAACAAATTATAAACAGATTACAATTGTCTCCTGCTTGTTTCTGCGTGGACATTTAAAATAAGATGTAGACATGAAAGAAGAAAACTCCTCCAAACTTGTCACCAGGAGCCTTATGTTTAACTCAAATATATTTGAGTAGAGATGTGTTCTCCTTTATTTCTTTTGTGAACTATAGGTGTTTTGCAACATTCAGCTCAACTTCTCCATATTTGGTTCTCTACTCAGCATCAACATCATTAGAAAGATTAGGTGAGTACTGAAATTACATAGCTCAATAAGGAAAAGGTGACAGCAAAATATTCTAAAACAAGTGGACTCAGATAATTAGTGAGCTGCTCCCTTTATTAGGTAAGGGAATGCCTAATGGCAGAGAGAAGATTACAAAACGGTTTAATCCTGAAGTACAAGAAATATTAACTGCAATTTTTGAGAATCCAGACTAAGGATTACAAAATACACGACTGGTATCAACTAAACTCCTCTCAATAGATTATTATCCTCATATTGCAGGCCAGGGAAGAGCAAGTTATTTACATACTTGAGAGAAATTTAGCTAGTAAGTAAATGAACTCACATTACAATCAAAGTGTCTATAATTCCAAAGGTCAGCCTCCTTTCACTATCCAAATCCTCTTCTAACTGTTGTCAGTTTACAGGATTTCTAGGCATTCGAGGTAGATTCACGCTTTAAATCCTTCACTCTTAGGAATAAAAAAAAATGAAGAAAATGAAAAGAGCAGATTATATTATGGGCATTTTAGGTGTTTAAGATAGTCCAATGAATAATTTTAATGTGTGACCTTAAGAACACCCAAATACCGAAATAGCCCCTTGCACTGCCATGACGCAGTGTCTGATACTGCCAGACTTTGGTAATTTAGTGCTATTTGCAACATCCCTGATATGTTGTTTCATAACTACTCGTAATCATTTACTTGCATTTGCGTATTATGAGCTCTGTGGGTATGGGACACCACTGAGCTTCTATGAGTACCCATTACCTCATTTGCAAAGCCAGGTTAGTAACACCAGCCTCATCAGTTTGTTGTGGAGAAGAAATAACCTATACTCTCTGATGCCCCTGGCATGGGGACTGGCACACAGCTACTATGCATTAACAAGTTATTAGGTTATTACTGTGAGAGAACCTTGGGGGCAGGAAGGTGAACCAGGTCCCAAGTTGGGTACAATGGGGCATAGGATAGGGGCAGGGGTAGCAGCCTCCCCCTTGGGATCATGTGATCCCCAATGGTAAAGAGAGGGCAATGGGAGAAGAGGTATATTGCTTTGGGAATATACAGCCTTCTTCAAAATTTCTTTAGGCTCACCTCTGGGCAAAACCTAGAGTGTCAACTATGTGGTCAAAATTTGGACAATAAAAGATTTCAAAACACTGGAGGTACTAACTTCAGATTAAAGGGATTGAAGTAACACTAGAGAGGCGCAAGGGAGTAAAGAAGGGAAAGATTGCTGAGCTACAGTAAGGATCTATTCACTCATCTGTGTTGTAAACATAAGAGTGCTGCACATTCTTGACAAAGACCCCAACTGGGAGCTTTGATATAGTTGCAAATATCTGGGCAGATGCAACATTCAAATACAAGTGTTTTTTTGGTCAGTTTTGATTTCTATAGCTGCCTTAATTTTTTGGAACAAAGTGTGTTATACATATCATTATAATCATTGCATTTTGCTTATAGAGTACATTGTACTCATTGAAACAATGAGTCATTGTTTCAATACTCCATAATACTCCAGTCATTAATGAGTAAGCAATGTGTTCTTTTCATTGGAAAAAAAATGTTTAAGGAAAACAAAATGTTTAACTTGACCAATTTCTGAGGCGTTGGGGTAATAAATTAGTGTGAAGACTAAAACTATAAGAAAAATTTGTACAGTCTTTTGCACCTCTCAATTTTGGCGACATTTGAAAATGAAGGGGTGTAAGAAGAGAGGCAACTGCAGAACCACTTGCAGCAACCATCTCCTTTCTAAATTATTTCTCATGTCCTTTCCTTCTTGTTTTTGTTTTAAAAGCTTGGGGGCAGTTAAAGGAACACTCAGGGAAAAGTATAGGTATTTGAGAGAGAATGCAAATTAAAACTTACTATGTGTATTTTTATGATGTTTAATTCTCCAAACTAAAATCACCAAAAATAGTTTAGCGTGTTGAAGCACATGAGTTTGCTTTTTGCAGTTTAATTCAATTAAATATTTATTTCTTCAACCAAACATATTCATTATAAGTACCTCAAAAAGAGTAGTTTGATGTAATTAAGTCCTTTGGTACAACTTTTTGTTATTTTTCTCAACAGAGAGATGTTAAAATTCCAAAATTATGTGCTTTGGGTAGCCCTGTTTGAAATTTATATTCCCTAAAGGCAAAATCCAGCTCTTGTGATATTATAAGATTTCTTAGCTAAATATGTGTTCTTTAAGCCTCAATTTGTCAAAATACAATCTAATTATTTTACCAACTCCTCCTAGTGAAAGATATGGCTAAGAGAAGTGAAAAGAATAAGAAACAGAAGAAAGGGGATGGATCAGTTCTGGTGAGATCTTCGTGGGTCTTCTTGTGGGTTCAGACTTCCATTGTTTTTAGAACAATGGTTTATCCATAAGCTTGACGATGGGTACCTTGGTTCATTCAACCTGGCAATATGTGCTAATGTACACTTGGCATATTTCTGTACAAAGCCAAGTTAAACATTTAAAGTGCATATTTATGAATGTAATTTGTCTGGAAATACAATAAATTAAAATAGAATCCAGGTTTTCAAAGAGCTAAAAGGCTAGCTGAAGATACTCAATATTAATATTCTGAGTGCTAAATTATGTGACAATTTTTTGCATGGCTTGAAAATGCAAAAAATTATTCTAATGACTATAACAACTTAAAAGAATATTTCTGCCAAATATAGGCAACTATTTCCTCACATAAATTCTCCTGGAATTTTATATATGTTTTATATATTCATATTTATAAGATGAATAATAAAAAAGAAAACATAGTTTTAAAACTACATTTGCATGTATGCACATGTATATAGAAAAATATATCTACTTATCTTTATCTACATATATAGATATGTAGTTGATATATATGAATGCATTATCAATAAAATATCAAATAACTAATTTGACTATACTGATCACTTAATTAACTAGATATTCTAGGTTCTGATGGATGAACTTTTCTTGGCAAATTGAATTTTTCTCATTTTGGATATTAGACCTGAAGTAAAAAAAAGTTGATTAGATTTGCTAACTTATAAAGCCTATTGGAAAAAGTCTGCACATTAGCCAGTCCCAACCCCACAGTCCCCCACTCCTGTGAGGCCATTTCCTTCATCTGCAAAATTAAAATGCAGCTCTGAGGCCATGTAGTGGTCTGGGCTCTTGACAGCTGCCCCAAGACTCCAGGGAGTAAAGAGCCTAATCGCTGATCCGACAAAGAGGATTCACAAAGGAGAAGGTGCTCCATCCCTCACCAAGAAAATAAAGAACCTGGTGACTAACTCCCCTACTACCCACCCTTTTGCTTCCCCTGCCCTGGCCAAACCTTCCCCACAAAGATGGACAAAGCTCTTAATAGAGAAGTCGGAAAAACTGACAGTCTAGGGAGGAATAGAGGGCCTCCTGGAAGGTGAATCTGCCCTTAGGCAAATCTACTTTACATAGTCATGGTAATTATTTTATACGATTATTTCTCTTTAATCATCATTAGTATTAGCACATTGTAATATAGAAAAAGTGTTTTGTTTTGTTTTTCAGAAAGAGCGCTGTAAAATACTTTTAGTAACCATTCAGAAAATAATATTAAATATGTTTTTTAACGAAATTTCCCTAAGTTAATTTTTTGTATGTGCACTTGGTTTTATTTTTCTTAAAGGAAAACAAACAAACCCTCATTTCCCCATTTATTATCTGGCTCCACAGCCTTATGTGGGGTGGGATAATATGTATAATATGAAGGTTTAGATGCTGTCCAAGGAAGATGGGATAAATTTATTTCTACATAATTTAATTTTCCACACTTATTTCTAGACAACTCCACTTTCTTGGTTGCTTATACAATTAATCTTATAGAAAATAAATATCTCCATATAAAATAAATACTTCTGTACAACATGAAAGAATTCAGGCTTTCATTATTCAAGGAGATCTACTATTGGATTATTGTTTTAGCATCTATTTTAAAAAGTATTCTGGAAAACCTTTCAAAGGCAGTACTTCTGGCAACTTTTATTAGCATTGCTGCCTCCTGAAGTCCATGTTTAAGCCTCAGGTAAGTCGACGTTAAGTACCTGCCTCACAGTACGTGGCGTGGGAAAGTCCGAGTCATGTTTCATGACCTAAAAGAAGCTCACATTTGAAACTTCATGTCGGAGATTTCTACTTCCAATAGAGCCATAATATTTTAATTTTTAAGCTTCCAAAAGATTTCCTCAGAAATCTATGTCACTACTTCCACAGGATGTTTTAATCAGATCATGTCCTTGCAGATTGACAAGAGCAAGCACACTTCGGTTGAAAGACAGCAGCAGTAGAGAATGATGAGAACACGAAAGAGTAATCCTACGTTTAACACAAATGGGAGAGGCAGAAGCCCAGCATTTTGCTCTGAGCTCTCTGCTGGCCCCAGTTCTTTAACTTCTTCTGTTGCAGTACCTCCTTTGGGTCTGATTTGGCTCTTGGCTGCTGGGTACAGAATTCTTCCTCCCTGTGGGTACAAACAAAACTCCTCATTTTTTCTTCTCTTTATTTCACACCTATTCGCTGCTGTCTGGAGTACATCTGTTCACAGCACTGTCTAGATAAGTCTCCCATGTGTACATATTGTTGGCCTGCAGTGCTTCATAAGTTAAACACAGCAATTAAAGAAGGCCAAGAACTCCTACCTGCTGCAGCCAGTAGTATATTTTCTCAGAAAGAAGCCCAAACTTTTGCTCTAGGCTACTGGAACTAAACACTTCTTTTGATGCGGCTTCCCTATCCTCTTACAACACCATTTTCCTTAGTGTTCTGGAGAGCAACAGATTGAATTTTCAGAGGGTAACAGGTGCTTGGCCGCAAGTTTACTGTAATGTTAGCATCCTTTGAATAGTGCTAGATGGCATCAGAAGGTAATACCCTTCTTGGCCATGGATTTCTATATAATTCTGACCACTGTTTGGATAAATATAGCATGGCACTGGTACTGCAAACACAGTCGCCCTGACTACCAGTGACAGTGACAGGACTCCAAAATACCATCACTTCTCATTCTCCGTGGAGCTGTGCAGACAGCATGAATGCACATTTCTATAAATTGAAGTGATATGTATTTGGGAGGAGATGATTTACGCAATAAGCTAGCCTACATTGACAATTTTGCAAAAGGGTAACTTTCTACTCTTCTTTGCAGCCTGTTAGCCTTAGTAGGTAAATTGGTCGCACCACTTAAAATAAATCATTAGGTTGACTAGAGCTAGGTCGGTTGAGATTAGAAAGACATTGTAAACAACCAACTTTACTGACTATTAGTTGTATGACCTTCAGCCAGTTATTCACCCCTTTGAACTCCATTTCTGTGTCTTTAAAAAAAGTTTTTTTTAATTCTTACTTAGTTAATTGTGATAAAGCATTAATTATTAAATACATTGGTTAACAGTGTTGGGGGATTGTAAAACAAAGCAAATATTAATTTTTATTGTTCTGATTAAACAATTTATAAAGTTTCATTAACCATTCCTTTTCTTGAATTTCTGTCCTGCTATTGTCTGCTCTTCACATTTTTAATCTTTATGATTAATTGTATTGCCCTTGAGGATGTAGGACTTTCTCAGCAATTGCATCAGGCAGTTAACAGGCCGGGCGATTCCAAATTGCACATTATTAAACTAGGTCGTGTGCTAGATAGCCAAACAAATCACAACATAAAACTTTTGTATTTAGAATTAGGACAATTAGAATATTTTATTGTAAGCTATTTCAGAAAAAAATAGCTTTATCTTCTCCTCCTTGAAGATATTATGACCTCTTTCTCAGGGTTATTGTGATGACTATCTAATAAAAATTGTTGTAAAGCACTTTGCAAAAATAAAGGGCTATATAATTACTTAATAATAATTACTAGATTTTAGTCCATTATCACACAGAGTAATTGCTACCAACAAGAAAATAAATAATTGTTCTGCATTCTCATCTTAAGACTTCTCAAATCTTGTCTTGGGACATTTACCCTGTTTGTTTCTACAGGGCTCTCTTATGTGCACTGATATCACAAAATCCCTGGAGGGTTACACAACAGCTGCTGATCCTCCTTCTCCCTGCAGCACTTGCTCAGATGCTACAGGATGGATCTGAAACCACAATAGACCTAGGTGCTCAAGTTCCCTGGGCTAAACCATAAAGCGGAGGAAAATAGCTTGCTTTATGAGGTAGCCATTTCCTTTTGTTTCACTAGAGAATCTCTTTTGTAATCCTACCCATGTACTGTTATAAAGAATGTATCAATTCTTCTGATTACCCATGGAAGTCCCTATTTTTTATGCATCTGTTTGTAATAGACTTAGGCAGAGGGGCAGTCAGACAAAACTATTTTGCTTGCTGTAGGAAGTAGCAATACCATCAACACCACTGCCAGTAGCAGCTGATTTTTATCGAGTGCTCATAAATATTCTAGGTTCTGTGATTAATGCTTTAAAAGCATTGCCCATTTCAGTTTTACAGCAATCTACCTGGTAGGTAGCATGCATGGCTTAGTTACATTCTTATCACAACTTATACACATAGAATAAAGACTTGAACCAGAGAGACTGTCCCAGACTTGTTATGTAAAAATGATCTCCCTACAATTGAACACCACAAGCTTTTTGTTTTTGAATATAAAACTCTCAATTTAAAAATTGAATATTTTTAAGAAGTCTTCACTTTGTGTTGCCAATTGCCTTTACTACCCTCCAACGACTTTTCTTCTGGATGTACTGACATTACACAGGTATTTCCACAAGGTCAGGGGATAGACATATCTGCTCCTATAAATACCACTGGAGTTTGCAAATTAGTGTCCATTTTCAGTGACTTCTTGAAAATTTATATAGATTATTACGTTCTCTCTCCTACTAATATTCTTTTTTTTTTTTTTTTTTTTTGAGACGGAGTCTCGCTCTGTCGCCCAGGCTGGAGTGCAGTGGCGCAACCTCGGCTCACTGCAAGCTCCGCCTCCCTGGTTCACGCCATTCTCCTGCCTCAGCCTCTCCGAGTAGCTGGGACTACAGGTGCCTGCCACCACGCCGGGCTAATTTTTGTTTTGTTTTGTTTTTTGTTTTTGTTTTTGTTTTTGTTTTTGTTTTTTTTTGTATTTTTAGTAGAGACGTGGTTTCACCGTGGTCTGGATCTCCTGACCTCGTGATCCGCCCGCCTCGCCCTCCCAAAGTGCTGGGATTACAAGCGGGAGCCACCGCGCCCAGCATCTCCTACTAATATTCTTAAGTACAACTGCTTTTTTCTGGATATGCTAAGGTACAAATTTAACTTAAAGACATATACCAAAGCATCCTGCAGTGGAAACTCTTAACTTTTGAAATTATTATCTGTCCTCATAAAGTAGTGAGTAATATTGCAAAGAAGTAATACAGGTTGTTATTAGGCACAAAATTTATTGTTAACAAATAAGCCAGTATTCGCGTATCTATCACGAAACCTTAGGAAAGTTAATTTACTTCAAGTTTATCCTCTGTAAAATTGGTAAAATAATTGGAAAATGATAATAACTAATATCTAATAAATGCTTTCATGCCAGGCACTGTTGTAAGGGAGTCACATGCGTTAACTCATTTCTTCACAGCAATTCTAAGAGACAGGCATTAGTATATTATGTCCATTTTAACAGGGAGATAGGTAAGGCACATGCAGGTTAGGTAACTGGCTCAAGATCCACAGCAACGGATCAAGAAGCTGGAAGTCAAGCCCCATAGTCAGACTCAAGAGCTCAGAATCTTAGCTGCTATTTGAAAACACACAGTTGAGATCCTGGCACGCAGCAGGCTCTCAGGAATAGTCCTCTAGTGGCACTGAATAATGACAGCAATGACCATTTATTGACTAATCAATGGGGAACAAAAGAGTAACATTTTAGATACTGTGAATTTTCAGATACAATCACTGTCTTAAAAAAGCATGGACAGAAAAAGCTTGTTTGTTTGTTCCCAAGAAGAGTTGTTCTAAATGTGGCTTGAATGTATGAGTTAGACGTGTCCTTATGTCCTCAGGTTAAAATATCTCACCCTCCATCTTGCAGAAATTTGTCTATAGAGGGTGATTTATAAATCATTCAGTAACAGATGATGTTATAACTAAAGCAGTGGGAGTTTTGAAATATCTACATCAGATTAAGCTTGTGTTTATTTCAAAAAAGGCTCTGATCTAGCTTGAATTTTTGGCAGGCTCAACATGAGCCCAACATGAACTATTGTAATGAAAGCTTTTTTTTTTTTAAGTCAAACTTGGAATATTTCCAGTCCCAATTAAATATCATTTGATGTGTTTGGCCTTCTATTTTTTTTAGAAAACACTTTCCTTTCCTTTCTCATATTTATGGTCATGAACTCTGCTTAGAATTATGCTTTTTAAAAGTTGCTCCGAAAATTATAAAAACCTCAGAGTTTTTACAAATTTTGTTTCAAGAAATGGAGAATTGGAACTCATAGATAAATTTAAATATAAATGTGGGCATCAAATCTACAAATAGCACTTTGTCTTTTTCTTCAAATTATTTCTAACATTTGAAGATTTTAAATCCCAATATTGTTTTGCACCTCCTCTGCAGATTACTTCAGTATTTTTCAGATTAGACTTATAATCATAAAGTAATAAATGGCTCATTCCTGATTTAACCAACAACAAAAAAATCAGACAGCAGTCACACCGAGGGAAGTTACTCAAGGGAAGACTCTTTAAAAAGTCTCTCAAGAGATTTTGTTAACAAAATAATTTATGATTATCTCATACTGTGCATGAATAACCCTCATAAATATGGCACAGTACAATCCAATTAATTATGCATCCTAAATGGCTTGATAATTTATGAAATTGTGGAATTCTGTTTAGTCTGAGTGGAAAATGAATACATACTACAGAAAAAGGAAAATACGTAACTTCAATATTTTAAAAATATAGATCATACAACAGCATTCATCTTTCTGTGTACATTTCTGGACTGTTGGATGGATTAAGTTACAGAGATTTTGGCTCAACATCTATTCTTGTGGAGCGTTTGAGGCTTTTTTTTCTATCTTTTTATGAGTTGATCCCTAAGTGATTTATTTAATAAAACTAAAAACATAAACTAAGAAAGGCTGAATATGTTGTCACCAAATCTTTGTGTTAGAAAAAAAGCATATTGAATAAAATTATCAGCAAAATGACTCCTTACTTAAATAAATCCCATTTTATGAGTGAAAGATGACTAGAGAGATATGAAAGCTATGGAAAGTTATGGTATTATCTTATTTATTCTTGCAATAAGGTATGTAAACATGTTTTCTATTTAGCTTGTGGCTAAAGCTAGACATGACCCTACAAAAATCAAAATAAGCTCTGTTTCTTCCATGAGATCTAAAAGTTGCACTTTGCTCTAGACTCTAAAAATGAAAGCTCAGCTTGCTTTGATAATTTCCACGACATAGTATCTATAAGGAGATTTTATTACATTTTCAGTGTATTAAATTACTGTGATTTCCTTTAGAAATTTTAAATTGTCAATGGATCGGAATTTCATAAATGTCTTCACTAGCAAAGAGTGGTAGAGAATTGAGATGTCTTTGTAAAATATATTTGTGTAAATGATGGAAAGTTACTGTTACAGCTTTTCCCTCCCTGTGTTATATAGACATTTGAATAACTATTCAGATTTTCATTGAGAAAAAGACTAATGAGCCTTCCAGATACTTCAATTTGTTTTTAAAGAATTAGGACAGTGAGTACAACCTGGAGAGGCAGGAGGTTATATTTGGATTTGGGCACGATTCTGCATATATTTCTCACTTTACTATTTTTGTGTAAGTTAAATAAAGTTTGATTTTGAAATAATTACATATTTACATGTAGTTTCAAATAAATATATAGGGGGATCCCATGAACTATTTATCTAGCCTCCCCATTATTAATATCATGCTTAACTATAATACAGTATTAATACCTGGAAATTGACATTGGTACAACTCACAGAACTTATTCAAGTTTCTCTGGTTATTCATGCACTCACTTATGTGTGCGTGTATGTATGTGTGTGCAACTCTGTTCAATTTTGTCACATGTGTAACTCTGTATGACTTTTCATAATCACAGTGTACAATTATATCATCATCAGAGTTACATGTGATAAAATTGAACAGATTCTGTTGGTTGATAGTGTTGTTTAGTTCTATATAATTGTTTATTTTCTCTCTTATAGTTCTACCAGTTACTCAGAGTGGGTTTTGAAATGCCTAACTGCAATTATAGATTTTTAGCTTCTCAGATTTTGCTTCATATATTTAGAAACCTTGTTGTTTGGTGCATGCATATTCAGGATGGCTGTATTTACTTTGCAACTTGATCTTTTCATTATGTAGTATCACTCTGTTTCTACTAATTTATTTTGCTTTATAGTATACTTTGTATGGTATTAATATAACTATTCTTGATTTTTAAACAAGTTAATGTTTGTGTGATATATATTTATTCGTCCTTTTACATTCAATCTTCTTATATCATTTTATTTGAAGTCAGTTTCTTCTAGACAATGTGTAATAAGGCTGTGCATCTTAGTGTATTCTTTCTTTTTTTAATCCACTAGGCCAATTTCTGTATTTTAACCTGTGTATTTAGACTATTTATGGTCAAAGTAATTATGGATATGATAGGTCTCTGACATTTTATTTCTTGTTTTCTGTTTGTTTTGTTCATCGTTTCTAAGTTACTCTTTTCTTGACTTTTTAGAAATTGTTTGAATATGGTTAAGAGTTTCATTTAGAATTATTTATAGTGTATTTGAGTATGTTATTCTGTACAATTTTCTTAGTGATTCTTCTAGGTATTACCATATATATATATATATGACATATGTAACTTTTCACAGCTCATCGATGTTGACATTTTACCACTTTAAATGAATATTAAAATTTTATTTCCATTTAGGTCCTTCCTCACTTACAAAAAGAAGTATTTCTTCTTCATATATTGAGCACCACATCAACTGGTATTATAATTTTTGCTTCAACCATCAAATATTAAGGAAACTTATGAGTTAAAGATTAATCTATTGTATTTACTGCTATTTTTGCCCATTCTGTCCTTTCTTTTTCAAAGTTCCAAGGCTTCTTCAGTTATGATTACTATTTTTTTGTTTGTTTCTGGAAGCTTCTTTTGGCCATTCTTTAAGAATAGATCTGGTAAGAAAAATTCTCTTTGTTTTATTAATCTGAGATATTTTGATTTCTCTTTCATTTTTAAAGGATATTTTCACATGATACAGAGTTAATAGCTGACAGTTTTCTTTCAGCATTTGAAAAATGTACTCCTTTGTTCTGGTCCCCATGGTTTTAGATGAGAAATGTACTATCATTTGAATTTATGTTGCTCAATAGGTAATGTATCATTTCTCTTTGGCTGTGTTTTACTTTGTCATTCATTTTTAGAAATTTGACTATAAAGTGTTTTGGCGTAAGTTTCTTTGGTTTACTGTATTTGGATTTGCTCAGATTGTGAATTTACAGGTTAATAGTTTCATCAAATTTGGGAAGTTTTCAGCCATTTTTTTTAGTATCATTTAGCCCCACATTCTTTGTCCTCTTGTTCTATAACTTTGATGATATGAACGTTGAATCTTTTGTTTTGGTCCTATAAACCTCGAGTCTGGGTTCATTCATTTTCAGCGTATTTTATTTCTGTTGTTCAGTTTGAGTAAACCCTATTGCTCGCTTCCAAGTTCACTGTTTCAATCCTTTGTCATCTCACTTTCCTCTGAGCCCATCCAATGAGTTTTTTATTTTGGTTATTGTATTTTTTAACTTCTATAATTTCTATTTGTATTTTTTTTAATAAATTCAATGTCTTTGTTAAGACTTCCTATTTTTGGCCAGGTGCGGTGGCTCACGCCTGTAATCCCAGCACTTCGGGAGGCCGAGGTGGGCAGATCACGAGGTCAGGAGATCAAGACCATCCTGGCTAACATGGTGAAATCCCGTCTCTACTAAAAATACAAAAAATTAGCCAGGCGTGGTGGTGGGCGCCTGTAGTCCCAGCTACTCAGGAGGCTGAGGCAGGAGAATAGTGTGAACCCGGGAGGCAGAGCTTGCAGTGAGCAGAGATCACGCCACTGCACTCCAGCCTGGGCAACAGAGCGAGACTCCGTCTCAAAAAAAAAAAAAAAAAGTAAAACAGACTTCCTATTTTTTTTCAATTGTTTTAAGATAATTCACAATTTTGGAAGCATTTTTACTAAGGCTGTCTTAAAGTTCTTGTCAGATAATTTCAATATCTACTTCATTTTGGTGTTGGTCAATTGATGTTTTTCCCATTCAAGTTGTTTTTCCTGTTTCTGAGGATGATGTGTGTTTTAGCAGGCAGTCATCTTGTTTAGGTTTAGTGTGTAGGTGCTGACCTACTGCTAAAGCTGTAACTTCAATGACAACTTAGTTTTCGATTCCTTGCAATGCTCTTCTGGTGCTCGTTATTATGTTGACTCTGAGGCTGCTGCTCAGTTCCTTCAAGTGCTACTTGGGCTACATATTAGAAGTTCAGGAAATTTGGTTGGCCTGGATAACTTCTGCCACTGATTAGAAGGCTAGGAGATGTCAGGCACCCTGCAAATGCCAGCATATCCACTTTGCATATGGTACCAAGTTTTGGTCTGGAGTTGGAAGCTCCTGGCAAAGTCTCTGCTTAGTTTCTCCTTTTCTAGTCATTTGGATAAAGAAAATGGGCTTTTCTTATTTTATTTTTCGTTTGTTTCTTTGTTATGCCTATGCCTGTGGTCAGTTCTGGGTTACAGGCCTCTCTTGGAAATATTTGGAAAATTTTAAAAAGCTCAAGAACATCACTGTGGTGTCATTTCTTAAATCTTGGGATCACTAGCCAGTCTGCCTTCCCCTTTCATATCTTTGAGTCCTTTTATTATTTCTGTTGAATTGTTTACTAATAATTTAGTTGTATTTAGAGGGAAGTAGGAGAGAAAAGTAGATCTATGAAATCTTGTCCTAGAATCAGAAGCCTGTCAATTTTTCTGCACCTCAGTTATTTCATGTGGAAACTTGATATAATATTACCTATTAGTCAATGTTGTGGTCAAATTTAAAATAACATGTGTGGAACACTTGGTGTAATAACCTGCAGGTTGAGACATCCATAAACTTACTTTTCTTTCTCTTTCTATCACTTCCTTTAGTTGTATTATAAAGATGTGTAGGAAAATTCCTCTCATATTTTCAGAGTTCTTGGAATAATAAGGCAATACAAAACCACACTCTTCTCTCCCTGTTAGAGGGAAACTTACAGTCCACAGTTAATTTTCACTAAGTCTATTCTCAAGTTCTAATTTATAGAATAGCACTGTGGAGTCTCAGTTTGAGAAAACAACAAGAAACACGTTTTTTTTTCCTTCTCGTCAGGCACAAAATGGTCACTTGTAAGGTATGAAGAAGAGAAATTCCTCTGAAAAAAAAACTGAGGTGTTTCTCCTTCCTCCCGTACCCTTCTTCTTAAATGAGAGAAGTGACCTTGTTATCCGACTGTCACTGTGAATTAAATTCAAGAAAACTTGTCTTTCCTCAATCTCACCATTAAATCATATTTATTCTTTCTCATTCAATGAATCAAAATAGTCTTATGCAAGAATAAACACATTGAGAGTAGAACAAATGTTGCAGTCCAGAAGCAGAGAAATTCAAATTCGGTCACTTAATTTATAAACAATATGACACCTTTGTGTGTGATGCAATAAGAAAAGGTTTTTTTTTTTTTTCCAGTATATGGCTCAGGGTTAAGTCCATAACCACATGCAATGAAAACATTGGAGGTTAGAAACAAAACTTCTGTACAAAGAAACTTATGTCTGTCAGGGTGGGTGGGTGGAGAGATAGAAGATGATAGATGATAATGATGAAGATAGAGGATAGATAATAGATAGATAGATAGATAGATAGATAGATAGATAGATAGATAGATAGACAGACAGACAGCATGTGCTTCCAAGGAAGCTTAGGCATGATAGCATATCATAAATGCTAAGTAAGTAGCCATATGAATAATATCACAGTTTTGAGGCAAAGGTAATCACGCAGAAGAGGTGGAGATGAAGTAAGCATTGAAGGAGGAATAGGATTTAGATAAATGGAGAGTCTGTAGGTTTGGAGCATGGGAGTGAGATGCAACAGGGCAGCCACTATGTCATAGGACATCTCAGTGCTAATAAAATACATGTTCCTACAAAGTTGACTCTGCTTCCAAAAGGATCCGAGGTTTGGGAAAAATGGGATGACATGGATATATAAAATCAGCTGAAATATGGAATACAGAGAGAAAAACTTCTTGAATTTGTGAACTTACAGGTTATTGGTTACCTTTCCAAGAACAATTCCATGCATCTGTAAGCAGAGAGGTCCAATTGGGGAGGATGAGAAATGGATGAATGTTGAGGCTGTGGGGATAAGGGAAAATAGATAACATGCTTTGATTGGTTTTGCTGTCAAAGAGGAAAGAGAAATGACACAGTAGCTACAAGAAAATGTGAAGTAAAAAGAGACATAGAAAATAGCAGATAATAGATCATGCTTTTTATAATGATGGAAATGATTTAGCAGGGAGAAGGCAAACATGAAGTGAAGAGAAAAAAATCATATGAGCCAAACTAAGAAGATAAAAATGAGAAAGCTTTCATAATAAGGAACAACTTGTGAGGAAGAAAGGAATCTCGGTAGTTTGAACATTCTCTTGGTAAAGCCAAATATCTCTTCCAAAGAAGGAGGTGGATTTTCTTTATGTATTTCAGCTCTTTTCCTCCTTCATTTGGACATAATAGTGAACTCATATATTTTACTGGGATACAGGTCTACCTAGTACTTTAGTCATTCCCAAGTAGAAAACTGTTTAAAGCCACTACAGGAACTTTCATTCAAGGTCTGCATAGAAGGAAACTCTTAAATAGATATGTTATTCTTAATAAGTTCTAATGCTCAACAGCAGAGTAGGGTAACTATAGTTAATAACAATGTACTGTATATTTTTTTAACTTTTATTTTAAGTTCAGTGGTACATGTGCAGGTTTGTTACATAGGTAAGTTTGTTCATGGGGGTTTGTTGTACAGATTGTTTCATCATCCATATATTAAGCCTAGTACCCATTAGTTATTTTTCCTGATCCTCTCCCTCCTCCTACCATCCACCTTCCAATATGCCCCAGTGTTTGTTGTTCCTCTCTATGTGTTCATGTGTTCTCATCACTTAGCTCCCACTTGTAAGTGAGAACATGCTGTATTTGGTTTTCTGTTCCTGCATTAGTTTGCTATGGATAATGGCCTCTAGCTCCATCCATGTTCCTGCAAAGGACATGATTTCATTATTTTTATGGCTACATAGTATTTTATACTGTATATGTACCACATTTTCTTTATCCAGTCTATAACTGATGGGCATTTAGGTTGATTCCATGTCTTTGCTACTGTGAATAGTGCTGCAATAAATATATGCATGCATGTGTCTTTATAAGAGAACACTTCACAGTCCTTTGGGTACATATCCAGTAATAGGTTTGCTGGGTTGAATGGTATTTCTGACTTTAGGTCTTCAAGGAAAAGTCACACTATCTTCCACAATGGTTTATACTCCCATCAACAGTGTATAAGTGTTCCTTTTTCTCCCCAACCTTACCAGCATCTGTCATTTTTTTTTGTTATTTTAAATAATAGCTATTCTGATTGGTGTGAGATGGTACCTCATTGTGGTTTTGCTTTACATTTCTCTAATGATCAGTGATGTTGAGCTTTTTGTATATGATTTTTTGGCCACATGTATTTCTTCTTTTGAGAAGTGTCTGTTCATGTCATTTGCCCACTTTTTAATGGGGCTGTTTGGTTTTTTACTTGTAAATTTGTTTAAGGTCCTTATAGATTCTGGATATTAGACCTTTGTCAGATGCATAGTTTGCAAAAGTTTTCTCCCATTCTGTAGGTTGTCTGTTTACTCTACCAATAGTTTCTTTAGCAGTGCATAAACTCTTTAATTAGATCCCATTTGTCAATTTTTGCTTTTGCTGTAGTTGCTTTTGGCATCTTCGTCATGAAAGCTTTGCTCGTGCCTATGTCCTGAATGCTATTGCCTAAATTGTTTTCCATGGTTCTTACACTTTTGTGTTTTACATTAAAGTCTTTAATCTATCTTGAGTTAATTTTTGTATATGGTGTAAGGAAGGGGTCCAGTTTCAAAATAGCAAAAAGAAAGGACTTTAAGTTTTCCCAACACATACAAATAATAAGTACTTGAGGTCATAATACCCTAAACATCCTTACTTGATCATTACACATTCTATGCATGTATCGGGCTGGAGCAAAAGTAATTGCAGTCTTTGCTGTTTTTAATGGCAAAAATGCAATCACTTTTGCATCAATCTAATAATAAAATACCACATGTCCTGCATAAATATGTACCAATATTATGTATCAATAAAAATGTGCTTCTTTATGTGATTCATGTGTGACGTCTTTTCACTAATAACACTCTACTATTAATATCAGTGTAAAAGAAGGCAACTCAGTCAGCCTAGATTCCCATGTTAACTTTGTGTAAATGTTAAAATACCCATTCTTGGCTTTAATAAAACAAGGGTTCTGGGGTGTTTACATAATACAAATAAGTTAATGTTGCCAAATAAAATTAGTTTCAAACTCAGGGAAGTTAGAATGTAAAGTTTTTAATTATACTAAGTTACTTCTCATTAAGCTTCTTTTTTGCTTCTTCATATCAAACTTACCTAAAATATATACAGCTTAATGCTCATAGATGGGGATCATAATTGCACCAAAATCTGAAGATTATTGAGGAAGTTTAATGAGAGAATGCTGGAATAGCACTTTTCACACAAAGTGTGTGTGGAAAAAAATGATAGCTTCCATACTTTTTTCTATTATGCTTTCTCCCATTCTTCAAGCATTCCTCATTGACCCTGACTAATGTGATAAACATGTTTCACCTAGGGTTTAAGATAAAATTAAGAGTAGAACTAAATGAATGACCCTGACACTGGAATTTAAAACCAAGAAGGTATATTTGAAGTTAACAGTATTCTTTCCTTTTTTTAAATTTTCTATTTGCATCTATTTTCTCTTACTCTGAGTAATTTAGTTTTCAATTTCATTAACTTAAAACTAAGATTACTGCAATAATCCAATGACTGTATTTTAGCATTACCATGTATGAACATGCATGTGTGGAGTCTTTAGAATAATATCTTATAAAATCACTTGAAATAATTTTCTATGTGCAGATTTGCCTCCAACTTGAAATATAATTAGGTTTATTTGTTTCAGTTTGCTTTTAATTTTTGGAGATAACTTTTTTCAGTTTGATTAAATATATTTCTTAAAATAAGTAAAATATTTGCATATTTCCAAATTTAAAAGTATACTTTAATATATTCAAAGAACTCCAGATTCCATTTTATTAGCTTTGGTTTGCCCTTTCATTATTTCATTTTGAAAAATTAACAAATATTTATATGTCTGCCCACACATCTCTTACAAAAATGGTAACATCCTATACATTCTTTTGTTTCTTGCTTTTTTTCTGATTTACTATTATGTCTTGGAAAATGTGCTATAGTGCTATAGCAATACATAGACATTTTCGTCTATCTTTTTACCTCCTTATGTGGATAAACCACAGTTTATTTAACCAGTCAAGGGCCTTTCAATGATCTTTGCATCTCTACTGAGGGATATGAACATCTACTCTGTAAATGGAGGGTTCTGCTTATTTTAGTCCCTGTTCCTACTCCCACTGCGTAGAGAACCAGCACGATCCTCTGAAAGGAAAAAGAAGTTAATATGGATGAGGGCAGAATTTATATTACCTAATGGCTTAGAAAACCGTTAGATAATAGAATCTTAGGAGATTGGTACGTGGTGGTCAAATTCCACAGATTGTTTTTCATTGTTAGTAGAACCAGGAATAAAACCCAGAATGTCTGATTTCTATTTCAAACTTTCTTTACTATTCCACACACTACCTTATGTTTTATTTTTTGTTGTTTCATTTTGTCATGTTTTTTCATACCTCCTAACCCATTGTCCCTAACTTAGTTCCCCAGCTCATGCTCAAATATTCAGAAGATTTTGTTAATCCTCTGTTTGTAAAAGCAAGAGTAATACATTTTCAAGTCAGGCCTTCTCATCCCTATGCACCGTCCCACAGGCTCTATTTGCCCAAGATCCAGTTTAACCAGATGTGTCGGTGCCTTTTCTCTGGGCTACATTGCTGATTGCTCTAGCAAAAAGGAGGACTCAGAGGAAATAATGGCTCATTCTAGAGAGGATTCTCATATCTCACAGTTTTTTAAAAAAGGAAACCTTTAACCAAAAATAGACTTAAGTCTAAATTGTATATTTCTAATTTTTAGTTTCAAACATGATAATGCCTATGTACATGCATGTACAACCACACATACACAAGCAAATGTTCTGGGTTTCAAGGACTCTACATTTTTTCATCTTATCCATCATCTCTTTCCATTTTCTTTTCCAGATGTTTTCTTTGAAAAACATGGTGAGAAATTCCTCCACTGCATTTTCTTCAGCAGGATATTGATGGTATCAGATAGGAGACAATGCAGTCTGAGCCAACACAGCTGCCTGTCTTTGAGTCCGGAGATGCTCTTTTGTGGTTAGCTCAGGGCTTTTGAAATAATTAGTAGGTTACAATAAGGGGCTGATTTGGAACAGACGATGGGATTGTTTCTGGATATGATGAGTTTTAGGGGGCAAGTGGGGCATCAGGAAGAAACTCTGGATATGTCCAATCAGTCATTGTCATTGTCATTACTGCTGTGGAACTTGGGAAATAAATTTGGGCTAGAAGTAAATTACTAATTTAAGATTTGTATTTCCATTTATATAATGCACTGGAAAAAAAATACTTATAAAAAATCTAAAAAGAAAGATGAATTCCAAAAATTAAATTTTGAGAAAATCTTCATTGAGTGGGAGGGGAGAGCGAAGAGGAGGAGGTGGAAGAGAGAGAGCAAAAGAAAGAGTAAGTAAAAACAAAAGCAGAAGAGGTGAAACCGGAGGTTTAAATATCCATTGCCACAGCAAGAAAAGCCACATAAATTTAGTGAAACTCTTAATGAATATCAGTCATCTTTATTAAGAAACCTCAAGCAAGAAAAAAAAAAGTGGTCCATTAATTTGCTTTTCCCTAAGAAAATGTGCACTTGGGAGGCCAAAGACCTTGGAAATCATTCTAAAAACTTGAAAGCTTTAACTTATTTAAATAATCTCAGTGTAATTTTATATGTCTTGATGAAACAGCCCTTATATTTGCCAGCCAGGAGACAATACAGAAGATTTTAGGTTAGTGGTTAAATATTATTATTTTAAATATTGCTTATTTACTTCATTTTTCACATTCCTAGTCACCTTCCATTTTGATAATCAAGATTCCAAATATTTTAGAGATCCAAGAATCTGGGACTTTTTTGTTCGTTTGTATATTTGTTTTTAGTTCTTCAAAGTTCTACTGGTAGAAGAGCAAAGTACCTTCTTATAAGAGAGATAATTCTGCATCTCGCAAACACTTTTTTTTTTTTTTTTACCAATTAAATGGGAATCAACCATTTTCCCAGAAAAATCTGTCATTCTGAAAAATTAAATAATTAACTTTAACTGTACTTAAAAAATGTCCAAAATCCATGTAAAATATATTTTTTAAATGTATGTTGTCAAATATCTTGATGATTTTAACTTCTAACTAGCTTTCTACTCTATTATACATTTTGAAACACTTTTGTTGCAGTAACAGGTATTTGATTTGGGCCTTCCTTTAGTAGGTGTTAAGGGTATAAGATTACCTTTGCAGTTATGCATAGTCCAGGAGTCAAGGGAAGGAATTTATGCCTTCTCTACTGAGCTAATTTGGAAATAGCAGAAATTGTTTCAAAATCCAGGGTCAAACACATAAAGCTAAATCATGAAACAAATGAAACAGACCAGGAATTTGAATTAGATTTGTTATCCAGTAAGTTAAATAATGAAAAAGGAACCGAAAAAAAAAATGAGGTATATTCATGGTCAAAGTAAACAGGGATATTATAATTCAAGTTCATGGACATAACTTTGTAGGGTAGGAAAAGAGGCTAACAGTAGAGAGAATAGTGTGGAGCTAGTCCTGTGAATCTTACTTCATCTGTGTTTTCTCCAGCAAGCTATGGTCTGTACTCGGTTCTCTCCCATAGTAAAATTGTTCTATAATGTCCATCCTTATCTGACTGAAATTTGACTATGATTTCCTCTTATTATCACTTGCCAAATAATATCTTTTCTGAATAGCTTATGACTTTCCAACACTCAGTTGAAAACATTATTAAAAAGCTAAAAGTAAAAATTCCCATTTGTAGATACAACAACTTAAAATGCCATTATATATTTTGATGATTTTATAGCTCTGGGCAATATGATTATCACTTACAATGTATAAGATTTAATAAGGCAATTATAAATATAACATACGTTGCAAAACTCTAGGACAACAGCAAATAAATGGAGCCTTTTAAATCTTAGTCTTAGAAAGGAGTTAATGTACCATTTCCCTAATTTATAATCAAAATACTAAATACAATTCAGTTTAGCAATTGTAGCATATCTAAGGTGCTTCGTATCATAAATTTCACAAAGCTGAAGGCAACCCTGTCTTTTTAATTGAAAGAGATTATAGATGAAATAAATTTTAATATGTATATACACTGGTATAATATTAATATTATAGAAAACTAGAAATTTGAATAATGCTGAAGATTGGTCAATATTATTTTCTTCTCCTGTAGGTCCCTGCACAAAATCAAAAATAAAATTATGAAGAAATCTAAAGGCAAAGAGAGACAAGTAGAACCAGATGAAACAATGTAAGCGACTTTTAAATAAATCAAATAAAAAGCATTTTTTTGTGTTTCTTGAAAGAACAGCGTCACTCACCATGTTACATTTAATGTCTGAAAATGGCAAGGTGTGAATGCCATGCAAGATAATCATTTTTTTAATTAAAGAAGTTCTAAATAAACTTTAGTCTGAGGAAAGATGCAAGAAATAAATTGAACCCACAGTACTGAGTGAATCTTGATGAGCAGCAGCAGCCATAGGAGTAGTAATAGTAATGATAATAGTAACAATGCAAAAGTGATTGATCGGGTTGCTTGGTGGTGATCTAAGCACTTTGCTCATATTAACCCACTATCTCTATATCTAGATTTATTATTAAGCCCATCTTTCTGGCTTCTTTTTTCTTCCTTCCTTCCTTCCTTCCTTCTTTCCCTTCCTTCCTTCCTTCTTCCCTCCCTCCCTCCCTCCTTTCTTTCCTTCCTTCTTTTCTTTTTAAACTGAAAAATAAAAATTATATATATTTGTGGTTTAAAACACGATGCTTTGAAATATGTATACACTGTGGAATGGCTAATCAAGTTAACACCTCACATTATGCATTAGCTCACATACTTACTTATTGGCGGTTAGAATACTTAAAATCTACTCTTAACAATTTTCAAGCATACAAAACATTGTTATTTACTGCAGTTACTATGTTATACAGTAGATGTTTTGAACTTATTCCTCTTATCTAACTGAAATTTTGTATCCTTTGCCCAATATCTCCACAACACCCTCAACACACTCCCTCACTGTAGCACCTGGTAATTACACTGTTCTATTCTCTGCTTCTAGGAGTTCAACTTGTTTAGATTTCACATATGAGTGAGATCATGCACTATTTTTCTTCTGTGCCTGGTTTATTTAACTTAACATAATGTTCTCCAGGTTCATCCATGTTTTCACAAATGACAGAATTAAAAAATTGACATCTAAAAGCCATTAGGTTAAACTTGTTCTGAGCTCTCTGTTTTCCAGTTTTTATAGCATTGTCTCTTGGTTTGCAGAGTGAAAAACAATATAGACTCACTTATAATAACAGAAGCAGGAGGTTCTTTAAATAGTGATAGAGGAAAGAAAGACTAGAGACATCTAAGTTTTATTCCCATCCAATGCCTTCATTGTTAAATGATTTAACATGTCTGCTAATTGTTACATGAAAGTAGATCCCAATGGGTAGAAGAAAAAGTTTGGGAGTACATGCTTTCTTTGTCTTACATCCAGCCTAAATTTACTGAAAGGACAACCAATAGTAACTTTGAGCATACAGAAAGCTATTCGCATTGAAAAACATAAGTTACGATTCCATTTGCTCAGTGCCAAATAAAATGTACATTTTTCCCATGATATTAGAAATGTAAAGCATACAAAACCTGGAGTTCTACACCTTCATACCCAAGTAAATTGTTTCCTCCCAGGCCTTTTACCTGTACTTATGCATGTAAAAATAGAAGGTAAACCACTTAGAAGACCGTTCATACCAGTTGTCCTGTGAGTAATAGAGGATTGTGTGGTCACAGGGAGACTAGTTAGCATGCATCTGAAAAAAAAAAAAAAAAATCTGAGCCCTAGAATCTGCCTTAGATTTTCCTGAGGTAGATCCACACTTCTTTTTCCAAATTAGTGAAGTCAACAACTCTGCAATCCTACAAAGATCTCTAAATTATGCTTATGTGAAATACATGAAAGGTGACTATTTCCTTAGGCATAATAAAGTCATTTCAATACTAGTTTGATTTTCTTAGAGAGAAACATAGGCGCTTGCTCTTTGCATGTTTGTGGATGAAATGAATAAAGAATAAAGTTAAGAATGAAGAATTAAGTTAGAATGTTAAGAATGAAGTTCACTGACTCTTTACCTAAGAATAATAATCCGGTAATATGTAAAATTTACCCCAAATTAGGTCTGTGACCAAAGAAGGAAAGGAGCATGGAAACATCATTATCCGAACTCTCCTTTTATCCTGGAGGTTTTAAAATATGGCTGCAAATTCTTTGACACCTCCCCCATTAAAAGATACGGTCTATGCACTTCCTTTTGAATTAGAGTGGGTTTGTGACTACACAAACAGTACACAGTTGTTATGGAAATGATGCTGTGCCCATGTCGCGAAAGACCATGCAGCTTCCATTTTGTTTAGGGAAACATTTACTCTTTTTTTTTTTTTTTCTTTTTTTTTGAGACGGAGTCTCGCTCTGTCACCCAGGCTGGAGTGCAGTGGCGCAATCTTGGCTCACTGCAAGCTCCGCCTCCCAGGTTCACGCCATTCTCCTGCCTCAGCCACCCGAGTAGCTGGGACTACAGGCGCCCGCCACCACGCCCGGGTAATTTTTTGTATTTTTTAGTAGAGACGGGGTTTCACCGGGAAACATTTACTCTTAAAGCAATGATCTGCTGTGTAGAAATGCTGACCAGTCTGATACCACCAGCCAGCTATAGGGGCTTAGGTCAGCTGAGCACAGCCTTCCAGTACTTTACCAAGAAACAAATCGTCTGCCATTCAAACAACCCCATGCTGTTTGGGTCTTTTCAGCTGAGGCCCAAGACATCATGAAGCATAGAAGTCACCTATTCCCACTGTGTTCTGTCCAAATTCTTGATTTACGTTATCCATGAACATAGTAAAGTGGTTGCTGTTTTATGCCCACAAATTGTATTTTATCCAAGGAAATAGATTATCTAGAAAAATGTTTGAACTAGTTACTTGAAAATCAGCATTGGCGAGGGAAGTATTGTCACCAAGATTTTTGCCAAGATTCAGTCAACAAAAATGTATTAGGAGGCAGCTAATTTTCAACTCTGCACAGCAGAACTATAGACAGGTAAGGTTGATTCTTAGTGAGTTTTGGTGGATAGCATAAGGAAGTAGAGAAGAACGGTTTCTCTTAGATCAACTCTATTTCTATCCTTTCTATTCATTGATGTAAGACTTTAAAAAACAATGAAAAATCAGTTTTGCATTTTTAAACACAGCTATTTGAGCCCTTTGTTGGTGTCTTTACCTACAATTTTTATCTAGTTTTACCTCTTTCTTTTCCCTTTTCCCCTTTCTTTTAACTGTAAAGTAAGATTAATATTATTTGACTCTTGATGGTTAAGCATCACACAAGTACTAGAATTCAACAAAATCTAGTGACTTTAAAGTAAAAATATAATTTCTGTCAAATAATAATTAGGTAAGTCCTGCTGCTTATCTCCTAAAATGCCAGAGTACACTTTCTCCTGGACTCCAGTAGATATTCAGTTAATAAACTTTCACTGAACTCTTAAAACACTGAAATATCCAGGATGGAGAAGTCCTACTCTATGCTTTCAGGAATTCAGTAGAAATGCAAACACACACAAAAGAAGTAACTCTGATATAAGGTAAAAGATAACAAAAGTAAAGCATGCAGCTATGAATAACATTTCACAGGAGTACAATAAAGACCCACAGCATGCTTGGCATTTTCTAGCTGTGGATCAAGTCAAGTAAATAAAAAGTCTCCAAAACAGTTTGAATGGAAAGTAAATAAACTAGAGACAAATTCAGGGAATTAATTCAACTTACACAAGTAGAGAAATAAGTAAATTATGAAGCATAAAACTGGACAGTATTAAATCATTCAGCTGTTTAAATATCTTAAATAATTCTACATTATTTTGTAGACTAAAGTATAAATTTGAATTGTTAAATTAAATACAATGTAAGTTAAATAAATTTCAATTTATTTGAAATGTAAATATCCTAGCAGAACATAAGATGTTTCCCATGTCAGCCCATTTTATTCCTCATCTCGCCCAGTTATTGCTCCCTTCTAGTTGCCTGGGACATGCTCCTCAGTCATACCTCTCATCTTTGTTTTGTTGGCTCTAAACCCTACTCTTCACTATCTAAGTCTCGCGCTTTCATTAAGACCCTACAGGGGTGAGCCTCTCCAGGCTCCCCATGCCTGCTTCACAGCTCTCTGCTCTGCAACATTGTCAAGCACTCTTTATATCACTAAAATTGTACTCTTTGCATGTGACCATGTATCATTGTTTATCTTTACCTTGTTTCTGTATTTTCATCTAAAGGGTTATAAGTTTTAGAGAAAGAGGAAAAAAGTGATTTATAGTACTTTGAACTACCTAGTTGTGGCACAGGGTTGTCTTAATAGAGGAAATACTGACACTTTGAATTGGATAATTATTTGTTCTGGTCGGGTGCCGGGGGCTGTTTTGTGTATTTCATAACGTTTATTTAGCAACATCCATACCCTCTGCTCACTAGAGGTCAGTAGCATCCCTCACTCCCTTATCAGGACAGTAAAAAATCTCTCCAGCCACTGCAAAAGTCTCTATGGCTTAGATCAACCAGTGCAGAACAGTACTGAGGACACAGGAGTTTACAGTGTATGTGATGGCAATGGTATGATGATGTTTAGTGGGATAATATATAAAGTGTTGGGCATAAACTTCATACATCTTTGGTATCTAGTAGTATGTAGCTGCCATCTGATAATTCTTAAGTATGACTCTTGATGAATAAGTTTGTATTTTAATTTGCACTATTGCCTAACATATCAGGTTCTTTTAGAATTATCTTTTCCTTCACTCTCTCTGCCCCCTCTTCCCTTGCTCCACTTTTTTACACATGTGTCATGGAGGATATATTGCACGTAAGACATTTCCAGTTGGACTTCTCCTAGTATAGCAACTATGGTCAGGAACAGAGACTTTTTTTTTTAAGTCCTGCCTTAGGACTATTCCAGTAATGCTCACCCTGATACAGATTTAAGCTGTTAAAGCTAATGAAAATATTGTTTAACTTTACTAACTTTCCAAAGCTGTAAAGTTATTTTTTAGGCATAAGATGCAGCTACAGGTATCTTAAATCTCATATAAACCTCTATGTGGACCAATTTGTTCTTCTTCTCTTGAAAAAATTTAAAATACATTCACTGTAGACTTGAACAGGTAATTTTCAGAGGGCCCAATTATTCTTAGACCCACACTCTCTCTGAGTGTCGGGAGCCAAGGAAGGATATTAACTCTTTCACTTGGCCGAAGAACATTTTAATGAGTTACTATTATAAGAAGTTTTTCTCTCAAAGCCTAAGGCAGAACTGTTACACGGCATAACACGGTACCTTAGTGGCCAACAGATGACTATGTCTTTATGAACAATCAACTTTTAACCAAGGAGTGACAGGCACTCAGGGGATTCTACCTTGTTAACATATAGTCTTTTTCTACACACAAAAAGGGAAACATACTGGAGCTTATGTGGCTAAATGTATTTATGTTCTTTCCTTTTTAATCATTTTTTTTTTAAATCACATGGGTTTATCCTACTTTAACCATGCCCAGAAAACCTCTGCCCATTGTGCTAGCCGTCCTCTTCTAATTGTACTTTGATTTCACATCTAAAATGACCTTGGTAATGTTTGAAGGAACACATGCTTACCTCATGATGGACAAGGCTACAATTAAAAAATTCTTAAAATTGCAGCACCAAATAGACAATTCTATCAGTCTATATTACCACCTATTTGTAAGTTAGTGGAAGTGCTTGTGAAAAAAGTTATAAAATTCTGTCTGTTCTCAAGTCACAGTCCAGTAATAACTTTTTTATATAAAGTATAGGTTACAAAAAAATCAAAAAGTTATATTTCATCATGTGTTTGTTTTTATTTAATCACTGGATGCCTTTTCTTTGACTGGAAGTTAGGGAGATAAGAGAAAGTGATAAAAAAGTTAGTAAGTCAAAGAAACAATGAGAAACAATTATGACTGTCTTATAACTATAGGGTTTGTACATAAACACTGTAGTAAATTGATGAAGATTTTCATTTGTACTGGCATAGGCTAAGTGCCCCTCTACTGTCTCACTCCTTTTCACATAAAGATTGATTCACAGACAGTTTTTGACTTCCATGGTAGACAACTTCTAGCCCTATCATAAAGAAAAAAAAGAAAAAAAAATCTTGTTTCAATTTGTTCCAAATATTTTTTCTATGCATCTTAAAGACTTGAAGGCATGCACACAAACAAACAAAAAAACTCCCACACATGTCTGTAAGCTCTTGGAGTGCAAATTCTAAATATTCAAATTTTAGCCCCTGAACTTGTCTTTTCATATTTTATGGCTTTTCTTATGGCAGTACTTATTATCATATTAGGCAAGTAATTAATGTCTAACAAAAAACAAAATTATTCTCTAAATATCACATAACTGAGAGTTTAATTTGGCATACCAATAAAAGTTAACAATGTTGTTGTTATAGTAATATTTATTTATTATTAGGAAGTCATGAGAAAACACAGTGGCCATAAACCATAAAACTATCTAGTTTCTAAATTTATATTCTGCACATAGCCAGATTTAGCATGGATAAATTATTGAATTTTCCACAATGTTATTTTAAGTGGTACAGATAATAGACAATAAAAAAGGAGAAAAATGGTAATAAACTTTCAATAGGGGTGTAGCAATGGTTTTCAAGCTTGGGAAACAAAGTTTACAGATTCTAAGTGGCATTATGATGTCTCTGTATCTCCAAAAGTAATCATATAAAAAAATTGTCTTTTGTTTGAAGCATAACATCATGTCAATATAGATATCCCCCATCACTTTTAACCTGAAAAATGTTAATATGACAACTTTAAATGTGCTATCACACCACATATATACATGCATATTTGGAACTCTAGGGAAGCTTCCTTCGTATCACATATCAGTGAACATATTTTCACTAAATTCAGAGGCTCACATGTTAATTATGAAAAAATTCATCGAAGGGGTGTTTTCGTTTGTATGAAAGCTCAGTAGCAGACACTAAATGGCATTTTCTTAGTTCATATTTTGTGGTTGGTAGATGTATTAGAGCTTCAGTTACAGTGGTCTGGCCCATTTCTCTGCTTCTCATTGGAACCCAAACCCTTAATACTGATCTCCATTGTCAATAGTTTATCACTCCTTTTTCTGTATTATAATGCCAATAAAGTATGATTATTCACGTATTTAACAAATAATTGTGCTATATAAATTAAACTGATCTGGGTGAGGAAATATTACAGTATTTGTTGCCAATGGAAGAGTCTGACAAGCTAATAAGCAATTGTCATGCGTGGTAAAGAACACTTGGTTAAGCTATGAATTCTATGAGAACACATATAAGGAGCAGCTTGCCTCAAAATTAGGAAATATTTCCTAGAGGAGGTGGCGTATTAGCCAAACCCTGAAATGAGATGGTTTTAAGAGGCATTATAGGTAGCCTCAATATGATCTGCAAAGGCTCATAGGCTACAGATAATAAGTTGGGCTGGTAATGGAAATTTTTTTATTTTTATTTTTTTGAGACAGGGTCTTGCTCCGTTGTGCAGGCTGGAGAGGTGCAGTGGCACAATCTTGGCTCACTGCAACCTCTGCCTCCCAGGTTCAAGCAATACTTGTGCCTCAGCCTCCCAAGTAGCTGAGACCACAGGTTGACGCCACCATGCCCAGCTAATTTTTTGTATTTTTAGTGGAGACTGATTTTGCCATATTGGCCAGGCTAGTCTTGAACTCCTGATCTCAAGTGATCTGCCCCCCTCGGCTTCCCAAAAGGCTGGGATTACGGGCCTGAGCCACCAAGCTGGACCGGTAATGGAAAGTTATTCAGACTGATCTTTGAAAAATAAAAGGTTGTAAAACGCAAGGCTACATGAGGAATGTCAGGACAAGAAATGTTTTTATGATTCAGTATAGCAAATTTAAGTTTTAACTTAAATAAATAAGATATAGGGTGCCACTGAACTTTTCAAACAAAATATACTTAAATTTATACTTTAAAAATGACTAAATCAAAAGTTTGGTTGTAGGGAGGAATAATTATTATGACAAGAAATGTTGATGTGGTGGGAGGCAGTAGAGGCAGGAAGATCTGAGACAAGACTACAACTTTAGTGTCGTTGAGAGATGATATTCTAAAATAAAGTAACTGATAAGGATAGTATGGCAGCCCTAAGGATGAGATTCCCAGGTCTCCAACTGCAAATGACTGAGGCCCCTAGTGGCCGCACTCTAAAGCTTATCTTTGCCTTCACTGAGACTAGAAATCTGTAGGCCACCACCAGCTAAAAACCAAGTGCCTCAGGGTTAGTGAAGCAGGCCAACACCTGGGAGATGTGGGGTTCTTTTACTGGTGCAACTTTGGCTCAAAGACTCTCTGACAGCCTTGCCAAAGTTTCCTTAGGACTGCACTACTATCTAAGATGCTTCCACCCAAAGTCGGCCAGCCTGCCTGCCTGCCTGCCTTCTTTCCTTCCTTCCTTCCTTCCTTCCCTGCCCCCTTCTCTGTCTCTCTCTTGCAATCATAGCTGCATGGATCCCTGATAAATTTCTCGCCCTCTAAACCCCATTCACCATTTTCTAATATGTATTTCCCTTAGTGTCTTGCATGTTTAATCCTGTTTGGTGTATGCTTCTTAGAGAAACTAGACTAGCACAGATAGAAGAAAGTTGACAGATGGAGAAATTGAAGATATGACCCACATTTCTGACCCATATTTCTAAATGACTAGTTAGAACTTTTTTTCACAGAGATAGGAAATAGACAAATAAATCTGGGCCATTGATAATGATTTCTATTTTATATGGGTTAATTTTTTTGAAATAATCTTGTGAGACTCCAGTCCTTGTATATGTGTGTGGCGTGCATGTTCATCTGTATTAATTGTCTACATTGTCTACTTTTATAAATATCTAGAGGAACAATTGACCTACCAATTAGTCTTTGAATATCCGAGTTGAAGTTTATTTTCTTCTGAACTTTCACACTTTTCAACTATTGCTTCTGAATTCCCAGTATGTAGCTCATAACACATACATTTGATGGATTATGAATGCTCTCACTGCAGGGATAAAGGTCCTTATAGATGAATAGAGCTTTACAAGGGGAACAACTCAGGAGATTCATAAGGCCTAAGCAAGTGTGTTTTGGCTTTCACCTCCCTGACTTAGTGGACAGGAAAAGAGAAGATCCCAATTTAGTTGGAGTTAAAGGCTAGAAATCAGGAAAGGGGGGTATCCTCAATGGTGCTGATAAGGGATATTATAAACATTTTCCTGAAATCTATTCTTTCTCAGGCCAGAGGGAGATGACTTTTCCATTATTATATTGTGGAAGCTATTATAATAACAGCATGGCTATGTCTAGTAACCTCAAGTTATCCTAGAGTGTTGGTTGTTGATCCTCCTGACTTTCTCCAGGGTAACCAGAAAAGTAGAAGTCATTCAAGTAGTTATTTTTGGGAGCGAGGTATTTAGGACTTAGGGTATCCAAGCACACTGAGCATATTTATGCAAAAAACAATCATCAGTCTTTTAAAAATGTATGCCTAAAACCCAATCACATCCTTTCATTGTAAAGATAACCTTGATGTCTAAATTCAGTTTATAGCATCATAAATAAGATGCATTTATTGCCTTTACATTTGAGATCTATAAGCTTTAACTTTTCATTAAGTAATTAAGAATTACTTGTAACACAATAGTCATTAGCTGATAGGCCCTAACCCTTGAGTGATCATTAATTCGGGAAGTCCTTACCTGAACAATAGCATAGTACTTAGTACATAATCAATATTTGCAGAAACGTATTTTGTGAACCTAGAAGATATAATATGTACTGTGATATGATTAGGCTACACAATATTGAGCAAACAGGTATTATTCTTGTTTTCACTGAGATAAAAATCTAATGGTAAGAGAGATGCAAAATAAGTAAACAGAAATAAGTATATAATCACAGTTTTGAAAATTGTTAGATAAAAAAATAACAAGATATTGTATAAGAGACTAGTGGGGGGAAGTATTGGAAGACATAGCTAAGCATTAGGTTTTCAAACCTAGACCTAAAAGATGCTTAGGCGTTCACTAAGTAAAGAGTGAATTAAATATTATTAGTCAGTGAAACAGCCTGTGCAACATTCGTGTCAGGAAGGATTTCATCACTTTGAATATCTTATATGGTGCAATTTTGCTGTAGTTTTGAGAGAGAACATAGGCATATGAAATGATATAAAATCTGATTGATATGCAGTCAGTATCATGGCAAACATTTTAGGCAATATTAAGGAGTTTGATTTTTATTTTAAGGTCAGTGGAAAGTTTTTGAAGGTTGTCATTTATCCTTTTATTCATTTTTTTGCAGGATAAGGGCATAATTTGACTACATTTAAAAATGGTAACTGTGGCTGTTGCATAAAGAATAGATTGGAATGAAATTAGGAAAGGCTATTGAAGTACAAGCAGGTGGTAATGATATGATCTAGGGCAATGACAGCAGAGATGGAAGAGAGTCATCACATTTTAGATCTGCAAGGCAGAATTGATAAGAGATATTCACAGCGATAGAAAATACAGAACAAAGAAATCCTGGCCATTGATGGTGATATCTAATTCACAGAAAAGGGCAAATTGAGGAGGCAGAAGTGTCAAAAATGCATAGTAAGGCCTCAGACTCAAAATTTCTGTGCTCATAGAATGTATCATCTAAAGAGTGACACCTTTCAGAGTAAAAGAAATGATACTAAAGACAGTAATGGGACAACAGGTATAAACTGACAATCCTTTGCAATCTGAGAGACTGGTTACTGCTCCTATGCTAGACTTCTGGGTCCATTCCAGTTTGCCTTCAATACCTCTCACTGATTTAGTAGTGCTCACTAACCAATGGGTCCCATGTCGCACAATTCAGTGAATGTCTGTTTAGACTTCTTTACGCTTGACCTCTCTGTGAAACTGCTGAACACCCTTCTTCCTTTTTGAGAAACTTTATTTTCCTGACAGCACACATTCCTCAGGATATTTTTACCACCCTCTCTGGCTAATTCTCACTTTCCTTTGCAATTTTGTTCTTTTGGCCATCTGATAAACATGGATATTCCTAGTTCTTCCTTTATTCCTTTTAATTCATGTCACCAGTTTCCCTTGGTATCAATATGACCAATGCACAGATAATTTACATATATCTTCAAGCTCGTCTTCACCTCTGGGTACTAGACCATATCAATAGTTATTCAACACCTTCTCATTTGATACTTCAAAATTTAAAATTTCAAAGTCATCTAACATAGCATGTCCAGAGCCAAATTTAAGGATTGCTTCTTCCAAAATTGACCTTCTTCCAGTGTTCCTGTGTTAGAAAACTGAGCTACTATTTATTCGTTCTACGAATCAGAAGCCTAGAAATTACCCTTGGAACCTCAATCTCTCTCACTATTACTAGCTCCTGCCAATTTACCTACCACATATATCTTAGCATTGTCTACTTCTCTTCAACTTCTTTGTCATCATCCAAGTTCAACCTACCATTATCTCTCACTGGATCTCTGCAAAAGTCCCCTAGCTATTTTTGTGCTTCCACTCTCACATCTTTCCAATTTATCCTCCATATGGAAGTGAAGAAGACTCCCTACTACTGAGACATGGATTATAAAACACCTCCCACCCTCAAACAAAGCTTAAAATGAAAACCTCTCAAGAGTAGAAGAATCTTCACTACTTTTAGGATAAAAAAACAAAGCCTTTGATAACAAGACCTCCTGGGCTATGTGAGCTCTGAGTCCTAGCTCCCCAGGAAAACCTTGCAATATCTGTCTATTTGATATTTGTGCTTTAACCACATACTATTTTCTTAGAAGCACCAACTTGCTTCTGCCAGAGGGCCTTTGTACATATGTATCCAGACACCACCACCCCAAAACACACATATATACAAACGACTTCACCAGGGAAGCTAATCTGATTCTCCGAACTGCCTCAAATCCTCCTAATAAAGGCTTTTATTAAACTGTACCACTTCCATCCAGCAATGTCTGTCCTCTCCACTAAACTGGAAGTTTCATGAGAGTGGACATAATGGCAATGTTTGCTTTTCATTTTTCACCTTTAGCCAGTACATGAAATATCATGTGGCAAGTGCAAAATAGGGGACTCAGTGAATATTTATGGAATGAATGAATGACTGGTAAGTGAAAGCATTGCTGTTATACATGGTTATTGGGCAGGTTTTTCAAAGGAAATAGAGTGCATTATTTCTCTCAGCTTCTGATGCTGAATTGCTGTATCATCTTCAGTCAATTGCCTCCTATTATGCTGTTACCCAATCCATAAAATGGGGACATGACACATTTCTCCTGTGTCAACACTCATGATAAATAACTCTAAATACATCCTGAGCACTTAATAGATCTGTTACAAATAAACATAAATTTTCCTCTACTAATTAGATGTCACCATTGACACCAAAGCCTGACCACTATGACTGCTGAGCTGTGTTTAATTTATTCTTGCTGTAAAAATAACAGGTAATTAAGAATGAATTATTTTGTTTTAAATACTCTCCCTGTACCACAAATACACCTCAAACACATACACTCCTTCCATAGGCATACACGGAGGCACAAACTCATTATCTTTACTATCTTTACCATTACCACCCACAACCTATGTTAATTTCCATTTTGTAGTCAAGTCCCCTCTCCAGAAAGGATATTACATATATAGTATATAAATAATACACAACATTCATTAAAATATATAATCCCATGCCGATTTTCTCTTTTAATAAATACGTAGTTTTTTAAAATTGAATAACATAATTTCCAACTGGCCCTGCAATGTATATACAATGCACATTATATATTGTAGGTAATTATACAAAACCTTGTACACAGGCTCTCCCAAATGAAGAGTTCATGCAAATTAGTAATGTAAATGCACTTCCAAAATGGGTGTGTTGATACTGAATATGATTCTTCCTAATAGGATGGAAGTATGCCCCAGTGGCATTGATTTAGCTCTCCACTTTTGGCCTCCCCCCTCCTTTTAAACTCCCAGTTAAGTAGCACAGTGGCTTTTCACCTCTCCTCCTGGTTCATCTGGCCCAGTAGGGCTCCTTCTTCCAATTTGCCCACACTGAGCCATGAGCACTAAATGAAGCGAATAATTTGGTGCATTGTTGGGGGGGGTCGCAATGGGGGTGGGAAGGGGAGGGGACAGCTGACAGTGAATGGTGTCAGCTGCAGAGGCAGCAGAAAAAGCCGACATCTTAATAAAACAGCCTCAGGCGAAATCCCATTAAAGCCTTCAGAAGCTTGTTTCCCTGCAGTTGAGCAGGTAGGCGTTGAGCAGTACGAGGCAGCCCTGAGTGCTCTTAGGGATCCCCGTTCAAAAAAATTTTTTTGAGTGCTTTTTTTTCTTAATATAAATCATCTACCAGCATAGCTCCTTAGAGTCATTTGCAAGGCAGAGAAAGAGAGAGCCAGCACAGGAGAGAGAAAAGGCGGGAGGAAGGGAGAGAGCTAGGGAGAGAGAGATATAAAGGGATGAAGTTCCTCTGCCACAGCAGGAGCAGTGAGCAGGCTGTGTGTGCACCCATTAGCGTTGGAGTGAAGACCTCGGGCTGACCTTTGGAGAGGCGAGGGAGCAGGCAGTGCTCGGGCAGAATGACAATGAGGATGGTGCATCCAAGAGGTGCATTGTCTGGCTGGCTCCTAGGCCAAAAGGGTGATGGCACATCCCTTACAAGTAACACTGTCTTGTGGGGAGGATGATGGGCAGAACATCAGTGAATAGCATAATGATCGCACTTGAAAAGCTGACAAGACACACCATTGACTCTACAGTAAAAAAGAACATACATGTGCACATGTATTTCCCTCCTACTTATACATATAGTACATGCAACACACGTCAGAATAACTGTCTAAAAATATGTTTTGGGTTCACATAGTACACCTTTGAAAGACTGTATTTACAGCATATTTGTTGATGAGCATGAATTCAACTTTTAAAAGCTTCCAGAGCCTGACCAACATGGAGAAACCCCATCTCTACTAAAAATACTAAATTATCTGGGTGTGGTGGCACATGCCTGTAATCCCAGCTTCTCTGGAGGCTGAGGCAGGAGAATCACTTGAACCCGAGAGGCAGAGGTTGCGGTGAGCTGAGATGGCACCACTGCACTCCAGCCTGGGCAACAAGAGTGAAACTCCACCTCAAAAAAAAAAAAAAAAGTTTCCAGAAAAGTGACCTGGTACCTCTCCCAGTGTTTAAAGCCCTTCTCTGTCAGGAAGTTCATTGTCATATCTAGCAAATATTCCTCATACTACAGCTTTAGACTACTTCTAATAAGAATGAATATATTTTGTTGATGAGCACTAAAAACTGACTTGAACACAAGTTTTACGTTACACAATTGAATGCTCTTTAGTTGATAAAAATGAATGTTCCTCTTAAATGATGACCATCTGTTCAATGTGTGCAATTAAATGAAAGCATCAAGTTCACAACATTTCTAGTTCTTCTTAGTTAAGTGCAGGTTTATTTCACTAAGTACACTCTATGTGATCCTGAAAAGTCATGTGAATTAAGAGTTGTTATAAATTGAATCACATTAGAAGAACATGGAGTTTTGACACTTAAATAATACAAAATGTAAAATAAATTCTTAGTAAGGTCAATAATCTTTAGTGCTTTTTTGTCATTTTAATGTAGGCTTTGCTTATCAGGTTTTTGGAAAATTCCTTGATAACCTATCTGTACTTCAGTTTCACAAGTCTAGCCTTTCACACTCAACAAATCTCAATTCACTTGCTAAGGAAACTGATACTGGTGATAGAAGTTTTAAGAGAGAAGGATAAACTTGAGTTAAATTTAAATATGTGCTAATTAATCAAGCTTCATACTCAATCTTTGGACAAACTATAAATAGGCATAATATAAAGATGCAGATATTTAATTGAGACAACCTACATGATATAATTGGATTCTAGGTAAAATTCAAGGCTGCTCTCCAGCCCAGTGCTACTCAATCCCTCTCTTCCACCACTCCCTCTGACGTCTTCAACTCTAAGAAGGAGAAATGGGATGGGTCAAGTCTAAGGGAATTTAATAGAAAAGGAATTGGTGTTCTAATTCTACATGGGCTATTTGTCTTCTCTATCTCAGTAATTATTTTTCTTTTCCTCTTTTCTTTTTAATACACCTTAGCAATTTTTTTTTTCTGATTGACAGAAGTCCCTCTTTAGAGTGCCAGATGAAGACCCCTATAAAATAGGCTTGCAGTAGATGGCTAGGTTTAATGCTCTAGTCTAGGCCTTAGGTAAACATCTTTCTTTCCCCTTTATTTCCCTTGGGTTTGTTTTCCACTATATCAGAATTTAAAACATATAAGACAGAGAATGGTGTTAACATCAGAGATTACGGCACAAGGAGCTAAGGTGATCACTCAGTATGCTGTTGCTCTAGATATGTGATTTCCCAGCAAAAGGAGTCTTTGTGACTTCATTGGGTCCAACCAGCCTTAGTGACTCTTTTTTGGATTTAGTGGGAGCAGATTAATAGAGTTGTTGGTGGTGGCTTGTTTGTTGTTATTGTTTGTGAAGTTTCCTTTTTGTGTGTCTATCATGGAATGTGTCATGACTCCAGCAAGAAGGTCAAGGATTTTAGGTTTCAGGACTCTTTCTCCTGGGCATTTTCCAATCTTAGCATGGTTAACATTTGGTATAGATACAGCAGATTAGGTTAAACGGAAGTACAGCAGGCTGGGATGTGACAGGCAAAGCCTTGTCTGCGGGGGATAAAGGCTCATGAGTAGGGAGAGACCTCTAGTGTTAATACCTCAAACTGCAAGTGCAACTGCAAACTGGTTGAGCGGAAGTCCTCAGGGAGGACAGGAAGGTAAGTTAGGGGGCTTATGGATTCATATATTCGATCTGGAAAGACTCACATACCAGATGACTCTCCAATGGGGTTTCTGATCCTGGAAGCAATATTCTTTGTGGGAGACTCATACCTGGATCTTCACAGAGAATAGACCAGAGTAAACTCAGCCTAAAACACTTAGAGTTTCCCAGTCCTTAGAACGTTCCTGCCTGGAATTGGTAGGTAGTATGCTCCTCAACACGCTGAGTTGTGTTTTCTCTTTAACCATTTTTCAGCCACGTTGAATTATTATGACTGTGTCTTTCTAGGACCCAAAGTGTAAATTTACCTACAGGGAGACGATGGAATTCATAACCTACCAGTTTTTTGACTGTTAGAGAGAAAGAATTTTCCCTTTCTTTCCACAGTGAAAGTTCCCAGGTAAGAACTGGGAAATGAAATTCCATACAAAATGGTTCACATTGTATCACATGCAGATCAGACAAGGCTCAGTATTAGAAGAAGCAGTTCTATCCTCAGCCCAAGGAAAGTCAGGGCCTTCTCTCTGCAGGAGTTAGTGGAGAGTATGGAGTGTAATGGTTCACAACTCCTCTGGAACTACATGGTTGGAATGGGAGAGTATCAATTCTCAAAAAGAAGAAGAATATTATCCAAGGATGTTATGATAACAAATGTTCACTCCAACCTCTTTCTCTACTCCCCCAATTTTTCTATAGGCTCATCTTTTCCTTTTATAGAGACATTACATTTCATATGAGGTTGCCTACTTGCTTAATAGTAATAGCCAACACTTACATAGCCTGACTATAAACCAATTCTTTTTATAATCTCTCTCTCCTCTCTCTCCTCTCTCTCTCTCTCTCTCTCTGTGTGTGTGTCTCTCTGTCTCTCTCTCTCTCCTGGCGACCACAATCTTATGAGATAGATGTAATGTGCCACCCAGATCTCCTTTCTAGGAAGGACTTGTTGCCCATGGTAAAAGAAATGTAGCAGTAAGCAGAAGTCTTCGGCTGTCAGCGCCTACAGTAACTGACTCAGCTGTAGACAGTTGCCTCATCCAAGGCCATGTCTTTTCCCAAGAGAACTCTCATCTGATAACTGTTTAATGCCTGCATTAAAACTTCTGGTAATTTCAGCCCAACTTTAGAGAGTTCTGTAAAACCATTCTAGCTCCAGAGGTCCCCTTGCGCTTGGCCAAATTTAACCTTAAATCTGTGTCACTTGCCTTCTTCTTCTGCTCCCTCCTGCTTTCTCCCCACTCTTTTTCATAGGTGTTGATTCCAAGGGCACTCTTCAATAAATCTCCTGCATAGTAAACTCCTTCTGGAAAACTGTTTCCCAGGGAACCAACTTGTTATATATAGATGCCATTATTATTTCCAGTTTGGAAAGCAGAAGTGAGCTCTGCACATTTTTGTCTATAGTTCAGATACTTTACACACAGTATAAATTTCACAAGAGATGTCTTCTATTAGATAAAATTCCTCAAAGCTGAAGTGTGAGCTCACTACTTTCTTTCTCTTTATCACACTCATACACACGCACACATACACAAAAGGCAAACAAAATACTTTTTTCCTTTATTCTTTGCCGTTTATGCTTTTGTCTTGTGAATTGCTGCTTATATTATTTCCCCAGTATTCTATGGGTTTATTGATTTGTTAAAATCGTTTATGTACTCTATATTCTAATTATTTAATAATTATTTGCACTGCAAATACCTCTTCTTGTGATTTGCTTTTTCATCTTTTTTTTTCTGGTATTGTTTAGTGTGCAAATGTTTCTGATTTTATTGTGGACAAATTAAGCACCCTTTCCTTCATCGTGTGTGCTTTTGGTACCTTTGCTAAGAAATAATTTCGTAACATAGGGTCATAATATTCTGCTTTATTTTCTTCTAAATATTATGATGTTTTGCTTGTTTACATTTAAGTACTTAATCCACTTTATCTTCATCTCTTTTAAGTCCAATTTTATTTGGACTTATTTTTGTTCCATATGGACAACCAAGTTCCCTAGCAACATTTATTGAAGAGTACATGTTGCTAATTGATTAGTAATACTACCCTCATTATGTAACAGGTGTTTACATATTCATAGACTGCTAGCATTTAAATTTAGCTCCATAATTAAAATTTAGACTTTGGTATTATATCATGGGGCAATTTTATAATTGAACAATAATCAGAATTTATATTATGATTATGTAAAGTGTTCTCTACAGAGTAAATAACATGTAATGAGTGCATATTTATTTTTATATTTCTAGTTTCATCACCTCCATTTTACTCAGAATAAATGTTTCCTTTTTAAAAAGACCCACAATGTTTAAAATAATGCCATATTTTAGTGTTTTTGGTATTAAAACCATACCTTTTCTTGTGTTTCTGTTCATATTTCTAACTCCAAGGTAAAAAGTATTTGAAATGTAACTACTCTTAGAGTTTAAATGATAACTTTAACACTTATTACATGACTTTCAACGAGTTATACAAGACATTTGTTTCCTCATCTTTAAAACTGGATTGATAATAAAAAATATTTCATAGGACTATTGTGATGAGAAAATAATCATAAATAATTGATGAAAAAATAATCATAAGTAATTTATACCAGTGTGTGGAAATTTTTAATTAATATATATTAAATATTATAAAATTTACATTTTAATCTTATTACTGTCAACTGTCAACTTCCTACTTATTCTATTGATAGATTTCAGGAATTCTTCTCTTTGAAATTGTCTGCCTTCCCTTCCAGTTTTGGAACCCTTGAATCGTCTTATTTATTTACTTATTTATTATTTACTTATTTTTTGAGACAGGAGTCTCACCCTGTCGCTCAGTCTGGAGTGCGGTGGTGTGATCTCAGCTCACTGCAACCTCCTCCTCCCGGGTTCAAGCGATTCTCCTGCCTCAGGCTCCTGAGTAGCTGGGATTACAGGTGCAGGCCACCACACCAGGCTAATTTTTTACATTTTTGGTAGAGACTGGGTTTCATCATGTTGGCCAGGCTGGTCTCGAACTCCTGCTTGAGTCATCTTTGAATCCTGATTTGCATAGTTTTTTGGAAGACAGGGGGTGAGTGGGTAGTTGTATTTGTCAGTTTTCACACTGCTATGAAGAATTTCCCTGAGACTGGACTGGGTAATTTATAACGGAAAGAGGTTTAATTGACTCACAGGGAGGCCTCAGGAAACTTACAATCATGGCTGAAAGCAAAGGGAAAGCAAACATCTTCTTCATGAAACAGCAGGAGAGAGAAGTGAGCAAAAGCAGAGAAAACTGCCTTATAAAATGATCAGATCTCGTGAGAACTCACTATCATGAGAACAGCATGGGGGAACCACCCATACGATCCAGTCACCTCCCTCCTTCGACACGTGAGGTTTACATGTCCCTCCCTAGACATATGGGAATTACAATTCGAGATGAGATTTGAGTGGGGACACAGAACCAAACAATATCAGTAGTGTTTCTGTTACACTCCTCCTCCTTTTTAACACTTTTTTCTTTGTCATATTTCTAAGTTCCTCTAATAAGTTAATAATATTCTATTTGGTATAGTACCCTCTTTTCCCAGAGTCCTCTTTTCCTTTTTTTTTTTTTTTTTTTTTTTTAGATGGAGTCTCGCTCTGTCGCCAGGCTGGAGTACAGTGGTGCAATCTCGGCTCACTGCAATCTCTGCCTCCTGGGTTCAAGCGATTCTCCTGCCTCAGCCTCCTGAGTAGCTGAGCTTATAGGTGAGCACCACCACACCCAGCTAATTTTTGTAGTTTTAGTAGAGATGGGATTTCACCATGTTGGTCAGGATGGTCTTGAACTCCTGACCTTGCGATCTGCCTGTCTCGGCCTCCCGAAGTGCTGGGATTACACCTGTGAGCCACCACGCCCAGCCCAGAGTCCTCTTTTCTTTTGCCTTCTGTTCTCCTGCCCATACTGAGACTTCCCTTTTTTATTTTGCTGAGATAGAGTTACAGTTTTCCAGATCTCATCATCCTCTTTTGTGGTTTACTTTCTCACTTCCCTGGAGTATATTTTCAAGTAATGTCTCAAGAACTGATGCATAGGAAATAAAATAGCTGAGCCACTGTGAGTCCAAAAATGTCTTTTTTCTTCTCTTTTTTAGTAATAGTTGGTTCAGTCAGAATAGAAGAGTTTATTCTGTAGTAGTGAGAATAAGTCTCAAATATCAGTGTCTTAAAACAACATAGGTTTATTCTCAGTGTTACTTCATGTCCATCATGGATCAATCACAAGAGAAGGTGGCATTGTTTATTGTCACTGAGAACAAGACTGCAGGAGCAGTCAGCAGCAGAGATTGGGCCAGTTGCCATGTCTAGGGAAAAAAGAAGTCACTGGATGGTTTTCACCAGAAATTAAATGTGTCACAATAATTCTTTTCACTTCTGTTAGTAATACTCTTGCCTGAATCGGTTACATCCCCTACTCAACTTAAAGGAGGCCGGGAAGTGAAACTCTAACAAGTTCTTAGAAAGCAGAATGCCTGAAATGTCTCTTGATTAGCATTAATGACTATCGTATTAATGTGGCTGATATTATCTTGGAACTTCAATGAGTTAAATGCTAGGTTTTGAGGATTGGTTCTTTATGTGTTTTGCCTCTCTTTCTGTCTATATATTTGTTTCCTTAATTACTTTCCTTTACATAAGCTTTCTATTTGTCCCCCTAAATAGCTAATAGTTACATTCCACATTATATATCCAAAACAAATATTATTTATGCTAGCAGAGTTTCACTTATGATTTTCCCTATTACCAACAGTAACACGAATTTAACCTTACTGTTTAATTAACAAGTATAAATAGTATTCTTTGTTTTCTCATATTCTACATCTGATCTATGTTAACTCTACATTTAAAAGACTGGAATCACTTATCTATGTCACACTTATCCTATTGCTAACTCCCCAGCCATAGTCACCATAATTGTCATCGAGATGACTGCAATAACCTTCTAATTGGTCTTAACATTTCAGCTATTGCTCATCTACTGTCAATTCTACATACTGAGGCATATTTTAAACATAAACCAGCAATCAAAAATTATTTAAAATAAATGAAAACAGAGACACAACATATCAAAATCTCTGCAATCCAGCAAAAACAATGCTAACAGGAAGCACTATAAACTGGGCTGTCTTTTGGGTGCTACATACCTACCTCAAAAGCTAGAAAGATATCAAATTAATTATATAACAACACACTTAGAGGAACTAGAACAACAAGAACAAAATAATCCCAACGTTAGAAGAAGAAAAGAAAACTAAAATCAGAGTGGAGCTGAAAAAAATTGAGACCCAAAATCCATACAAAAAAAAAATCAGTGAAACCAAAAGTTGGTTCTTTGAAAAGATAATCAAGCTCAATAGACCACTAGTTAGATTAAAAAAGAAAAAAATAGAGAAGATCCAAATAAGCACAATCAGAAATGACAAAGGTGAATTTAGAACTGATTCCACTGAAATACAAAACACTCTCAGAGACTATTATGAACACTTCTATTACATAAACTAGAAAATCTAGAGGAAAAGGATGAATTCCTGGAAACACACTACAGCCTAAGATTGAATCAAGAAGAAATTAAGAAATTAAAACACTGAATAGATTAATATCAAGGTCTAACATTTAATCAGTAATAAAAAACATGCCAACCAAAAAAGCTCTGGACCAGATGGATTCACACAGCCAAGTTCTATCATATGTACAAAGAAGAGCTGGTACCAATACTACTGAAACTTTTCCAAAAATTTGAGGAGGAGGCGCTCCTGGGAAACTCATTCTGTGAAGCCAGCATCACCCTGATACCCAAATCTGGCAAAGACACAACAAAGAAAGAAAACTACAGACCAAAATCCTTAATGAACATAGATGCAAAAATCTTCAATAAAATACTAGCAAACCGAATTCAACAGCACATCAAAAAATTAATTTGCCATGATCAAGTAGGTTTCATTCCTGGGAGGCAAGGTTGGTTCAACATATTCAAATCAATAAATATGACTCACTACATAAACAAAACTAAAAATGAAAGCAATATGATCTCTTCAATAGATGCATAAAAAGCTTTTGATGAAATCCAACATCTTTTCTTGATAAAAACTGTTGACGGTTAATATTAAGTGTCAGCTTGATTGGATTGAAGGATGCAAAGTATTATTTCTGGGTTTGTCCATGAGGGTATTGCCGGAGAAGGTTAATATTTGAGTCAGAGGACTGGGAGAGGCAGATCCACCCTCAGTCTGGGTGGGCACCATCCAATCGGCTGCCAGGGTGGCTAGAAAAAGCAAGCAGAAGAAGGTGAGATGAGCTGAATTACTGAGTCTTCTGGCCTTCATCTTTCTCCTGTGCTGGATGCTTCCTGCCTTTGAACATCAGACTCCAAGTTCATTGGCTTTTAGAGTCTTGAACTTTTACACCAGTGGTTTTCCAGGGGCTCTCAGGCCTTCAGCCACAGACTAAAGCCTGCACTATAGGCTTTCCTACTTTTGATGTTTTCGGACTCTGAATGAACCACTACTGGCTTTCTTTCTCCTCAGCTTGCAGAGGGCCTACTGTGGGACTTCACCATGTGGTCATGTCAGTCAATTCTCCTTAATAAACTTCTTCTAATATATACATATATCTTATTAGTTCTGTTGCTTTAGAGAACTCCGACTAATATAAAAACCCTCAAGAAATGAGGCATCAAAGGTATAATAACCAAATAATAAGACCCATCTATGACAAACTCACAGCCAACCTCATACTGCATGGGCAAAATCTGTAAGCATGCCCCTTGATAACTAGAACAAGACAAAGATATCCACTCTCACCACTCCCATTCAACATAGTACTGAAAGACCTAACCACAGCAATCAGGCAATGGAAAAAATAAAAGGCATCCAAATAGGAAAATAAAAAGTGAAACTATCTCTCTTCACTGATGATATGATTCTCTACCTAGAAAACCCTAAAGACTCTGTCAGAAGGCTCCTGGAACTGATAAATGACTTAAGTAAAGTTTCAAGATACAAAATCAGTGTACACAAATCAAGAGCATTTTATATGTCAATAATGATTGAGCTTAGAGACAAATCAAGAAAATCAAGAAAACAACCCCAGTTACAATAGCCACAAAGAGAATAAAATGCGTAGGAATGCATCTAACCAAGGAGATGAAGATCTATACAAGAAGAACTACAAGACATTACTAAAATGAATCATTGATGACAGTAACAAATAAAAAAATTCATGCTCATGAATAGAAATAATCAACATTGTTAAAATAGCTGTACTGCCCAAAGCAATTTACAGATTCAATGCAATTCCTATACAACTACAAATGACTTTTTCACAGAATTTGGAAAAATGATTCTAAAATTCTTATGGAAACAAAAAAGAGCCCAAATAGCAAAAGAAATCCTAAGCAAAAAGAACAAATTTGGAGGCATTATAATACCTGACTGACTTCAAACTGTACTATAGAGATACAGTAATCAAAACAGCATGGTACTGGTACAAAAGCAGATATATAGACTGTCTCTATACCACGGAACAGGTATAAAGAACCCAGAAATAAAGCCGCACACCTACAGTCATATGATCTTCAACAAAGTCAACAAAAATAAGCAATGGGGATCCTAATACCTGGCTAGTCATATGCAGAGGAATGAAACTGGAGCCATAGCTTTCACTATATATAAAAATTAACCCTGAAGGGATTAAATATTTAAATTTAAAATCTCAAACTGCAAGAATTCAAGAAGAAAACCTGGTAAACTCCATTCCGAACCTTGGCCTTGTGAAAGAATTTATGACTAAGTCCTGAAAACCAATTGTAGCCAAACAAATATTGGCAAGTGGGACCTAATTAAACTAAACAGCTTCTGCACAGTAGAAGAAACTATCAACAGAGTAAACAGACAGCCTATAGAATGGGAGAAAATATTTGCAAAGTAGGTATCCGACAAAGACATAATATTTAGAATCTATAAAGAACTTAAACAATTGAACAAACAAACAAACAGATCGGATTCAATATCTTTACTTCTTTTTTGTTTGTTCATATTTTATATTTCTTCATTATTCATACTTACTATATTTCTATTGCAAATTAAGACATAGGTTAGGCATGCTGGCTCATACCTGTAATCCCAGCATGCTGGGAGGCTGAAGCAGGCAGATTGCTTGAGCTCAGAAGTTCGAGACAATCCTGAGCAATATGGCAAAACCCTGTCTCTACAAAATATACAAAAATTAGCCTGGTGTGGTGGCATGCACCTGTGTTTCCAGCTACCGGAGAGGCTGAGGTGGGAGGATAGGCTAAGCCTGGAAGGCACATGTTTCAGTGAGCTGAGATCTTGCTACTGCACTCCGGCCTGTGTGACAGAACGAGACCTTGTCTCAAAATAAATAAACAAATAAATAATACAAATTCAGGAAAAAAAACACTAAGTAATTATATAACCTAATGAGTTATTATAACATAAACACCCCTGGTCATCATCAGGTCAAGTAATAGAACTTTGTAATCTACCCTAGAATACCAATCCCTATGCCCTATCCTAGTCACAAGCCGCTACCTTCTGTAGGCAACCAGTATTTTGACTTATATAGTATTTATGTGTTTGCATTTTTAAAAGAATTTTATTATCAAAATGCACCTCCCCAGGTGTTATAGTTATGCCTATTAAAAAAAAATAGTATCTTTGAAATCTCTTGATCTTTAGTTTCCTTGCCAAACTTTTGTTTTACTAAATTGTGGACAAACCCATGCTGAATTTCCTGTAGAGATTCCCACAATCTGGATTGGTCATATACTTATCATGCAGTTTAACATGTTTCTGTCTCTGTTTTTTCCCAATTTGGTAGTGAGATCTTGAAAGTGTTTCAGACTCAGGTTTAATCTTTTGGGCCCAACTATAGTGACGGTTGGCAAAAATATGATAGTGAAAAGGGGTCTGGTTTTCTTTTTTTATGATGTTAGCAACCATTAATGTTTATATCTATTCATTGGTGATTAAAAATGGTGATATTCTAATTCTATCATTTATTTGTCTTTCATCAGTGAGAATCCTTTTACAAAAACATACTTGTCCTAAGCTACTGTTTGGTTACCGTGTGTGATGGTTTAAATTGGGGAGGCAAAATTTACAATTAATTATTTTCCAGACTTCAAGGAAATAAATGGGTTCCCTGTCATTCTCCAAAGATAGCCATTTTAAAAAAATATTGTCATAAGTATGGATTTAAACATTTTGATTGATTCCAATTCACTGCAGTTTTTATCATTACTGAAGTTCAAAATTTCCTGTATTTGGTCAGTAGGAGCCTTTTTCAATTTGGCCCCTAAGTTCTCCAGGAGTCATCAATAGTGTTCCTACTCTCTGATAGGATAAAATGTTCCAAGCTCAAATTGTACATTTTATTTTCAAACTGGAAATAGACCTTTTCTCTAATAATTTTTTAATTTAATGTCAATACTTCCAATCCAAATTCAGGACGATGGATTTTTATCTCATAGTACTACATCTGCATCCTCTTTCTTCCACAGTAATGATCTTAGTTCTCAAGTACAGAGAAATGATAGGATCAGAATATTCCACAATTACTCATTGTTCTACCTCATATTGCATATGCAAGTATCTCAGAATAATAAATATAATACTACGTAGTGTTATTCCCATTCTTCCCTGTATTTTTCAGTTTTACTATATCTGACTGTCAGAGCTATAGTCATTGCACAATATACTCTTACCTCTTAGCTCTTATGTAGCTGTAGCTCTATGTTTACAGGTAACTATATGTTCATGGCTAGTTCTATGTTAACATCTCTCTGATCGTTTGGTTGCCTGAAGAATTTTCTCTGGTATCAGGAATAATGTGAGTTCCCTGAGTTCTTACATCCCAATAGCAGTTTGTCTGAGCCACCTTTACACTTAAAAATTTATTTTACTGATTACAAAATCCTTTTTCCATACATCATTTTCTTGAATATTTAAATGTTTATTTTTTCTGAGATAAAATGTTAAAAATTCTTGTGATAATATAATTTTCTTTTCCTTATATATTAGGTATTATTTTACAAAGAAAATAAAATACCTAGGAATACAGGTAACCAAGGAGGTGGTATGTATCTACAAGGAGAACTACAAAACGTTGCTGAAAGAAATCAGAGACAACACAAATAAATGGAAAAACATTCCATGCTCATGAATAGTAAGAATCAATATTGTTAAAATGACCATACTACTGAAAGCAATTTACAGATTCAGTACTATTCCTATCAAACTACCAATGTCATTCTTCACAGAATTAGGAAAAAGTATTCCAAAATTTATATGTAAACAAAACAGAGCTCAGATAGCCAAAGCAATCCTAAGCGAAAAGAAAAAAGCTGGAGACATCACACTACCTGACTTCAAACTCTACTATAAAGCTACAGTAACCAAAACAGCATGGAACAGGTACAAAAACAGACATATAGGACAATGGAACAGAATAGAAAACTCATAAATAAAGCTGTACCCTTACAACCATCTGGTCTTCAACAAGGCTGACTAAAACAAACAATGAGGAAAGAACTCCCTATTCAAGAAACAATATCAGGATAATGATCTAGCCATATGCAAATGATTGAAACCAAACTCCTACCTTTCACCATATACAAAAATGATCTCAGAATGGATTAAAGATTTAAATGTAAGACCTCAAACTGTAAAAATCCTAGAAGACAACCTAGGCAATAATCTTGACATTGGCCTTAGGAAAGAATTTATGACTAACTCCTCAAAAGTAATTTTAACAAAACCAAAAATTGACAATTGGGATCTAATTATACTAAAAAGCTTCTGCACAGCAAAATAAACTATCATCAGAGTATACAGACAACTTACAGAGGAGAAGATCTTTGCAAAATACTCATCGAAAAAAGCCATTATAACCAGAATCTATAAGAAACTTAAATAAATCATCAAGCAAAAAAACAACCCCATTAAAAATAGGCAAAGATATGAAAAGACACTTCTCAAAAAAGACATACAAGTGGCCAGCAAACATCAAAAAATGCTTAACATCACTAATCAGCAGAGAAATGCAAATCAAAACCACAATGACATACCAACTCACATCAGTAAGAATGGCTAATATTAAAAAAAAAGCCCCCCCCCCAACCAAAACAAAACAAAACAAAACAAAAACCAGATGCTGGTGAGGCTACAGAGAAAAGGGAATGTTTGTACACTGTTGATGGGACTGTAGATTAATCCAGCCACTGTGGAAGGAAATTTGGAGATTTCTTGAAGAACATAGAACTACCATTCAAACCAGCAATCCCATTGCTGGGTGTAAACCCAAAAGAAAATAAACCATTCTACCGAAAAGACACATGCAGTCTCCTAGGTTCATCACTGTGTTATTCACAATAGCAAAGATATGGAATAAATCCAGATGCCCATAAATGGTAGGTTGTTAGGTTGGATAATGTAAATATGATACATATACACATGGAATATTACGTAGCCATAAAAAGAGTGAAATTACGTCCTTTGTGGCAAGATGGATACAACTGTAGGCCATTACCTTAAGTGAATTAATGTAGAAACAAGAAACCAAATACCACAAATTTTCACTTATAAGTGGGAGCTTAACATTGAGCACACATGGAGATAAATATGGGAACAATAGACACTATGGACCAGTAGAGTGATTAGGGAGGGAGGGAGGTGTGTGTTGAAAAACTACCTATTGCACACTATGCTTACTACCTGGGTGATGGGATCAATACCCCAAACGTCAGCATCACTATTTCCATGTAACAAAACTGTACATGTAATCCCTGCATCTAAAATAAAGTTAAAATTTAAAATATGTATGTCAAAAAGAATGTAAGTACACACTTAAAGCTTCATAAAATATTTGTATATCTGATTATTATTAATGTTAAATCTAATAATTAAATATGGTTGATATTTAATATATAATTTCTTGTTGGAAATTTTGTTTGTATATTAGTATGTACTCTTTAAAGAGAAGCATAAGATCTGTGTGGCAACCATGTCTTCTTAATTAAGTGTCTTAAAATTTTGCTTGTTTAGGAATATGTATTTGCTTGCAAATTGTTTTCATTAATATTAACACAGTTTAAATTAATAAGTCAGACTTAACTGTCTAACAATTTTTAAAAAGTTTTTTTGATGTTACCAAACTTAATAAAATTTTATTGTCAAGATTTTAAAATAAATAAATAAATTAGGTACTCTTTATCTAAATGCACAAAGAAACTTTTTTCTTAATGTTTGTTAATTTTTTAAGGTGTTGTTCGTCTAGGTTAAAATGATCAGGTATGCAATTTAGTTCCAAATAATACTATTTTTCATTTCATTTTGGATTTCATTTATTTTCATCTTGTAGTTTCTGTAAAATGTAAGCCGTTGTAGTTATTAACTCATGTGTTCTGTATAGTTTGGTCTTCCTTTCTAAAATGATTTTCTCTTATTTGTTATTAGTAACTTTGTTTTGTATTCTCTTTTCTAAATTTTCCTAATTCTGATTTACATTATTCTTTTATGTTTGTTATCGAAATCTTAATCTCTTTTAGTTTTCTTTGAAATATAATTTGTTCTGTTTGTCAGCAAATCTCACTGGTATACTTCTATTTTCTGTAAGAATTTTGGTTTGCTTCTTCCCCTTCTTTTTTTCATAATATAAATTTACATGGAATATTAACTTGATCAATTTCTGTTGTTAATTTTTATATGAAATTGGACTTTTCATATTCCTAAAATGAGGAAGAGATTAGGAAAACCTTTTCAACATTGTAAAACTCCGTTTTCTGTTTTTATTTCCTCACTGTGTTCCTCTCCGTTTTGGCCTTGACCCTCTGTCTCCTTTTATCTTGAGTTCACAGGGGCTAGACTGCTCCAATCCTTTTTGTCCTTATGATGGACATTTTACACTCACCTTTTGTAGGAGAGAGCAAATCTCTACTTAGTTCTAGTTGCTGTTTTCAAATTGGTGGTTATGCTGTTTTCAAATTGGTGGTCATGAGTCTTTGCCTCCATTACTTCTGTCTTCCCTACAAAAATATCATACTGAACGGACAAAACCTGGAAGCATTCCCTTTGAAAACCAGGACAAGACAAGGATGCTTACCACTGCTATTCAACATAGTATTGGAAGGTCTGGCCAGGGCAATCAGGAAAGAGAAAGAAATAAAGGTATTCAAATAGGAAGAGAGGAAGTCAAACTGTCTCTGCAGATGACATGATTGTATATTTAGAAAACTCCATCATCTCAGCCCAAAATATCCCTAAGCTGATAAGCAACTTCAGCAAAGTCTCAGGATACAAAATCAATGTGCAAAAATCGCAAGCATTCCTATACACTAATAATAGACAAACAGAGAGCCAAATCATGAGTGAACTCCCATTCACAATTGGTACAAAGATAATAAAATACCTAGCAATTCAACTTACAAGGGATGTGAAGGACCTCTTCAAGGAGAACTACAAACCACTGCTCAAGGAAATAAGAGAGGACACAAACAAATGAAAAAACATTCCATGCTCATGGATAGGAAGAATCAGTACTGTGAAAATGGCCACATTGCCCAAAGTAATTTATAGATTCAATGCTATCCCCATCAAGCAATCTTTGACTTTCTACACTGAATTAGAAAAAAAAAACTACTTTAAATTTCATATGGAACCAAAAAAGAGCCTGTATAGCCAAGACAATCCTAAGCAAAAAGAATATAGCTGGAGGCATCACGCTACCTGACTTCAAACTACACTACAAGCCTACAGTAACCAAAACAGCATGGTACTGGTAACAAAACAGATATATAGACAAATGGAACAGAACGGAGGCCTCAGAAATAATACCACACATCTACAACCATCTGATCTTTAACAAACCTGAAACAAACAAGCAATGGGGAAAAGATTCCCTATTTAAAAAATATTGTTGGGAAAACTGGCTGGTCATATTCAGAAAACTGAAACTGGACCCCTTCATTACACCTTATACAAAAATTAACTCAAGATGGATTAAAGACTTAAAAGTAAGACCTAAAACCATAAAAGTCCTAGAAGAAAACCTAGGCAATATCATGCAGGACATAGACATGGGCAAAGGCTTCATGACTAAAACACCAAAAGCAATGGCAACAAAAGCCAAAATTGACAAATGGGATATAATAAACTAAAGAGCTTATCCACAGCAAAAGAAACTAACATCAGAGTGAACAGGCAGCCTACAGAATGGGAGAAAATTTTTGCAATCTATCCATCTGATAAAGGGGTAATATCTAGAATCTACAAAGAATATAAATTTACAAGAAAAAAACAAACAACTTCATTAAAGTGAGCGAAGATCTGAGCAGACACTTCTCAACACAAGACATTTATGCAGGCAACAAACATGAAAAAAATGTCATCATCACTGGTCATTAGAGAAATGCAAATAAAAACCACAATGAGATACCATCTCAGGCCAGTTAGAATAGTGATCATTAAAAAGTCAGGAAAAAGGCTGGTTGCAGTGGCTCACGACTCTTGTAACCCCAGCACTTTGTGAGGCCGAGACAGGCAGATCACGGAGTCAGGAGATCAAGACCATCCTGGCTAACATGGTGAAACCCCGTCTCTACTAAAAATACAAAAAAAATTAGCTAGGCATGGTGGCGGGAGCCTGTAGTCCCAGCTACTCAGGAGGCTGAGCCAGGAGAATGGTGTGAACCTGGGAGGCAGAGCTTGCAGTGAGCCGAGATCACGCCACAGCACTCCAGCCTATGCGACAGAGCAAGACTCCATCTCAAAAAAAAAGTCAGGAAACAACGGATGCTGAAGAGGATGTAGAGAAATAGGAACACTTTTACACTGTTGTTTGGAGTGTAAATTAGTTCAACCATTGTGGAAAATAGTGTGGCAATTCCTCAAGGATCTGGAACCAGAAATACCATTTGACCCAGCAATTCCATTACTGGGTATATACCCAAAGGATTATAAATCATTCTACTATAAAGACAAATGCACACATATGTTTATTGCAGCACTCTTTACAATAGCAAGGCCTTGGAACCAACCCAAGTGCCCATCAATAATAGATGGATAAAGAAAAATGTGACACATATACACCATGGAATACTATGCAGCCATTAAAAAGGATGAGTTTATGTCCTTTGCAGGGACATGGATGAAGCTGGAAACCATCATTCTCAGCACATTAACACAAGAACAGAAAACCAAACACCACATGTTCTCACTCATAAGTGGGAGTTGAACAAGGAGAGTACGTGAACACAGGGAGGGGAACATCACACACCACGGCCTGTCAGGGGGTGGGGGCCTAGGGAAGGGATAGCATTAGGAGAAATACCTAATGTAGATGACGGGTTGATGGGTGTGGCAAACCACCATGGCACGTGTATAGCTATGTAACAAACCTGCACATTCTGCACATGCATCCCAGAGCGTAAAGTATAATAAAAAATATTTTTTAAAAAAGAAATGCCATACTGTATGATTGAGGTTCTTTTTTTCCTCACCCTCCTTTCTAATTTTGTATTAAATATTGTCTTGTGTTTTAGCTTTTGCTATCTACTTGCTTTGTCAGTTTTACATGAAGATTTGAGGAGATTGAAAGGCTATGCTGGCCAGGAGTGGTGGCTCACGTCTGTAATCCCAACACTTTGGGAGGCCCAGCTGGGTGGATCACGAGGTCAGGAGTTCAAGATTTGCCTGGCCAAGATAGTGAAACTTCATCTCTACTAAAAATACAAAAATTAGCCAGGCATGGTGGTCCATGCCTGTAATCTCAGCTACTCAGGAGGCTGAGGCGGAGAATTGTTTGAACCAGGGAGGCGGAGGTTGCAGTGAACCAAGATCCTGCCACTGCACTCTAGCCAGGGTGACAGAGAGAAACTCTGTCTCAAAAAAAAAAAAAAAGAAAGAAAGAAAAAAAGAAAGTTTATGCTGTCACACTACCATCTCTCCAGGATCCCTTTATTTTTTAGTTTAAATAAATTCTATTCTTTTTTGTACTATCCCACATCCACTTCCAAACCTTCCTAAAATATTATTTTGATATACCTTAGAAAGGAGCTATGTGAATGTGTATAATATGGTCTGTAAAGTTTTACCTTCTGCAGAATGAAAATTCTATGCATCAAGATTTATTAATGTTGTTCCCATATACTCAATGTTATGTAACTAAATATATCTACTACAATTAATTTTTCAGTTGAATCATTTGGATTGCTTATGCTGTGTTTAACAGAGCACTTAACTGTTTCATTGGATCTGCCCTTGATTTTTTAAACATTAAATATTACATATTGCTATACATTGGTCTTAGTGTATAAAAAGAGGTATACCTTATAATCGTATGCTTTTCATAGAAAGCATAACATTTCTTGAAATTTAAAAAAGCATAGGTAAGTACTTATTAATAAACAGAGCATATTAGAGAATCTTGGAGTTATGATAAGGTAACAAATAAACAAGGCGAATTGTGTTCCACTTCCCTTCTTCTCAATTGTCTTTTGCTCTAATTCCTTTTTGATTTTCTGTTTCTTCATGACTTTGCCTCAGAATTCCTGTTGCCTTTGCATCTTAAGCTGCAAATACTCACAGAAAGGACCGGGATTCCTGCTGTTGTGACTGGCATTACCTTGAATTTCTGTTGGCATACCTGTGCCTGGCAGTTTGGCAGTGTGAGAGTCATTGATAGGTTGTTCTGTCTAAGTGGGACAACCACATTTTAAGTTGCATAGTCTATAACCTCCAATAAAATGTACACGTTGGATAGTTGTGCATCGTAGTTCAAAGATATGTATGGTATTGTATAAGCAGCTATTTCCCTTCATTGTTTCTATTCTACCAAACGCATTTGTTGTTCCAAGTGGATTAGCCAGTCTAGACATCCTACCAAATGTCAATGCAAGCATGGATCTTCTGTGCACAGTTCTCAAGTGATCAGGGCTTGTCTGCAATGCCACTCTTAAACAGGCAGATCAATACAGTCACATTATTATTGTTTTTCTTTACACTTTGCTAACAGAAAATGTTATCTGAACACAAGATTTCTTTTTGTTTTCTAAGCAGAAAGTAACATATGACCAGAACTCAAGAGGGAAAAAGTTAGCTGATGAATAAATGCCCAAGAACTTGGGAAAGAAGTATATATTTTTTATTACCCACTAAGCCACGATAAGGGTTATTATCATGAGATAATCATTCCTCTGGAGCAATACGAGACAGGGGACACAGCTGAGTGCGATCATGCCCATGGGATGTGATTAGCTCATGATAACAGCATCCCCTGGACTCATTGCTATTATGAAATGTCTATTTCCCCCCATTTTCTATATATAAATAAATGATTTTGGCGGACAGATTCAATTCCCACAAACTGCAAGTTTGCATTAAAATGCTTCAGCTGTGAGATTCACAGATATTAATTTACCCTTTTGGAATGTTGAACAGTCAATCAGAATCTTTCTTCGTCTCAAGCTGTTTTATGATATTATTACAATGTATTTTGCGACGGAACGGCGGGTAAAGCAAGTTTCAGAGAAATAGGCTTGTTTGGGCTCGATTTAGTTGCTTGAGGGAAACCTCGACATAAAATGACTCTGCCTGCTCACTAAGGCATCCTAACTTTCTCATTATTTTTTTCCTGCCTGACTCAATTTCTTTGCTGCATTTTAGAAGTCTGAAGTTCATTCCTCTAACTAGATTAATAAAAGCAGATTTCTCATTTCATATTTCAGAATTGACAGAGGAAAATAATGCCCTGGTAATGTCAGAATGAAGTGAGAAAATACTAGTCGCGAATTTAGGATTTTAAAATTAACTCTGAAATAGGATTGATTGCTGGATTTATCAGTAAATGGGAAGTTTTGATATAATAACAAGACTGGCTGGTATGTGTTCTTTATTAGAAATTTAAGTTTGTGAAAATAGCACAATTAATTTATAAAAGTTAAAAAGTCAGCTGGGTGCAGTGGTTCATGCTTGTAATCCCCACACTTTGGGAAACTGAGCCAAGAGGGTTGCTTGAGGCTGGGAGTTTGAGACCAGCCTGGGCAACATAGTGAGACCCCCATCTCTACAAAAATACTAGCTGGAATAGGTAGCATGTGCCTGAAGGCTACTCAGGAGGTGTAAGTGAGAGTATTGCTTGAACCCAGGAGTTCGATGCTGCAATGAGCTAAGAAGGTGCCACTGCACACTTGCCTGGGTGACAGAATGAGACCCCATCTCAAAAAAAAAAAAAAAAAAAGTCAATGTCATTTCCATCAGCTAAAGAATTTTGGGTAATAATCTCCTTGGTCATGCTTATGAAAAGCAGAAACATAAACTAGATTAACATAGACTCCTAAATAAATTTTTTCTCTATATTAAAAAAATTTGTGGCACATGTATTAATAGTATTAGAATGAATATTTGGTGTAAAAATAAGGATTGAATCTAAAAACTAACAAAAGGAAAAAGTGGCATCTTCTTTTTCTTCAAATATATTTTATGGTTTTGGTCAGGCAGCCTTTTTCTCATTCCATATATGTATGTATTGTGTATTGTTCTAATTTTTAGGAGAACATACAAGCAGTCACCATTTAATTAGAGAGTGTACTTAATTAAGAAATACAAAATTTGCTGCTTATCATTATTCTTCCTTTCTATGAATGTTATTACTTTTATGGTGTGAATGATGAAAGAAGCTTGCTTCACACCACATTAAGCCAGAAGAGGAAGGAACTCATGCACTAACTTACACAGAACATCTGATAAAAATACAAATTCAGTTAACTCTAGAATTATCAAGTGGACATAAATGAATAGTGTTATGATATGAATTTAAAGTATAAGTATTAGTGATGTTTCATGAGTTATTAGACTTACATTTTTCTTTTTGTTAAAAAGTCTTCGAATGAAATTCTGGCTTGTGTAGTTCTGAAAAAGAAATTTCCTTCCTATTGTGACCGTCAGTTTTATGTGTGAATTTGACTATTCAGTTATTCAATCAAGTAGAATATTAAATCAATTTTATATAATTTCTTATATTAATATTTTAGAGGGTCTTGACTAGGTGGTCTTTTGTAGCATTGAGTGGGATGTTCATGAGGATGTCAAAACAAGTAGGTTTTCTTTGTCAGTGATACAATTGTCAAATCAAAGATATTTTTGATTATCTAATTTTCCTTTCCACCTTTTATTTTTCTCTTTCAAGCTGCATTTGGACATTGTACAAAGTATGTTTTGGGCCCTATGATTAAAGATTTCTGAGGTCACATAAAAACAGGAGGTTGAAAATGCTAATTAAAATAGTTGGGTAATAAAAAAGATGTTAAATACCATCTTCTTACCCTAAAGGTAGGATTTTTTTTTTTTTTGAAGACTGAAATTTGGAGAACTTAAAAAATCTGTGCTAAGTTTGATGAAAGTAAAAAGATATATGGAAGGCTAAGTTACATGTACAGTATTTGATTATATATCATAGGTGTCAAGAACATTCTGGAATCATAGTTCTAGCACAGATTCTAGACATCTAGTCCAACCCCTTGAGGTAAGCAATGTTAAATACTAACAATTCGAGAGTTAATGATCACAAAGTCTACTTTTACAAATATGCAGGAGAAATTATTAAAGAACTTTTTCACGTTGGTTTTGTATGCATTTTAGCCATAAGTTTTTATAGTTTACCTAAAGCGTTCTGATGTTTATATCAAGTATGGAATAAAATATGAATTTGCACCCACTAATATGTATATATAGATAGATTAATGTAATATATGGTAATTGGAACAGATCTCTACTTATAGAGTTTAGTAGTAGGCAGGGTTTCAAAGTCAATAATTTATAAATGAAGCTGATAAATAGAACACATTCATTCAAGATACAGCAGACAGCTGAGAACTGAAAAAGCTAACACTTCAACAGCTACCTTCATTTAGTCACAGTATAATTTTCTATGCTGCGTAATGTAGTCCTTCCCTCTCACAGAGGTACCAATAGAGGCTGGATCTAGAAAGATTAAAATATTACCTCTAACAGTGTGTGAAAGTTGATTTATAATTTAAAAATAAGCAATTATTTTCATTAGTCAACATATTTCTCTTCTCTCATTCTACCCTCATCTCAAATTTTGAGCATGAATATTAGAAAATTTAAGTTAAGTCCGGGCGCGGTGGCTCACGCTTGTAATCCCAGCACTTTGGGAGGCTGAGGCGGGTGGATCACGAGGTCAGGAGATCGAGACCACGGTGAAACCCCGTCTCTACTAAAAATACAAAAAATTAGCCGGGTGTGGTGGCGGGCACCTGTAGTCCCCGCTACTCAGAGAGGCTGAGGCAGGAGAATGGCGTGAACCCGGGAGGCGGAGCTTGCAGCGAGCCGAGATTGCACCACAGCACTCCAGCCTGGACGACAGAGCGAGACTCCGTCTCAAAAAAAAAAAAAAAAGAAAATTTAAGTTAAAAAGAAACCCTAGAAAACATGAATAAATTCTGAATTATATGTTTTATTTTCATGTGTAGATATAACTATTACCATGAAAATATGTTAACCTAATGAATCCCGAAAAATAGGATGAATATAATGAGAATTTGTCATTGTACTAAAACGAAATTTATGACACCATGCTTTCACCTTTAATATCATTTCCTCCTTATTGTCAAGGAATGTACATAAGCAAATTTTCATAGAACACTAGTCATATTAAACAAAGCTTTCACAGAAGTAAGCTTGAAAAACAAAGCATTTTGGTGTATATTCTTCTTACTTTTAGAAGTAAGTATGCATGTTATCATACTAAAATATTAAAACATACTACAATAACAAAATTGGTTAACTTTGTTTAACATAGGGTTTCCTACACTTATTTGACTACAAATGCCACACCTGTACCTCTCCTGCCAACACCATTAATATCAGTCAACTGGTGTTTCCACAAATCACTTTGGAAATTCTAGTGTTAGCCTAGATTGTCAGTGGAATTAGAGGAAGAGCCAGTACTATTTTTCCATAAAGGGCCAAATAGTGAAGATTTTATAATCTATAGGCCACATATGGTATGTGTTTCATATTCCCTTTTAAAGTTACAACACTTCAAAAATGTAGAAAACTTTTTTTGCTTGAGAGTCAGTAGGATACAGGTCTGATCTGGCCTGTGAGCCATAATTTATTGACCCCTGGATTAGAGGATACAAATACAAAGAGAAAAAAATTATCAATTAATAAAGAATAAAACACACGTGTAGATAACCAAGTGGAATTTTGGCTAAATGGTCATAAATATTGATATATAAAACAGTAGGCATAAACAATAAATGCTTTTATTTCATAATTATGCAATTAGAAAATAGATTTAGATATGCATTTCACTAGAAATCCTTACACCATGAACAAAAATAAACTCAAGATGGATTAAAGAATTAAATGTGAAACCTAAAACTATAGAAATCCTTGATGATAGCCTAGGAAATACCATTCTGGACACAGGCTCTGGCAAAGATTTCATGTGAAGAAGACACCAAAAGCAATTGTAACAAAAACAAAAATTGATAAATGGGACCTAATTAAACTAAAGAGCATCTACACAGCAAAAGAAACTATCAACTGAGTAAACAGACAACGCACAGAATGGAGACAAATATTTGCAAACTATGCATCTAACAAAGACCTAATATCCAGAATCTACAAGGAACTTATGTCAGCAAGCAAAAAACAACCCCATAAAGGGTTGCTGGGCAACGGACATGAACAGACATTTCTCAAAAGAAGACATATATGTGGTCAACAAGCATAAGAAAAAAATGCTTAAACATTACTAATCATTAGAGAAATGCAAATCAAAACCACAATAAGTTACCATCTCACACCAGTCAAAAGGGCTATATTAAAAAGTCAAAAAGAATAGATGCTGGTGAGATTGTGGAGAAAAGCCACACTACTTCTACACTTCTTGTGGGAACGTCAATTAGTTCAGCCACTGTGGAGAACAGTTTGGTGATTTCTCAAGGCAGAATCACTATTTGACCCAGCAGTCCCGCTGTTGGGTACATACTCATAAGAATATAAATTGTTCTACCATAAAGCCACAGGCATGTGTATGTTCATTGCAGCACTATTCACAATAGCAAAGACATAGAGGCCAGGCGTGGTGGCTCATGCCTGTAATCCCAGCATTTTGGGAGTCCAAGGGGGGTGGATCATGAGGTCAGGAGTTTGAGACCAGCCTGGCCAACAGAGTGAAACCCTGTCTCTAATAAAAAATATAAAAATTAGCTGAATGTGGTGGTGGGCACCTGTAGTCCCGGCTACTCAGGAGGCTGAGGCCAGTAAATCGCTTGAACTCAGGAGGCAGAGGTTGCAGTGAGCCAAGACTGCGCCATTGCACTCCAGCCTGGGTGACAGAGCAAGACTCCATCTTAAAAAAAAAAAAAGGAAAAAGAAAAAGACAAGACATGGAATCAATCTAAATGCCCATTAAAAGCAGACTGGATAAAGAAAATGTAGTATGTATACACCATGGAATACTATGCAGCCATAAAAAAGAATGAGATCATGTTATTGGCAGGGACATGGATGGAGCTGGAGGCCATTGTCCTAAGTGAACAGAAAACCAAACACCACATGTTCTCACTTGTAAGTGGAAGCTAAACCTTGACTACATAGGGACATACAGAAGAGAACGACAGACACCAGAGCCTATTGGAGGGTGGATGGAGGGAGGAGGGTGAAGACCTAAAAAAGTGCCTATTGGTTACTATGCTTACCATCTGGGTGATGATCTGTGTTCCTAACCCCTGTGACATGCAAGTTATCTATAAACAAACCCGCACATGTACCCCCAGACCTAAAATAAAAGTTAAAAAAAAATTATACAAAGATGTGTTGATTCAAGATGGCTGAGTATCAAATATCAATTTTATGAAGTCTTTATTAGAGCACTCGGTGGTCCTTAGATTTTTACAGTATTTCTGAACCTATTTGAGTGAATATAAGGTTATATACAAGTTCTTCTTGCTCTTAAGATTCATCTATAAGAAAATTATGAGTTAGTATGCAAGCTGGAATAAACTGCTTAGAGCCAATTAAGAACAAAGAAAAATTTGAATTTTGGGTCTAGATTCATAATTCTCTATTGTTAGTGTTACATCACCTGAAGAGAAATAGATTAAATATATTTAAGTATGTTTATACATATTAAATATACTTAAATATATTGGGCAATGAGAAAAGTATGTACTAAGAATGCCCATTTTCATGTATTCACTAATTGAGAAAGCAAATGTTTATTTAAATCTACTATATTCAAGATATCATGTGTTTACAATAATAAATATTTGGAGAAAATATAAACTTTCAAGTGTTGACCATCTTTCATTGCTACAATGAAATTATACATGCCTCTCTATGAAATAAAAAAATTAAAAAGCATTTTTAATTACTCACAATTAAAATATAAGTAGAAAAAATGAAATTACAAAACAGAACACATACTGTGTTTGTGAACACAAGTTTATACACATATGCACAAATATCTACACATGTACATGTTGATATATTTCTTTGAAAATGATAGAAACAAATTTGGAAAGAAATGTAAAAGTAATTAACTTCGGCCAGTGGTATTGCTTTTTGTAGATTTTCTATTTTTAAGGTATTTTATACAACATAGATCTTATGTCTTTTTCAAAAGAAATGCATGCTAGTGTTACTAGATTGTTTGTTGTTTGCTTTTAAAATCTATTCCCTGGCTTTGAAAAGCTTACATTCATTGTATTTCTGGGATTGCCGATAGAGAATCCCCAAACAAACTGAATGTAAAGTAGAAATTTCAATTTGCAAAATATCTGGGTGGAAATAAAGCATTTCTGGCAAAAATGAATAGTGAATTGCATTTCTCTCTCTTCAGATGATAGTGTGGTTGTGTGATTCGGTACCTTTCATGTGTTGAGACCACGAAGCCGGCAGACTGAGGTGTTAAACATGCCCTCGTTTTATGACTTTAGTAATTTACACATCCCTGGGGTTGGCCAGATGGGGATGCCTCTCTTTGTTTAATCTAATATCTCTACTGCATTAACTTTTTCTCCTTTTGTAGCCCAACCAGATAGCTTTATTGAGCTGCTCACGATGCTTCCTGGATCCCCACCCTCCAACTCACTGAGAGTTGTCAGTCGACAAGGCATAAAACAGCCTGTGGAAGATGGTCTACCATTCCTTCTGATGTTCCTGCTTTAGGACTGACACTGCTTGGCCTGAATCTGGTGTGCCATATGACTGACTGCCTGATTGCCTTTATCTTCTCCCTCCTAGGTATACCTTAACTTCTAACAAAAAGGGTTTCAACATCATTGTTGAACAGAAAACAGTTTTGTTTTGTTTGTTTTTAACATAGCTTATTTTTTTTCTAAGGGTTTAAAGCCTCCAATCCTATCCAGCAGAATGTGGCCCTCTGTGAATAGCTCAGGTCTTTGAGGCCGAAGGACTCCTTCATTGCACACCTGTCTTGACAGATTGAGGCCCTAGAACAACATAGCTTAGTCACACACCAACCAGCAGGGAGAAAGTCTGTGCCTTTTATTAAAGCCTACCTACTGGCTTAGTGTTTGGAATTCAGTTCTACCTATAAATCAACATCAGAGCATACAACCCAGGGTGTTCAAGAGCTTTGCTTAAACATCAAAGGAAGAACACAGACAAGTACTATGATAGAAATATAACTAATCACTTGCAAATACATCTTTCCTGTCAGTAGGAGCTTAACCTTTTCTGTTTAATGTGACTAGGAAATAAATTCAGTTATCTCCATTCTATATGTTTTCTTTAAAGAGGTATAGAATTTTTCTATGAAAAAGATGTATTTGTGCTTAACGTAACACAGACCAGCGTAGCATTTCAGAAGTCTGCAGTTGAAGAGAGCAACAAAAAGCTGAAGTCTGTCCAATTGTAAATGCTGTTTATCACCTAATGAAAGACACGTTACTTCTATTAATCTTATATCTGCTAGGAAAATCTAAGTTTTGATCAAGTGGCACTGGGATAAAAGTAAAGCATAATAAATCTATTTATTTTAAAAATGGGGGAAATAGATTTCTATTTGTTTGTTGGCTGGCAGTGAATACAATTTGATGCTTTGTGGTACATTGGGATCAATTTAGCTTCATCCTGTGCTCATGGTTTTATCCATTCATGAGGGGCCTAGGAAGGATTTACTTGAGGTGCTCAGAAAATCCTAGAATCTATAAACTGTTCCTTTAATTTGAATGCTACAGATTACGGATGAAAGTTTGGTCACCTGCGTGGATCAGTGGGATTAGAGACATCAAAGCAAGTAAAAATAAGAAAGACAAGCAGAGAAACAACAAACAAAAAGAACTCCATCAATGAAACCGAAGGTAGTGCCAATGGAATTGGAATTTGCGTAGAAATATAGTATTCCAAAGTGGATTTGTGCTAGTGCTGTTGTTGTTTCTAAATCTGGGATAAATTGTGGATACATGAAGTCTTAGAGTCGGCATATTTGAGAAAGGAATCTTCTATTACTTTCTGATTTGATATTTCTGTACAGTATAGGTAATCTTGATTTTCAAATGTGTGTGTGTAATAAGTGTTTTTATGAAGGCTGTAGCATATATGTTATTGACATTTGTGAGGTTTTAATATGCACACATATGTGGCTTTGTTTGTATGTATGAGAGTTGGTATAGTCTAGTGATATTAATACTGATATTAACCTTATAACAAAGTAAAAAGAGTAGAAATATTGAGTTTGACAAAACTAAGAAAGAATCCTGGACCCACAGGTGTAAGTTTTGGAATCTTAGGGAATATTAATACTTATTTTAGAGTTGTGAGAACTAGATGGGCTCTCTCATAGAAATGCCTAATGCATTATACCAATCCTATAATTCATACCTAGTAATAGTATCAAAAAACAACATGGGGGTTAGTACCTTTATGCCTTACAACTGGATTTTTCAAGGTAAGATTTACTAAACCTCAATTGACTCTCAGTATTTTCTTATCTAGGATTTAATAATAAGCTGGAAATTTAAAAGCAAGACTAGGTGTTTGTAGGTTACACCTATTGGATACCCTTTTTATTACCTGGGTGACAAAATAATTTGTACAACAAACCCCTGCACCACACAATTTAGCTATATAACAAATTGCATATGTACCACTGAACCTAAAATAAAAGTTAAAACAAAACAAAAAACTACCTTATTTTTTCTGATACTGATAGCAGAATTTTAACAAGAGTTGTTAGGTTCACCTATATTTGGAGTCTGGAACCACCTCTCCATTCTCCTCTAGTTTCAAATATACCAACTGTACTAAATAGAGCATGTATATGATCTCTCCTTACTCACTACTCCCCTAGCCCCATGTTTTACCTTAGAAAATATACTCTATTTAGAGACATGGCTCCTATATGTGGGTGCATTCACATATATCAAGGTTAATAGCCACTTTCCCACTGGCAAATGCTAATCCATAGTGCCAATGAGTCTTCATTAGAATAAAATACGACTGTTGTGCCCATTTAAATAAAGCATTTCTAACAACATCACAGAATGATTGCACTATAAAAATGCTAATGCACAGCCAGTGTTTTGAGAGAGATTGTAAGATCCTTGAGGGCAAGATTTGTTCTATCCTTAGGTTATGTACTCTACAGACAACAGTGGAACACTTAATGATTTTGTTTTTAACAGCTAACTAATTCTCCTTGTTTCAAGAAAACCTTAAGAGTGAAAATAACTTCCTCAGGCATCCTTCTTAGAAGAAGAAAATGGATTGGCAATTTTCAGAAATCAGGTCTGCAGGATCTTAAGACCATTACAAACTTCCGTGATGTTCAGTTCAGAGTTTCCCAAGAAAACAGAAAATGAACAAGTCTCTGAGACTTGCCCCTTTACAGATGGCCTCTGGAATGGAGGGTAGATAAGCCCTTGCTAAGTAATCCCATCCAGAGCAATTTCCCTCTGCTCTCAATCTCCTGAGAGCTCCCCTTCTCCTTCCACATCTCATTCCTTTAGGTTTAGATTTTCCACCTTCGCATTGAAGGTTGGTTCATGCTTATGTATAGAATTCATTAAAAGCAAAACTCTGACCCTCATAAGCTGGTGAAAAGATTAACATTAGAATATTTAGAATGAGTGGTGGTGGCCATAATAAAATGTCTGTTGAAAATAGCTATTCTGTTAATTAACTAAGTACTAGCACAGTGCAGCTAAGTGGCATGGTGGGGTGAATGAGTGTATTAGTTTGTTCTCATGCTGCTAATAAAGACATACCTTAGACTTGGTAATTTATAAAGAAAAAGAGGTTTAATGGACTCACAGTTCCACAGGGCTGGGGAAGCCTCGCAGTCACGATGGAGGGTGAAGGAGAAGCAAAGTCATGTCTTCTATGGCGGCAGGCAAGGAGAGCTTGTATAGGGGAACTGACTTTTATAAAACCATCAGATTTTGTGGGACTTATTCACTTTCATGAGAATAGCAGGGGAAAGACCCACCCCCATGATTCAATTACCTCCCACCGGGTCCCTCCCGCAACAGGTGGAAATTATGGGAGCTACAATTCAAGATGAGCTTTAGGTGGAAACACAGCCAAATCCTATCAGTGGGGATGGAGGTTAGGAGTGGAATTTGAGAGCAACAGGTGAGCATTATCAGTGTACTAAAAAGCAGTCACAAAGGCTTCCTTTATAGTCACTCAACATATGAAAAGATGAGAGAAAGCATTAAATGGGATATTCTGATTCATTCAGAGGCCATGAAAAAACTAATCAATTTAGTAATATTTGTTAAATACAAGTTAAATATACATTCAAATTTCATTAGTAGTTTTATAACTTCATCTCATGAAATTACCAGAGTATTCTTCTGCTGTTCAGATTATATTTGTTAGTTAAACAAATTAATGTGTATTTAAAAATATATATTAAGTATTTTATTAAAAATATGTCCTAAGTGATCAAGTACCTAATGGTACTTGAATATGCACAGAACATACAACTATTTTCTGTGCATCAGTTTCTTCAGATGATATTTATTTTATCCTTGGTTTTGTGTACAATGTTGCTAAGTTTCTGTGGTAACTCATTCACTTTATATAAAATGGAGATTATTTCATTAACTACCAAGGCAGCTACTATTTCTGGGTGTTACTGTGTCATAGGAATGAGTTGAAGTAATTTTCCAGTGACACGAAATGCTTGGACTACACTTACATGTAACCTGGAATCTCCTCCCTTTTGAAGGGGTTGTCACAGTTAATAGATGTTATGAAACCTAATATCCTGCCTTCTCCTTCTCAAGCCCCACACATGTGCTCATCCAGACATGTACCAAGTTGCTAGACATGAGCAAGGTCTGCATGACCTTCACAGAAACTAAACTATGTAAGAGAAATAGACAGAAAACTGCCCTAATCTCTACTTTACTCACGCAGAAGAATCTTTTTTTTTTTTTTTTTTTTTTTTGAGACAGAGTCTCGCTCTGTCGCCCAGGCTGGAGTGCAGTGGCGCAGTCTCGGCTCACTGCAAGCTCCGCCTCCCGGGTTCACGCCATTCTCCTGCCTCAGCCTCTCCGAGTAGCTGGGACTACAGGCGCCCGCCACTGCGCCCGGCTGTTTTTGTATTTTTAGTAGAGACGGGGTTTCACCGTGGTCTCGATCTCCTGACCTCGTGATCCACCCGCGTCGGCCTCCCAAAGTGCTGGGATTACAAGCGTGAGCCACCGCGCCCGGCACACGCAGAAGAATCTATAAATAAATACATTTGACTGTAGTAAGGAATACTACATGCTGTTCTTAAACTAATGTCTATTGCTGTCCTGGGAGGGAGAAAAGTGATGGCGAATTATCTTTAAGAATCTCGTGCTAGGAGCGTTGTTTGCCTGTTTGTATTCCTTTAACTGAGAACACCACAATGGTATTGTCAGTACCTCCTCAGACTGGCAACTGGGAAGTGACAACTCACCTAGGTGCTGTTCAAACTCTCAGAAAAGCATATTGGACTCTGTCAGAGGTCATAGCTGTTCTTTTCAAAATGATGGAACGTGACTGTCACTTTTTCCGTTTTTTGTTCAGTTCCTGTGATCTACGTCAGCTCATCTTATTTCCAATATTTGGTACCTGCCATCCTCTCCTTCGTGGAACTCCAGGCCTCCCTAATGTGAAAGCAGTCCTGGCCCTTGGTTTGTAGAAAACTCCAGTGTTAGAAAACTCCGTGCCTTAGAAAGCTATTGGGTACTAGGCCTAGTATCTAGGTGACAAAATAATCTGTAAAACAAACCCCATGGCTTGAATTTACCTACATAACAAACCTGCATATGTACCCCTGAAGCTAAAATATTTTTTAAGAGAGCTAATGATAGCTCTCTTTTTATTTGTGTTTCACTGGCCCTGAAGTGTGGGTAGAGGATTCTGGTCCTAACAGTGGCAGCAAAATGATAGACAATTGAAATTTATTCTAGTTCAGTTTACCAAAGGTGAAGTTTATAGGCAGTTTCTTCATAAGTTACCTGTAAACAAGCCTAATTCGACAGAGTAAATATATTCTGCCTGGATCATATGATTTAATTTTATTGGAAGAACATGATTTTTCTCTATCTTTTGAAAGTTATTAACTTCGGCATTATTTTTCCCAGCCTGCTTTTGTGATGATATGTATTATGTTACCAGATATCTGAGTCATCTGAGGCATGTGTTTCCCGTACTACAAACTCCTCTTTCAGTAGGTTTATGAGCAAGCAGAATGACTCCATTTGAGAGGCATACGAGGGACCCTTAGTAATCATCCCTGTGCCTCCTGCCATCTCCTCTCTCCTGAACCATGTAGCTGAGCAAATGCATATCTTGGGTCATGCAGCTAAAAGCCCTTGGAAACTGTCTCCCTATTGAGTAAGCTGTCAAAAAAAAAAATCCGGGGACTTAAAATATCAGTTCAAGCTATTCCTCCCAAACTCATGATTACAGCAGAACTGCTGACCTTCAATTTGGCACCTGCTCTTGCTAAGCTCCTTGAATCTGATATTTAGGACTTTTCCAAAATATTACTGCCTTACCTAGACACCCTTTCTTAGAGCCAAGGTAAGAATCTAGTCCTCTTGTTCTAGCAGGTCTATTTGTCACTCATGGGAATTCCATGGAATTAGGACAAATGCCAATTATTTCTACTGGGCAGTAATAAATATTTGAGTTCACATAATCAGTGAACTATTCACTACTTTAAAATTGTATCCTTTTTTTACTCATTTTCTAAAGTGATTATTGTTTGAGGTCCCCACAAAATGTCGGCATTCATGAAGAACTATTTTGACTTCATCATTTGAACAGCCCTCAAAGCTTCCAAAAATCTAACTGTAGATGATTCTGCATTTTCTTGTGCTGGGGGTGAGTCTAATGGCTTCACTCAGGCTCAAGTTTCTCTAGATCACATTAATATTCTACTTATAGAAATCAGAAAGACTCTCTAGCTTGCTTAGTTTAATGGTCAAGGACATCTCTGCTGTGTTATATCCTGGGGACAAATCAATAAAATTGAAAAATGGGAAGTGGGAATAAGAGGTCAAATTGGTTAGACATAGGAAGCGTCCCTTTTTTCTCTGACTATTTAGGGACAGATGGTGAGCCAATGAAAAGTGAGCAGAGTTGGGATGTCAATGTAATTTAGGTGTAAATTATTACCATTATCTCTGTTATGCTGGATAACTCACCCTGTCTCATAGTGTCTAGTTTTCTCTCTTTGGAGTGAAGATGATACAAAACTAAATTTTAGAGTCAAGCTGAAAATCATGAAGTTGTTTAAAAAGTTCCATAAACGTTATGAGCTATATCTCTGTTCCCTGAGTTTTGAGTTTCTCCCCAACGTGGGGAAAAATACTATTCTTTTGAAAAAGAATGATGTCTGTCTCATAGAATATTAAACTTCAAAGGTGATGTACATGTGACATATTAGCAGCAGATGACAAATGTCTATTTTCATAGGTTTGGAAGAGACTCATCAGGCAAAATACTTGGTAAAGGTGAGTAGATCAAGAAGCCTAAAGTTAAACATGTGTGGGTAACAAAGCCTGCCAAACCCTCCTTCCATTAGGTAGCTGCTTACCTAAGTAACTATGAATAGTTCACTTCTGCTCAACATTTTCCAATAGAAATTTTTAAACAAAGTAGCAAATTTGATACTATGTAAATTTATGTTAGTATATAGTAGCATATTACTAAAAAATTTATCTGATACTAATACTTGATAATATAATCTTCACATTATATCCTGAGTCTTTATCATGAGACCTAGTGGAAACATTTTTCTAACCACAGCTGAGAATTCTTATCTTCTGGAATTTGGACTGACCCATACTGAAAAGTATGTTTCTCAAAGATGTGGTTTTATCTATAATATATAAAAAGCTTGCAAGATTTTAATGGCTAATAAGAGTATGAAGGACAAAGAAGAAAAAATGTTGACTCCTAAATAGAAATGGAAACACCAAAATTATTATCAATGTATGTTAAACTAAATGTCTCAAAAATGTAATACCCCAACTAGTCAACTACAACTTAGTTCATAGCATTTTACACACACACACACACACACACACACACACACACGCACACCTGTATAATGTGTAATGTGGATACATTTTAATAGCTGATGGGGGCTTATAAAAGTAAGAAGATTGAGGGCAAAGGAAGATGTGAAAATAGTACTGCCTACAAAATCCCACTTACGGAGAGCAAAAAAAAAAAATTATAACATTGTTTAAGGAGGATATGTTACATATTTTTAGCTTTGTGCCTTATAATTGCTGTTTCATAAACTACTTTTTTTTTCAAATTTTTGTTTTATTTATTACTACTTAATGTTTTCATCACCAGAGCAGCCCCAGACTTGCCCTCTCTTTAGTATTAGGTGCTGCTGGTGTCTAATTACACTAAAAGACATTCAAGTTTGCAGACTGCCACATCTTTAATCTTATCCCTTTCTTCTTTTCCTTTTTCTTCTTCTTCTTTTTTTTTTTTTTTTTTTTCTGAACAAAATGCATCTCCTCCTAGTGGTAGCATACGGGAAATCACAAGCTCACTGCCTTATACCACTGTGACAGAATGTCATTTCAATTGCCTTATTAACCATATGAAAAAATATATCACAACACTGAGAAAACTTCTCAGTTATCTATATCTTCCCCCTCAGGCTATTGTCATGAGCCACTGGCATACTAAGGAGAGTGTGCTAATTCAGTTGTCAGCGGCCTCACCTATTAAAAAAGGGGGAAATACCAGCAAAAAATATGAAACCCATAATAAGGGTGCTGAAGAGGTCTGGATAGTTGTGTCCACTTGTAGTTCTGAATTAAGCACTTTCTCAAACAATGTACCATTTGAACTGTCAAAGAGAATGCTGCTGTCACCCACATCTGGCTTGGTAATGAAACATTAACAGTGTTGTGCGAGCAGCTTACCCTGGCTGTGTTTGGGGAACATGAGACTGGACGCTCATACTTGCAGTTTCCAAGTGGGGTGTAAATATATTTTACCTCACATTCTTTTTATAAGAATAGGGAACTCTTGAGAAAGTTATGAAAATGTAAAGTTCTGTAAGTCAGATCAGAGTTCTTAAAGAAGACAAAAATAATAGGTTTTAAGAGACCGAAACCAGAATCAATAGCAGAAAATTTAAATTTGTTAACTTTTGATCAGATTTCTGACAATATGCTAAATTTCTAAAACTGATTTCTGAAGGTCATTGCTATATCACTCTAGGAAAATACTAAGAGTTTATTAACTGATGTTCACTCTAACTTTACATCAGATTTATAAATCACTGAATATAGGAAGAAGTATGACAGCTGATGTCTTAAGCATATGTAAGACCTGCTTTTTCCTAACAGCTAAAATCAGAGCCTATATATAATAAAAATGATGTTTAAGCCCAAGGTTTTATATATATAGGAGTAATAATTTATCATAAAACATGAGGTTACCAAAACAGCATTATACTATTCATAGTACTATGGCAGACCAGGCACTCTGTAGAGTGCTTTCTGGTTTATCTCCTTTAACCCAGACAATGATAACAGGCAAAGTATGCATAACATAGCTCATCTTACACAGAGGAGTGAAATATTGCCCAGAGTGTATGTTCTTCATCAGCCATCATATATCTAGTAAGTATTAGCATCATGATTTGAACCCAGGACTGACTCCAGAGTCTATGGCTTTCCTCTGTACCACAATTGGTATAAATCAGCACTGTGAGTTTTAACCTTGAATTTGTGTAGAGAATCAGAGACTGGCAAAGCAAGTGCATTAATGCATATTATTTAAAATATATGTAATACTTAAAAATTACTCACAAATTATAAGACATTGGAAACATAAATAGTTTTTTCCTACTTTTAGAAAGTTTTCATCACTTAAATGTAAATATTATTAATAACTCTATGTGCTTGTTACCATTAATTTCTGTATTAATTTAACAGAAATTCTTAAAAGACACCAGTGGAGAAAACATGCGGAAGCCACACTTAGCCTCCATCTGGCTTTTGAAACTCACATCCTTTTAAATATGGCAAGAATATCATTGAGTGCTTTGAAAGCATGCGATGGAGAACATAAAATGTGCAATCTTTTATACCTAGAGTGTTCAATCATGTAATTCCCTGGTGAGAGTTTCATTCTAGATAGTTTGTCCCTCTACAAACTGTCTACAAATGGAGTCTAGGGCTCCGACCTTAGGCCTATGCCATGTCAGCGCTTTATATGGTATTCTCTCTCTGTCCTCGTTGCTATCTTGCATCTTTTCTTGGTTCTGTAGTGCATTTTTAAATAAGAAATGTGATTGGCCTGGCTTGTCAGAATCCAATGTAGGGAGTCACTGCAAAGCTTATGGATTGGCGACTCTTGAGTGAGATGCATATCACTCATTCAATCAGCTGAGCAAAGGGTAGGGCCTGTGGGTGGGCAGTTTCCTTCAGATGGGGATGTGGGCTTGCAGGCACATGAAAAACTGTAAAGGACCTTATAGAGAATGAAAAGTATTCATATTAATTGGTAGAAGGGGGACAATAAACCCTTTAGCATGTCAGATACCACAGTTACAATTTAAGATGACTCACTAGAGTGCAATTCTGGCACAAGATACATTCATTGGTCCTCATGGAGTAAATTATTTCTGCTGGACTCTGAGCTCTAGGGATACCTATGGATAAACCTATAAAATGTCCAAGAGTAGGGTGGATAAAATATTTTTCTCTAGAGTCATATAGACCTGGGTTTGAATACTTCATCTGCTACTTGAATGTCTTTTCTAAGTGCTTAATGTCTTGGTTTTCATAACCTTAAAATCAAACACACACACACACACACACAAACACAAAACCCTTGCTAGTTTTGTGAAGCATGTAACAATATCTAAAGCAATGCTTGTGCAGTATTTCTTACTATTGAAAATTGCTTTAGAAAATAGAATTTCTGGGGCATTACGATTCTTCTACCTCTAGAAAAATCTGAATGATAATAGTAATTATGAATTTCAGTTACATACTTGATCTCTCTTTCAAATAATCATGGACAATTCTTTAAGGGAACCAGATTTATATTGTTTAATTCCAGCTTTGTCATTACTTAAAGACCTAGAGCAAGTCTCCTCTAAGTCTCATCTGTGAAGTGGTGGTAAAAAATTATCTTTGAAGAATATTGTGAAATTAAAGGTAAAGTATGGAAAACATTTAATATTCCAAGAAACTCAGAGCACTCAAGCCTCTCCAAGTATGTAGCTAATCTTGGGTCTCTCTGGAAAAGTGTTTTATCTCCCAAATCCATTATTAGCACTTTATTCTGGATTATATTCTCACTTCCCCATAAAGTTAATAATGGCTTTTTTTTTTGGAGCCCTGGGTGTAGAGTGTGTGTGTGTGTGTGTGTGTGTGTGTAGGGGTCAGTTTTTACAGATCATTCAGTGTCATGGGTAGATATTCCCTTTCATTATTTCTTATGGCTTGCCACCTTAGAGACCTTAAAGAGAATCATTGCTTGACTTCCCTTTCAAGCAGAGGGAAGAAGACATATCCTTACACTCTCTGGGTGCCTGATTTAGAGTTTAACTTGCTAAAGTTTGGAAGGGTTAATAATTGAGGTCTGAAGGTGGTGATAAGATATAGTAATAGAATTCATACGGGAAGTGCAAACTTGGAGTTCCATGGTGAGTGAGGGCTTATTAGATCAAGAGAGCAAGAAAAGAGATGCAACTGGAGATATAGGGTTCTAGAACAAGTGGCTTTTGTATAATGGGTTTTTATATCCCCACCACGTGGGCACGTTGCCTCCTCACCTTCTGTGCTTTAATAACTCAGGTCATAGCATCATGTCCCAGTGGTATTTCTATTGAATCAGTTTGTATGCATTATCCAGTGTTGGTACAACTGTTCTATTTTCCACTGCTATGTACACCTTCACTTCTGGTCTCATACTGTTCTCTGACTTGATGCTTTGCTCCTATGTTCCATTTAACTGGGGATACTTTATAGGTTCTGTGGCCACCAGCCAGCTTCTTCCAGTCTTACAGATCTGATCCTGACACATCCCGATCCTAGGTTCTAATATCATATCTGTGATCCATATATGCTAATATGCTAATGCCATTACTGTTATAATGCTTATACTATGCTATTAATATACTATGATATTTGTAATGCTAATGTCACATTAACTATCATGCTACTATTTGACCCAGTGACCAGTGTATGCCAATGATTCTTAAACTGGCCCACTGACTGACCAGCAGCGTTAGCATCACCTGAGACCTGAATCAAAAACTCTGAGGGTGAGATCCAGTGATCCGTGTTTTAACCCACCTTCCAGGGATGCTGATACACACTAAAGTAAGAGAACCACTGGTTCAGGCTATGGGTTGTGGAGGCAGTCATACTGTAGCATGAGTCAAAGGGTGTGTTCACTGGCTTCAACTTCCTCTTTACAGCCTAATCATTATAGTGCTCTTCCTTTACCTAAAGGCTTGCTTCTGCCTAGTAAACTTTGGAAAGGCTAGTATATTAAGCTACTAACTGTAATTTGTAACTTTATGTAAATTTGTTTATATATTTTTTCCTCACAACAGGTTTCAGAATGACTAATTTGAAAAATCATTTGGTGATTACATTTAACTCCAAAATCCAGCAAGCATTTATAAGGTTCCTACTGTGCTATTTTCTAAAGAAGATACAAAGAAAGTACGAGATATAATTCTGGCCATTGAACTATTTCAAAGTTCACTATGGGGAAAACATATTTATATATTTAATGAGTAAATTAGAAAACAAACAAGGACAAAGTGTAAACTCGTGCATAGTTTTAGTGGTATGTCTTGTATACTTATACGTCATAGGAATTTGGAGAGTGAAATGAGAAATGTAGTTAATTTCATACTGTTTTACAGATAAAATAAATCTTACAGAAATGAAAAGTTGGATGATGGAGATGGTATGAATTTATATAATTAGGATTAATTTTGGTTTTTGGTTATTTAGTTAAACAAAATCAAATAACATCTAAAAGACAGATAAATTGTGAGGATTTACCTGTGCTTTTCTGATGCTCCATGAAATCAAATTTCATGACATCAAATATGCATTTTCTTAGTGTTCCTTGTTGAAAGACATCTGCTCATTCTAAAAAAAATAAAAGAAGAAGTATTGTTTTTCACATATAGAATATTATGGGTAGCTCTATAAAAATGCCTGTTCTGTATTTTGGCCAGTAGCAGTTCAAGCTCCAATTATATAAATACATATAAATGTTTTATAAAGAATTTTTCAAGATGTTGATATCTTAAACTCCCAAACTTGTCTTTATTTCTAAATTACTTATAAAAACTGTTTATTTAAAAGAATAATGAGATGTCACTACACAGTGATTAGAATGGCCAAAATCTAGAACACCAACACCAGCTGCTGGTTAGAATGTGGAGCAACAGAAACTCTCATTCATTGCTGGTGGGAATGTAAAGTGGTACAGCCACTTTGGAAGACAGTTTGGTGCTTTCCTATAAAACTACACATACTCTTACCATATGGTCCAGTAATCACGCTCCTTGGTATTTACTCAGAGGTGTGGAAAACCTGTGCCCACACAAAAACCAGCACACAAATTTATAGCAGCTTTATTCATAATTGCCAAAACTTATAAACCATCAAGATGTCCATCAGTAGGTTAATGCATAAATTGTGGTATTTCCAGACAATGGAATATATTTAGCACTACAAAGAAATGAACTATCAAGCCATGAAAAGACATGGAGGAGGCCCGGGCATGGTGGCTCATGCCTGTGATCCCAGCGCTTTGGGAGGCCAAAGGGGGCAAATCACTTGAGCCCAGGAATTTGAGATCAGCCTAGGCAACATGGAAAAACTCCGACTTTATAAAAAGTACAAAAAAAGTCCGAAAAAATGAAAAACAGTACCAGGCATGGTGTCACAAGCCTGTAGTCCCAGCAACTTGGGAAGCTGAGGTGGGTGGATTGATTTAGCCTAGAAAGTTGAAGCTACAATGAACTATGATCACACCACTGCACTCCAGCCTGGGTGAGAGAGAGAGACCCTATCTCAAAAACAAAAGACGAAACAAAACAAAAGACATGGAGGAAATGTAAATGCCTACTACCAAGTGAAAGAAGTCAGTCTGAAAGGCAATAAACTGTATGATTCCAAATATGTGACATTCTAGAAAAGGCAAATTGATGGAGACAGTAAAAAGATCAATGGTTTACAGGAGTTGGGGGAAGGAAGGGGTGAATAGGTAGAGCAGAAAGGATTTTTAGAGCATTGAAACTGACTTTAAGTTTTAGGGTACATGTGCACAATGTGCAGGTTAGTTACATATGTATACATGTGCCATGTTGGTGTGCTGCACCCAGTAACTCGTCATTTAACATTAGGTATACCTCCAAATGCTGAAACCGCTCAACTACATGGAAACTGAACAACTTGCTCCCGTGTTGTGAACATCTTTTATTTCAATGGAATCTGTTATATCATTGACTTTTTAAGCCTAGAATCTTAATAAAAAGAAATATAACATGGAATTTTATCATATAATAAATTGACATTTTTATATTAAAGTTTATGAGAAGACACTATGTAATTATACTTACTAAATTCTATAGTTCAGAAAATTACTCATTAGTTCAGACAAAATGGAAACCACTGATATTATTTCTGTGATACATTATCAGAGTGCAGTAACTAAGGAATACAACTAAAGTTAGCTACAGTTTTAGTTACATTTGGGATCTTCCGTTTAGTGTGGTTAGCACCTCAAATTGTGGAAATGTATTGATAGAAAACATATTTTAAAAACCAAATATTAGGTAAGTTTTAATATGCATGTCTCAGGAACTGAACGTAGAGTTCTAATTATTAAAGTATCACAAGACAGAATGCTGGAGTAGAAAGCACAATGTATGGTGATGCAGAAAACACAGGCTGCACACCAGCGCTGTGGATAATGCCATGTGTGACCTGGGGAAAATTAGTTAAATCTGTGGACCTTAGACCTATCATCTGTAAAATGAACTGTTGGGCTAGATGATGTAAAAAATGATTTTCTAGGTCAATAAATCTTTTAATAATTGTAATTTAATTTTATAAGAAGTTGACAAGTTATGTAGGGAAAAGATAAGTTTCAAAAAAGTTAGACAACTTTCCCAAGGTTTTACAGTTAGAAAAAAGCAGAACTGGGACTCAAACTAAGTGTTTGATCACTTAGGTAGCCCATTTAACCCATTTATGACTTAGGTTTGTCCTTTTCTTCTCGTATTTGAATGAAAGTATAATTGACTGTATTTTCTAGGGTCTTATAAAACTTAGAATACTTGTATCTTACAAGATAGTCCCATTCTGTGAATCTGACTTGAGAAGCTGAGCAATACTGTACCCTATTTATTTATTTTAATATATGATCATCTAGAACATTTGAATAAATATATATGACATATTTAAATTAACAGACACTATTTTGAGTTATTGGGCTTATATTTTGTATTGCCCTTTATGAGTATATCTAATCAAGAAGTTATTGCTTCAATGTCCTATAACCAAATACCATAAAAAGATTTTTTGCTTACTATTCCTATTACTATATTTAACTTTGTTGCATGTTGAAAACTCATTAGATAATTTATCAAGGCATGAATTCACCCATATTGGAGCATGAGACATTTCTTTAATCCTCTGCAAAGCCTAATTTGCATTTCCCTCTGAAGTTTAACATATCACACATTGGCCACTGAGTTTTGTGTCAGAAATCTGAACTTTAAATGTCTGCAAGCAATTAGCCTTTTAAACTATGTCTACAGGTGGATGTTTAGGGGGAGAAAAATATTTGAAAGTGATTTTTTTCCTCATCTAATCACCTTTTGGATTGTTATTTCCTCCTTTTACTATATAACTTTCTCACATGGGCTATTTGAAAAATTAAATCCCTTTTTTAGGTTGTGAACTGGCCTCATTAAACTCAATAGTTTGGTATGACTAGGAGATTTTTGCATAAATAACCTGTATCAACTCCTTGGTCCCTGCTCACAGTGTAGGAGAGGGAAGCTGCTTTGGGTCACACAGACATGGACACACACACGTATACACACACTCATGCAATGTCTCCATTTGCTTCCTTTTTATCTATTGAAGTGGACACAACATAACAAAGCACTAAAACTTAAAGGCAACATTTCCTTTTGATTGAATGACTGCTTTAAGCCAGGCCCGCATGTAATCCAAGAACTTATTTTTCTGATATGTACAAGCAAGGCTAAGGCTTCTTGTCACATTAATGAAAAGAGAGAAAACTCAGAAAATGTAACCCCTTATTGGAAAACTTGGACCTAACTAGAAGACAAAAATTGATTTGTATTTTCTTTCTTCTAATGTCTCTGTTGTATAAGTCCATTTTTTTAGGAGAAGAACTTTCAAACTTTTTTTTCTCCCAGCACACAATTTAAAATAATGAAGTGTTTCCATCAAAAGCAAATTTACATGGTCACTATTGCTCTACAGAAATGAAAGAATTTTTAGGACTGGATGATAGAAGGAAACTTTGCCTGGCTTTCAGCACTATGATGAATTTTTAAAAATTAATAAATAGTATATTCTTATGATATTAAAAGGGAATTATATAGACATTTCTTTGAGTTTCAAAAGTATATCATAGTTTTTATTTCCCCAAGAGCTTAGCCTGGATGAAGTGAAGATAGGGGTAAAATGGTTGGGAAAGTAGGTATGATGTTGAGGGGACTGATGTATACTTTATTACCTCATCAACATCTTTAGTCCTTTCTTACTTCTGAGGGTGAAGTGGTTTTAGGAGAAAAATCAGTGGCCTATTGTCTCCTGGAATTCAACTCCAGGAACATTTTCCATAATTATATTCAGTGTTTAATGGTGGTGAAACCCAGGCAGAATAAGTCACTTCTTATTAGTATCAATTTCTTTTGCTTTATTCTTTGTAAACTCACTGTCTACCCAACTCTACCTGGAAGCCTTTGCTCACACCACCATTAAATGGTGAAACCAAGGTTTAAGTCCATCACCAGAGCTCACATTCTAAATCAGTGGTTAACTCACATCACAGTTAAGCAACTTGCCCAGATCACACAGCTAAGGGCAGAGAAAGATAAAGACTATGAATAAGGTGACTGTATCTCACAGTTTGTCTGGGCAATCTCAGTTTATAATTGTTATTCCTGCATGAGTAATATTGAAAGAAACAGTATTACTTATGGAGAATTAATAATGATAAACTGAGATTGAACCAGCCTCATGAATATTATATGGTTACTTTAGCATTACAATTGTAATTAAAATGCTACTTGGCTTATACTTTTTTATTTACCCAAATTTGTTTGATTCAAGTAAGTTTATTTATTTAGGTAGGTTTTTTTATTTTTTTAAAACCTCAGTAACGTACCAAAGCATTTCATCTACAGATCAGATTATCTCCATCTATGGCATTTCACTCAAGCCAAGTAAAAAGCTATTTCTCATATGAAAAATAAATAACAGACCCTAGTGAGAAAAATAGCAATACACTCTTTGTAAGTGTATGGTCAAATTATAAAAAAAAATAGATTGAGGCTAGAAGAAACAGGAGAGAAGCAGACACATTTTTAGACGTGTCACAACATTTACAGTGATTTTAGGTGAAAAGAGCAGTAAATTTCAATAGACTGAAAAAATTTGCAGCACAGCAGGCCTAGGCGAAAAAAGTCTGTCTTTTACCAAGATCTTAAAAACTTCTGTTGTCAAAGGCCTCTTGAAATGTGAAGATGCTGTATATTGTCTTCAGAATTCTGCGTTTATCCTATTGTTATTTTAGCATTTTCTAAAATGTCTGCAATCCTCTGTGGGATCCTTGAAAGTAATGTAGGTTTATAAAGGTGTCTTCAATAACCCTTAGTGCTATCACTAATGAATATGGAGACTAAGGTCTGCCATGAATAAGTCTCATGCCTACTTAAAAGTTTCTGGCTAATGGTGAGGAGAGCCAGAGGGAGGACCCATCTAATCTCAGTTGCCGCCCTCCTTCTCATGACATTCTCAATGCCCTTGTTTATAAGTGTCCAAGCTCCAGCCATTTCTGCCACATAATACTTCTTTTATTTTATTTAACTTTTTCTAGAATGGCCTATGCTTTACTCATCAGCTTTAAAACTCTGTTCAGACTCAGCTTCAGGCATGATTATGTTGTCTTTATATGGTGCTGGAGAACCTTTGATCATGTTAGAGGTGGGTACAGAAACCAGGGCTGGGCCAAAACAAAAGAAAATAGAGGTCTCACTTATTGGGATTCTTTTCCCTCATTTTGAAATTCCAATGCCTACGTACACACACACACCCCTAAAATCTATGTTAACGAGTACATCCATACAAATGAAGCACATACATTTTAGAACTCATCATATACATGAAGGTTGCCTGTTCCAGTGCCCTTGTATATGATTTTCAGCTGTCATCAAAAGTTTTGTTTGTTCCTACTCAATCTTCTTTAATGATAGTATTTAAAATGACAGTGCATCCCTGATGATGAAAAGAAAGATAATGATCAGTTTTTTATATTCTCCCAATGATTTACTTTGTTGACTAACACACCTGTGTGCTCCTAGTGGGTTACAAGTTGGAAGAATATTCACCTAAATCTTCTGGGATAGTTGCAGAGGCCAGGAGTGGCCAGAATTCCTGCAGCAATTGTCCTGCCTTGTTTGTAAAGCCCATGGTACTTTATAAACACAAGCATTTTCTTCGTGTGCTATCGCTTAGGAAAGTTTTCTTGAACTAACCCATTAAAAATCATAATAATGATGGTTTCAAAAGCACAGCATTTGGTAAATAAATCTGGGAATATTGGAATCTTAAACTCATTCAAGACTGGCTGTCTACAGAACTAGTCTACTCTAGGTATCTGAAACGTTCTTTTCATTTCTAGGTAATTATGGATAGAGTGGGCCCCTTGCACTTAAAGCTATATCCACAAGTGGCAGACTTCTCATAATTTTTATACTGATACCTATTACTAAAACAATAGCAATCCCTTATATTTATATATTTTATCACAGTTTATAAAAAAATTCATGTCCATGTATTTAATTGTTTTTCACCTTTGCCCAGAGAGAACAGCATCCCAGGAGAAAAGAAGCATATAATCAGTTAGAGTACTTTGAACACATCAATAGCCTAATGAATGTAAACTAACAGACTTCAGCTATGGGAGAGAGCACCAGAGGTCACCTGCTTTTTATCCCTATTTCCCCGCAGGACTGCACTGAAACCTACTCCTGAAAACCTGGGCATATACTGATTTCCTAGCCAAAACCTGCAGTATGCAGTATGGAATTGCTGAACTCAGATATTTATTAAACTCATTTTTTTGCTGAAACACAAATTTTTTTAAAGGATATTACCACTTGACTGAAATGTGAAGATTGCATTTTCTTGAAAAAGAACAAAAGAAATATGCTTTCTGAAACAGGTCTGAATTGATCCAATAGTTATTTGCATGAGAACAATTCTAAACACTTTGAGATAAAAGAGTTTCATAGCTTCCAACAGTATATTTACCAGGGTTTCATATATGCATTAATAATTTGGTGTCTTTAAATTAAATCTCTGATACTATATTTTGGGCATATTTTCTTTTCTGGATAAAAATGATTATTTTCTACATCATCCATTATTTTAAATGAGAATTTCTACCAAGCATACACTTTTATGCATAAAACTATATTTCTTACAGTTTATTTTCTATCTTGGTATTAAGTCACACAATTAGTGTTAAATGTATTCTCATTTTTTAACAGTCTACTTTGAATTAAAAAAATTGTACATGGAGGAAAAGCATCAGGTAGGTCAATAATTGAGGAAAAAGAGCCTTCCCTGACATTAACATCTCAGCTACAACTCCTGCAATTAATTCTGTCCTGTTGGGGATGAGGAAACTTAGGTTTATAGAGGTAATGGTCACAGAGATAAAGGAGACAGAAATAGATTTTTTCTTGGCTTCTACCACTACTTATTTCATTATATAATACCGCCTTTAAATGTTCTATACATTGTTGTGTCTTTATCATTTTGACAATGTATATTTATTATGTCGTCAAAATTAAATTGAATAAACAAAAGCACAAAACATAGTTTAAGATGTCAAAATCAAAACAAGATTCTGAAGTCTAGGGAAAAAAAACACAACAAAAAAAAAAACAACAGTACATTTCGGATCTCTTTACGATATAAACGATTGTCATTCTGAGTATTTCTAAGATTTTGGTCTCATAGGACATTTATATAATTTCTGCAGTGTTACAATAGAATTACTCCTCCGAGAAATTCCATACTGTGAGAATGGATTCGAGTAATTGAGCTGGCAGATGGTCTTAATATAAGAAATATATTGATACAACAACCACTTACTTTCCTGACCGATGAAGCTGAGAAAAGATGGAGTAGAATAGAGAATATACGGAGGAAAACATTCAGGCTGCTTAGACACATGCTGTGGGAACCAGAGTTAAAATAATCTAACCTACCTCATTCACTTTGATTAATTTTTTCCTCTGGTGGAATTATTTCATTCTCATCTGATTGTTCAAGCCTTTATTTCAATAGGTTTAGTTATTTCCCATTCTTGTTCACGTGAAGTACCAAGACCCACATGTTCATTCTTGCAGGGAAAAAGGCACCTGCCAGCCCCGTTTTCACAAGTTCACAGGTCCATGGATTCTCATTCACTTGTAAGCTCTCACTCACTGAAACCTGTTTCACATGTGTTTGCTTTCATTTCTGCAGATCTCTCACACAGTGCCTGACATATAGTAGATGTTTAATGAATATGTATTAAATGAACTGGCACTGCTCATTAGTGTTAATCCTCCCTTATGACTTTTGTATAGATGAGTTACTGTTTTCCTTATGTAGGTTACATAAGTCACATACATCCTCCCAGAAGTTGCTTTTTGCTTACTAAATTAGGTGTGCCATCCAAAGCTGGCATATCAAATACATATAATCTTAGTTACTTTAGTTGTCCTTCTGTAGAGAAACTGTTACTTTTAGCAAACACCTCTAGTGACGATGAAATTGTGAGAAAAGTATAGGTTTTGAAGTTAGAGGTGTTCAGATTTGAATTCCAGCTCCCAGATTATTAGCCATGTGACCATGGAGAAATTTACTTAACCTCCTTAATACTCAGTTTTCTCATTTGTAGTAACATCTGTAACATCTGGCTTTCAGGGTATCTTAAGCATTGCATGAATATCAGGAGGTCAGCACAGTGCCTGCAGCACTGGAGAGCTCACTCAAAGGCACTCATTAGTGTTCTTAAATTTCACATCGCGCATAGCACTCCCAGCCTGCTCATCTAAGGGAAAGTATTAAAACTTTTATAATAACTGTTATTTATTTAAATTCAAAATGTATGAAAATAAATCCCTGATAGAATAATAAATAGGATGAAACATTTAATTTAAATATGCAAATTAGAACAGCAGATGTTAATAGTAAGAGATAAAATACATGACCTCATGTATTAAATTGCCCCAATGCTTCTAATTCATTTGGGACTATTTGGTATTATTTAGCTAGTCCTGAAGGTCGAAAGAGTAAGACCTTCTGGGGTCTATTGGGGAATGGTGGAGTAGCACAAATAAGTATGAATCTGGCTGGCTTTTCTGTAATCCATTTACACACTCTCAGAATGTCAACATTTGAAGGTCCACAGGTTATAGCACTGCCAGATAAGATATAAGAAGTAATTTTGATCTCAAATGCCAGATAGAGCTTTTAAAAAGCTGTTACATTATGACTCAATTGACAGAATGTTTGAATATATTCTTTTTTATTCATTCATTTGTTCTTTCTTAAGAAAGGCTATTCAGTGCCTACTATGTTCAGGTGTTGAGATCAATGCTGAGAGTGTGAAACCAGTCTTTATCATCATGGAATTTTTAATATAATGAAGAAAATGATTTAGAGTTAGGCATATTTAATAAAATAACATGGGCCTATAAGTTATAAAATACAATTTAGATTATCTTTCAATTGTTTTCAAAACAAGTAATTTAGAAAGAAAGAGTTTTTTAACTTGGTCAAAATATAGCATTTGCTGTTCACATAGTGGGGTCAGCAAATTAGTGTTATATTCTGATTTGCAAATCACAATATTCCTACATTTTAAATCTGTGCTCTTTTATGATTCTTTTGTCTGGGATTGTTATTAATTTTTCTAAATGCATTTGCTATTGGTAATTCTTTTTCTTTCAGAATTAGTGGAGAGGTCTGCATAGAAGCATATTATTGAAGTCTTTAAATGCTTTTCCAAGTTAAAAAGAATTAAAAGGTAGAAAAACTCTAATAGACTGAGCAGTCACAAATGGATCATCTATGGCAGTGGTAGTAGACATTGTAGCAGTAACCGCAATAACTAATATAAATTCAGCTCTTCTTGCACATTTATTACAGTACTAAGTATATATAGTTGTTCTCATAAAACCTCTTTTGAGGGAAGGTTCACTATTGTAATTTCTATTTTACAGGTGAGAACATTGAGAATCAAAGAGATTATATAATTTTCTGAAGGTTCCGCAGTTAGTAGATGTGCTCTATGGAAGCAAAGGTGAACAAGAGAACCAAAGTTCTTGATGCCCCTGAACCCCAGGCCCAATCCCTGCATAATACACAGCCTTTTGGATCAAACTGCTGATGTCTGCAGGCAGCGTGTCAGCTGGGAAATGGCACCACCTGTACAGTTCCAGGACTGTGTTAATACTCACAACCTGTGCAGCCACCACCACCACTCCAATTAAAGCCCATCAATGTGTGAGGCTTTGCGCATTACATGAATTTTCTAACATTGTTCCCAAGTCAACTCAAAAGAATATCATTACCCTAATTGCCAGATAAGAAAATCAAGATGTAGAAATTTAATAAATTGCCCAGTGTGCTGGAATTCAAATACAGGCACATTAGCTCAGGATCTGTATTCATTCCCACCAAACTAAACTGCAGCCTTGGGCAAAAGGCTGAAATGCATTGACTCCTATCAGCAGGTGTTTTGAGTGATGGGAGCATTTAGCAAACCTTCCTCTTCACCTCCGCACATACAAAACCCAAACTCAGATTAAGCAGAGAGAAGCATATCTTCACTTTGATATTTGATAGACCTCATGGAAGGTAGCCTATTGGTTCTGTAAGAATCACATTCTATCTCCACTTCTCTTTCTCAAACCTTTAACTGACACTTTCCAATCTCTTTTTAAGATTAACTATTCTTCCTTTCACTGATGATTTTTCTCCTTTTTCTTGTATCAGTATATTCCTGCTTCCACACAAACACATGAAATGGTATTTTTGAGGTCTATCATTTTCTCCCTTTGACTACAGAATAAGAATATTTTCTAGAATTATTTGTTCAATTATTAAAAAATATTTTATCTTTGATTGTTAAACATCCCATTAAACTTCAGGCAGTCTTTTTCAGAGAGAATTTTTAAAACTATTTTAATATAATATGGCTACATTAAATAAAGAAATGAAGATTTCAAACAAAGAAAATAGAATATTTGTTTATAATAGGTACTTCTTTATGCAAACATTTTTTTAAACTCTAGAATTTAGAGAACACTTTCTTAAAAAGTTATGTTTCACACCTCTTAGTGAATAGCATATGTTGACAATGAATTTTAATTTCTCTGTTTTATGTTTATTACATATATATTTTAATCAAACTGGAAAAGTGGAAGCAATAGTGAAGTCTTAAGAGCTTTAAAATAAGGTTCTTATTTCGAGTATGAAGTGGACGAATGCAGTTTTTCATTGTGACAACAGTGCCACCTAGTGTTTTATCTAAAACTATAAAATAAAATAAAAATTAAATTTTGGCTGCAAATAATAAGCCTCTATTCATACATAGGTTAATATTAGACATTTTAAGTGTGAGCAAAAGAGAAAATATTATTTTTTAAAACATCAAAAGTAAGTTATTAAAATTCTTATAGCCCTTTTACTATAGAAAAAGGTTAATTTCTCATTTAATGAAGAATAGGACTATTCACTCTAGAGGCACAAAATTGCATCTTTATCATAATTATTTATCTAAAATAAGAAACTTGTCAAATTAATCTACTATAGTGAAATTTTGTATTTATTCAATTAGAATTTAAGGAAATAATACCTGAATTAATAAAATATTTGAATTGTAACTTTTAATTTTATTTTTAAATAATAGATTCTTATATACAGTTAGCAAGATGCACTAACATAGAAGAAAGTATAATAAATGTCTGGAAATGATGTAATTATTTACAGTCACTCTTCTATATGCAGATCTAGGCAATTAAGGTGACTAAGAATTATTAGTTTCTTCATGAGGTTTAAACTTATACAAGCACTTATTTTTAATAATATGGCAAAGTAATACAAATATAAACTCCAGTGTAGCCTTTGTCAAAATTGTCACAAATTCATTCTACAGTCTTGGTATTTCTAAAATAACTTTAAAAGGAAATATTTTACAAAACTTATTTAACTAGTTACAAATATATACTTACGATGTAAGCATTCAAAGTTTGTTAATACAATTAGTATTTGTTCAAAGAGTAACTACTTCTCTATGAAAGGCATCTAAAGCTCAAATTTAAATGATTTAGGATTTTGTTTCCTGAACACTTCAAACTGTTCTCTAAAATAACTCTCCTTTTCCCATTATGCATAGAAACAGCTCAATACTTTCCGGGAGCATGAGCAGGAAATTATTTGACTACTCTTCTGTGATACTTCACTGCTTCATGGGGCATGAACTGCATTAAGACCAAAATAAAAGAGGCTAATAATAAACATTAGACTTCCTTTTCTTTTCTTTGCACTTAATATATGCTCAACAAATGTTTACTTGTACTGCCATTCCCTGTTTATTACCTTATATTTCATTTATCTAATATTTAATTCCTTAAGTTTTGCAGATAATAAATGGGATTCTCTTTTATTTTTATACTAAACACAACCTCAGCCTCCTCTTGCATAATTTGTTGTTAGTCTTATGCCTAGTTTATGATCCAAGAAGGTGAGATACACAACATATTCATGAGAGAGTTTGTGGCAGATGCTGTTAGTTAACCCAATATATTACCGGCCTCAGTCTCATTTGCCCACCTCTCTTACAGAAGCATGCCAGGAGCCCCAAGTGCTTCTTGGAAAGCACCGGGTTATTTTATAAAGGACTGAATGAATTACTGGCTCTATCTTTCCTTTCTTCTCGTCTTCTTCCCTTGAACATGAACTTGATGCCCATAGCTTTAGCAGCTGTCTCATATCTGTTACAGAATGACCAAGATAATTTTAGAAAATTCCAGTCCTGTACAATTAACTAGTGAATTAAATCCAGCAGACACCTACTCCAGATTTTCTGTTATGTGAAAGAAGAAACAAAAATTTAAGTCATTAGTCACTGGGCTTTGTAATACTTGCAGCTGAAAATCATCCTGAGTTGTCTAGAAGTAGAAGTTCAGATTATAGTAATTAAGCCTCTAGGCACATTAACCTGAATAAGTTCCAGCAATGAAATAATTGATTGTTATATTTTATAAAGAACTGGCATCATGGAAGATATAACATTATCAGGAATTCATCAGTTGATCAAAAACATTTGAGTGACAATTTCATAGTGAACCATGATCAATATTGTAAGCTACAATTTATATAAAACATAGCATTTGAACAAATTGCACTCACAATTATATGAAAATATAAATGGCTGATATAACAATATATCCGCTATGTGTCAAATAGATAGACAGGCAATGCAGCTTAAAGTTGTGCTTATAAATATGGACATTGGTGGCTATGTAGAAACTAGATAGAGAGAAGAGTGAAGGCGCTCCAGGTGGAGAAAAAGTAAGGGAAAACGTCTGAAGATGGATGTGTGTTTGTACTGCCTGCGAAGTGGTCAGTAGGGAACTAGGCTTATGTAAAAACATCTGACTCTTTTTCTTAGGCTTATGTTCACTTGGTTATCAAGAAAGGTGATTTGAATTCTTTTATCTGGGAATGTGATGATCAGTCAAAAGAGAATGAAAGAGTAGTTTTAAAAGATGACATCGGTAAATTGAGCAAAGATAATCTAAACCCATGGGGCAAAACACAATACATTATTGACGACTAAAGACTTCCGAAAATAATAATGAATGCTAGTTTGAAAGTACATATAAAATCATGAGTCCATAACCTATTCTTAAAAACCTATGACTAAATGTCAGTCACTAGGACATGGATAACTAGGAGCATCAAGTACTGAAAGTGATGGACTGATAATTGGTGCTATGGTCTCTGTTACACCTGTGAGTTCTTTATTTGTCCTTCACTTACAAGATGAACATGCAGCTCAGGGTCAACAGCATCTGGATTCTTGACATTTGGAGAGTTTTGTCTGAATTGCTAAGTATTTGAATTCATATGTGTATGTATGTGTATATATATGTATATATGTATGTATGTGTATATATACATATATATGTATATATGTATGTGTGTGTATATATATATTCATATATATATTCATTTATTTATCTTTTCGATAAATATGTATAACATGCTTGCTCTGTGCCAGAAATTGTAAGGGCTATAGCAATACTGGGAACTTAATGTTATTCCTCACTCTTACCCCTCATGCATTTGATCACAAACTTACCTAGAAACTACTGGATTATAAATAGAAGGTCAGAGACACTAATGTTGACAATGTTTCAATGCAAGGCATAATGAGAAATTTACTACACAGCATTAGCTGAGGAAGTTCTTCCAATTGTTGGAAGAAGGCATAGAGAAATGTTTCCTGCAATTGAGAGTTAATAGCTTTAGTTAAGTCTTTTTCTCCAGGAATGAGTAAAAAAAGACCATCTTTCTTTATCTTTTTTCATGGGCATAGATGTTCCATTAATTATAATTCTTATCCATATTTACTTTTATTGTCATAATTTTCATTTATGTAACCCCCAAATATCCTTTGTGTGTCTGGCTTTTCACTTACTATTTCCAGTTTCATTGCATGTGTATTTCAACATCCTCTCAAAATGCAATCTTAAGGTGATTCTTATTTGAAATTATATTTTCTTCTGGGTTTGCTTTAAAAGTTTCTTATTACGTATTTCCTGCATCTTAAATAGGTGTGCGTGTGTGTGCGTGCATGCATGTGTGTGTGAAGATAGGCACAGTTTTCTCCCCAGGCGGACTAAGGGGACAGAGTAGCAGACCAGCCACATAAAACATAAACATTATTACAAAAGAGAGAAGGAAGGATTTAGGAGAAGGGAAAATTAGATTTCAGAGGTCCAGGAAGACAAAAAGATGAGGAAGCAAGTGAGCTTACAGTTAACTCTAGAAGTCACGAAACTGCTTGTTTTCTTTAAAAGTAACTTAAATATAAAAGAAGTCTCCATGGACTTAAATGTTTCTATATTTGGGTCAGCCTGATTTCTTCTTCTTAGAGTGACTAGAATAATGGTCTTTGTGTGGCAATGTGGAGGAAAGGGACTCCTCTGGTTGTACATAGGGCAAATTATCATCCCATTCAATGGGTTTTATAATCAGTTTCTGCACAGAAACACTGGACCATCAATAGCAGTCTCATCTCGGCTTTCATGAAAACAATTTTCTGATTGAAATAAATGGTGAAGATCATTTTGAAGTGAGTTCTCAGTCCCTTATGATGCCTCCATGCCCCTAGCTGTATTATTGCATCACTGTCAAAAGGATGCAAAGCCCACACAATTAGTGACACAATATGCTCATAGTGGTGGGATTGAGAAATGGGCTGCAGTTGTTGGCCCATTCTAAACCTTTTTTCTCGTTCTTAAAAAAGTGTTGAAAAACTTGAATTGACAAGATATTGGCTTTCAGATCGTGGGAATTAAGCTTGATGCATAATGAAAGTGTTTCCTGGAGCATTTGGATTGTATTATGAGACACAAATCCATCAGGGTTTGACTTTCTCTAAGTGTTTTTTTCTCAGAAGTGTATCATAAGTATAGCGACCATGTATATACAATCTTACTGATTAGAAATATGGAAAATGAACATGGTGTAACATTTTATGATTTCCCCAGAAGATGGATATATGCTATAGCTTGCCCCCTTACCATATAAACACTTAGAAAAAAATAGCTATCACTACTCATGGGCCTTGTTACTTGTGAACAAGAAAAATATCATCTTGTGCTATGGCTGTCATTAGATGGTTGACAGATTTGGGAGTGGGATATAACAAGATGTCCATAGTTATCTAAGGCAAGTGATTCCTCTAGTACAAAATATAAATCAGTCATCCTGTGGATGCTTATCAAACTGTGTACCTGGTAAAACAAACTGGTGAGTGAATGGTATGAGCCACCTACTTCTATAATTGGACCAGATTTGCAACATGCATTTTTAAAAGTTGAGTCATTTTCTAAAACGTGGCACCAGTTTGTTTTAGGAAAAAAAGAAAAATATATATATGTGCAAAATCTGTTTCTTCTAAGCTCTGGATAGCTTCTCCTGATGCAAGGAGGTAACCTACTAAAGTATTAAGAGCAGTTTATTACTTTCTCCATCAGATGTCACTTTAAGGAGGAGCTGAAAATGACAAAATGAGCTCCCATTTGGAGAAAAAGCAAACTTGCAAATTTGGCAAGTAGATAGTTAAGAAGAAGAACAAAATGCAGAAAGCTATATTGTCAAACTGCAGCAGGAAGGTACACAGTTTATAGGATGATACCGCAATCATTTAGACACATAATATTGAGTGTGAAAATGCCAAAATTATTGGAGGTGCAGATATAAAGTTATCAGGCTATGGATCAGGAAGATGGTATTTTCCTCTCTAATGATAGACAAATTCTACTTCCAGAATCCCATTTATTTATAGACATCTCATTTGAAAAACAATGTAGACAAATTGGGAAGCAGTCAGAAGAAACGCAATGCCGTGATTAAGCGACTGATGAAGAGGGACCTTCAAATAGCCAGGCAATTAAACCTAAATGTAAAAATCTGGCTAAGCAACAGCACAGGATGAATGTAACTGCTATAAAAGAATAAAAGCTGAAGAAAGACTGTATTGAAATTAAGACAAGTGGGGCAATATTTGAAAATCTGTTTCTTTGTCTTCTAAACGATATCACTATTATGAAATTGTCTTGCCAGAGACATAACACATCATGTAGAGTTTGATTCAATTAAAACTTTTCCTGACCAGGAAACACACTCTGGCTCCAACAGTAGTGAAGAAGAAGGCCATTCATAGTCCTGAGATCTGCACAATTCTTGGGAGTTAGATGATAGTGCCCAGAATAATCTTGCAACCAAGATAGTGAAATAAATAACAATAAAAATAAATCCCTATGTATGTGTCAAGTGCTGTTTTAAATACTTTATTTGTATTAACTTACTTCATCCTTGTCACACTTGTATGTGCTACTCATTAATGTTATCTGCATTTTGCAGATGAGCAATGAAGCACAGTAAGCTAGTAGGTTTTGGAGCTGAGGTTCAGGCCAAGTGCTGCTTCTACAGCCTTCACCTCTAAGCCAAGCTGTTGCTCCATGAACTCACATCCTTCTCATTCAAAATACTTTACTCCTTCTTCTCCCGCTCCACACAAATAGTTGCACCATGACCGTGAAATTTGTGGAGGGCCACTATGTTCCCTTTCCTTAGTGTTATGCCCACATAAGACAGAACTGGCAGGTGCAACAGCAGGACAAGGCTCAGATTCACAGGAAGTCTCCCCTGTGAGGCTGCAAAAGTCTAACTCGTAAACATGATCTGGTTTTGAATAATTAAGAGCAAACCTTGGTGGAATTCTCATAGATAAACTACACAGATCTGCAGCAATTCAGGTTAGTGTGGCTAAAATGTAGGTGTTTGAAGTGATTTTGAATACTGACCTTTCCATATTCTCAGAAAGTTACTCAACCTCTCATTGCTTAAGTTTTCTCATCTCTAATTTGAGGATGGTGATATTTACCTGGCCAAGTGTTCTTAAAACTTTCAATTAATATTTATTTAAATAGCCCTGTGCCTAACACATAGCGAGTGTCATAGAAATGGAATCTGTTATTATTACAAGGGAGTAATAATAAACCTATCCAGGCACAGGGAGCCAGAGCTCAGCAGAAGAACACTTAGTAAGGCAGACAAGAGGTAGCAGTTTAGTGATCTGGGACCAGGCCTGTATAGAGCCTGGGTTGGGAAGATGCAACCCATAATGAAAAGATCAGTGGAGAAATGGAAGTCTGAAAGTAGGACAGAATCAGGAACATGGCCGGAATTGTGTCCAGAAAGGTGAATTAAGGTAAATTCCCTTGCAAGCAATCACTGCTTCTAAAATGACAGCTTTCAGATGGTCTAAATAGCAGCACTCTTGTGTTACATCAATTTTTAAAATCTTGGTATATCAATACAGTTTTTTTTTTTTCTTTAGAAGAGGTTCACATTATACTATTTTCATCTTAGGGCTCCTGGTATGACATGTAGTTGAATCACAGAATATGGACTCAGACAAGATTTTAATGCTTATTACTAGCCTTGTACAATTGAAGAGACTATATAGCTATAATGTATCTAAAAAAGGTTTAATATATAGCTGCTCTAAAGGGTGCTGGGAAGTTTAAGTGAGATAGTAGAGGCCAGATATTACATATCACTACTCTGAAGAGCAAACCCCTTGAGTGTTCGTTAATCACACCCTGGAATTTTTTTTTTTTTTTTTTTGATGGAGTCTCTCTTTGTTGCCCAGGCTGGAGTGCAGTGGTGTGATCTCGGCTCACTGCAAGCTCCACCTTCCTGGTTCACACCATTCTCCTGCCTCAGCTTCCCGAGTAGCTGGGAGTTTAGGCACCCGCCACAACACCTGGCTAATTTTTTTTTTTTTTTTCTGTATTTTTAGTAGAGACAAGGTTTCACTGTGTTAGCCAGGATGGTCTTGATGTCTGCCCGTCTTGGCCTCCCAAAGTGCTGGGATTACAGGCGTGAGCCACCGCGCCCAGCCAGTCACATACTGGATTCTTCTTACTCTAACAGAAGAGTTGTGGACTTGGGAGGAAGCAAGGAAACAATAAGAAAGATTTTTAACTTCATCATCATGTAAACTTAAAACAAAATTTAGCTCAGCACCACTTGGGCAAGTATTTCAATTCAGGACTCTTCTCTTAACTCTCAACGGTCTTTATTTACTCCTTTCTAAGGTACAGGGTGAGTAGGAGGTTATTTAATATTCTACTAATGGAGAGAGGAGAGATCTGGGTTCCCATGCCGATACCAAAGAATATGGTTGCTTTGGACTTGTTCCAAAATGTGTAGAAGTATGGCTGGACCTAGCTTATTCTTACCTATGCAATGATGTAAATCTAGTCATTCTCTCTCTTTCTCTTTGCCTAATGAATTTTTCTTAATTACTTCATAATTCTCATCAGTGAGTTTTCCTTTCTTAAAAAAAGCAAATACGTAACTCTTTTGATCTTATCTCTTCACCTGACCACCACCCCGTTTCTCTTCTCCCCTTTACAGCAAAACATCTGCAAAGATTTGTGCTTGTTTTTTTGTCTCTGATTCCTCTCTTGCACCCCATCCAGCCAGACTTTGTCCCTCATCACTCCAATGACATTGATCTTATCAAGGTCACCAATGACCTATGTGTAGCTAACCCCAATGGCCAATTATTAATGCTTATCTTACTGGATCCAACAACAACCATTAACAAAGATGATCATCCCCTCATCTCTAAAATACTGTTTGTAACAGGCTTCAGAAGCACCTAATTCTCCTAATTTCTCTCCAGCCTCATAGATCATAATTTCTCCTCTTGGTTTCTCTTCATCTTCCTGCCTTTGAAGTATTGAATTATATTTGGTTCAGTCTTCCAACCTCTTCTTGCCTCTATCCATTCTCATTTGTTGGTAATTTAATCCAGTCTCACAGCTTCAAAACTATCTTTTGTGAATGACTCATAAATGTGTATCTTGAGCCAGACCTCATTCCTGAAGCACAGTCCCATAAGTGTAACCGTCTCCTTGACATCTCTTCCTCAGTGCCTAACAAGTATCTGAAATGTAATAAGTTTGGAATAAATTACTGCTCTTCTCTTCATTCCCAACAAGTTCTCTCCCAGTTTTTTCCTCAGTAAATGGAATTCTCTTTTTCCAGTTGTTCAAGCCAAACAATTTGGAGCCAATTTAACTCCTGTCTTTCCATAATACCTCATATTCTAATCCATTAGCAAATTCTGTCAGCTATAAATTCAACTGCTTATCTAAACTTTTTAATGCCCAATTGAATCCCAGCTCTTTAATAAACCTTTCTTGGAATCTCTGTTTTCTTCCTCCTCTGAAATATAAAGCTGTGTTTATCTAACATCATCCACTTGGGCATTAAACTCTGTTCCTTCCTTCAAGTGTCTGTCTATCTATAATTAGATGAATATATTTTATGTGCTATGTTTTTGTCTACCAAATAGATCATGTATGGTATCTACGTCATATTCCTTTCTTGTCTAATTTTCTAGCATTCTATTCTTCCAGCACTATCCCCATACAATTCTCCCAGACTATTATGGGACTCAGTAAGCTCACAATTGACGAATAAGTGAATTGGTGATCCAAATCCTGTTTCAATCACTCAGGCTAATTTTCAGGTAAATCGATTATGGGGAAGTTGGCCTACCATTTTTTTTAGACCCTTTGTGTAGAAAATAAAGATTTCACATGTAGCATTTAATATGTATTTTCTGATGGAAATGGAAAAAGTAAATTTTGCACCAAAGATAAAATAATAACTATGGAAGTGCTTCAACTCATTTAGCATAATACTTGGAAAAGTCTAAAAATAATCCTCAGGACAGGACAAAAATATATATTATTTTTATAAACATTGATATCTGCTTCTATTTTTAGAAAAATCTACTAATTTCTATGTGTAATAAATTACTCAAAAAATCTTTTACCTTATATGAATTATATAATCAATTTTAAACAAACAAAATGAGCTATTGTTACCAAAGGAGTCAATGAATTAGAATTCATGTGCAGGTAATTTCAGCCTTCTTGTGATGTTTGGTCTGCCCAGGAAAAAGGCAGAGATGAAAGAAATAAGATGCCTGATGATCCAACCCGTAGACAGTATTTATAAATATAATTGAGAAAGGTGTTTTTCTAGCGGGAAAAAAAGGAAAAAAGACTAGAGATGGCAAGAGGGGAGACTAGTTAAAACTCTCCCGTAGCACAGCAAAATTAAATGATTATGGTTTAGATTACGGTGATGATAGCAGAGGGCCAGAAGGGGATGTGTTGGAAAGCAATTTGGCATGCTCTCTTTTTGGGGCCTGGTATGGAAGAGTGAAAGGGTCTTTAGGGCAACTCTTCAGTGCCTGGTGATGTCATCTCTGAGATAGAATCCATGGAAGACGCTGTGGACAGGAGAAGAACATAAACTTTGTACTTTAAAATTGAGTGTGAGTATTTTAGAGATCTCTAAGTGGAGCTATGAAGCAGGAAGGGAGTCATATTTTTGTGTATCTAAGAATCAGAGAAATGCAGGCTTGACTTGGTATTCATTACCATGTAGTTTAAACTTAAGGCTGTGTACGTGAATGAGTGTCCTAAGGAGAGAGCTCAGAATAGGAAGTAAGAAGGGCTAGGATTTCAGCCTGAGGAACTATGACATAATCTGGACAGGTTGGAGGTGAATAGGCAAATGAATCTCACACTCCTGGGCTCAAATGATCCTCCCATCTCAGCCTCCTGAGTACCTGGGACTACAGGCACACACCACGGCACCCTGTCCTTCTGTTATTTTAATAGGGGGGTGATTAAATCATGTTTTACATCAACAGAAGAGTATAGTTGATGGAGGAAATTGCATTTGTGAAAGAATCTTGAAGAGGTCCCAGGCCATAGGACCCAAAAGACTGGCAGAGGGTGGCACCTAGACAAGGAAATCACCTACCACACAGAGAGAAGGGAGGGAGGACAGGAGCAGCATAGGAGACCAATGACTTCTATGTATACTCTGAGATGATAGGTTTCCCAGGTAACCTGATCTGTACAAAAAATTATGATCACATTCATAGTTACTGCTTCAATTTTTCAAGCTCAAACATGGTAAAGATAAATATGGGGGAAAGATAGAGAAAAGGTTGGGGGAAGGTAGATAGAGTTATTGGTTCTGTTGGAAAATGGACTATGGAATTAAACTGTTAAAATGAAAATCAGAAGATGTTCTTCCTTGCTTATCTTCCAGCTTTTCTCTCATCGTTCCACATGCTGCTTATTTCACAAAGTCTCTATCATGCCTAGGCAGGATATAAATTTTTAAATTCATTAAAGAGGAAAAAGTATTCCCTTGCAATGAATGAAAACTCTTGAAACTAACCTAGGGTAGAAAAGGATGTTCTCTTACTATAATTGTGGGTACAAGTGGGTTTCCCTGGTCTTTTCTTATGGATATGTGAAGTTTCAAGACAATGCCCTGCAGCCTGCTTGGTGCATTATGAATCTTTTTTTTTAATTATTATTTTTTCCCTCAATTCCGACTCACTGATTTCTGTTAGAATAATATTCCAGTCCACATGCATCCAACAGAACAAAATCAACATACCTTAATATATTGGCCACCCTACCTTTAGCACTTCAGATGATGCAGGGTGAATGACAATTGTAAGTTACTTTTTGCATTTGTGCATGTGCCACACTGTGCCAGGCACTTTACATATGTTTATTGTTTCTTATCCTTGTAACAATCTTATGAGATACATGTTGTGATTCTCATTTTATAGGAAAAAAACATTATTTTTAGAGGCTTAATACATGTGATGAAGAAGGAGGAAGCTGAGGAAAAGAAAGAGCAGGGGCACAAGAGGACAAGGAATGGAAGGAGGCTTTTCTGAAGACCATTCAGCTGGGATTCAAACTCAGGGTTTTGCAGCTTTGACACTGAAGCCTGTGCTTTTTCCAGAGACACATGCATAATAAAAACAGGAAGAAGCCTCCAGCCTGGGACTACTGGACACTGTGGCTTTCCCACTTCCAGTAGGGAACTAAAGGGAAGAAACTTCTGAAGGAGACATGGCAGGAGCAGCCACATAGAGAACAGGCTCTTCTATAGCAACTCACACTGGATCCCCTGCTTACTATAAAGGAGCCATTGACATCAGCATGGTTTTCAAAACAAGCTATTGACTTAATGTCATGTAGTCTAAAACCATCACCTCGACTTCTGTCATCTGAATCCACACAGAGGATGGTTCTTATTTCAAACTTGAAATCAGAATTCCTTTAAGGGTGTTGAGATTTGAATCACTCGTACCTGGAAAAAAAGAAAAAAAAAGGGTCTCTCAAGGCCTCTCCTCGAATGTAATATAGTCACAAACATTTGCTTTTGTTTTGTTGATATTCTTTCCTTCTGTAAAAACTAAAGAGAGCATTCTTGAGATCCCAGGAGTAGCTGTCCTTTTAGAGAAAGAGACATAGAAATTTGACACTTTGTGGATTAAGGTTGGAAACACTGCAGAGTAGTTAAAAATAGGCAGTGCTCACTTTCCTCTGAGAAGCACCTGCGTGTCCACAGAATTCTTTATTTGATTTTTGTGTATGGTACTTGAATCTCTGAGGTGCACTTATTTAAAAATCACCCCAAATTGATTTTAACTGAATTTCAAAGATCACCCAGCCACTTAAGTGAAAGGCAACTCTAATCTCCATATGTTTCCTCAATCTATTCATCATATTAACTAATTCAACAAATATTTACTTCACGCCTATTGTGTACCATACACCGGGCTTGGTAATAAGGTTGTAGAAATGTACACAGCATACAAGGTTTCACAGCCTAGTGGAGGAGATGAAGAATTAAAAAGGGAATCACACACACTGTGGTCCCTACTGCATAGCATTATGCCTAGGTTGCTAGGCACAGAGGATTGATGCCTAGCCTAGTGAAGGATGGCAGGGTAACAAAGGTCAGAGAAGGGTCAAGGACAATTTCCCTAAGTAGGTGAAATCTAAGTCAGGTTTTGAATGATGAGCTGACAAGACATAAGAGGGTGAAAGTGTTCCAGATAAAGATGTTATCAAATTTAAAAGCATAAGGTAAGGTAAAGAGGATAGACTCTGAAACTAGATTCGCCCAGTTTGAATTCTGGATTGTTACTTACTAGTTGTGTGACTTCAAACAAGTTATGTACCACCACTTGCCCTCAGTTTTCTCATCTCCAAAATAGGGGTAATAATATTACCTATTGCAAAGGGTTATTATTATGAGAATAAAATAATATGCATAAAGCACCTGGAGAAGTCTAAGCATCATACAATGATTTGCTTGTATTTTTCATATGTGAATGATCAATTAGGGTACATTTGAGTTACTACAAATATCTACATGTGAGGCAGAGAATTGGGTGCAATGAAGTTAGAAATGGTAGGCAGGAGTAAATCTCATCCAGAAAGATATATGCCAGATTGAAGTCTTGCATTTGTTTATTCTTTTATCTTTTTTTTCTAATACATCTATATCAAATTGACCAAATGAAAGAGATATTACAGGTTAAAACATACAATTATTCTCCCTGGTGAGCTCCATAACTAACTTCCTAGAGAGACACTCGTATTTAGTGCAAAGCTGATACATTGACACCCTGCGTTGTCAAACATTATATTCCCAGGGCTAAACATTAAGTTAGGAAGAAGATAAATGAATGTCTCTCGGTTTGAAAATGGTTTCTATCCAGAAATGCAGAGTCCAGGGGGTGGTCTTGCTCTTTCCTTAAAGCATAATAATTCTTGCCTCATGTGTTGTTTCCCAAAGTTAGCTGAGTAATTATCTTGAATAATCCATGAGGCTTGTAATTGAGGAATAATCACTTTCTTTTCCTATTCCTTTTTAGCCCAATACAAAATGATAGGTACTGTTTCCCAAGCCCTCTCACATTTTCATCAGTTTTGTTAAAATCACTGTTCATGAATGGTATGTTAATTCCTGTGTTCCCTGCTCTGCCAGTCCATCCCATTATTCCCTCCAGCCCATACATTTTCTAAACAGGTCCCATCTGGAGGAGCAGATGAGGATGATTGATGTCCAGTGGAACTACCTACACTAGACTAGTATTTTTTAATATGCCTTACTCTTCTTTTATGAGTAAGGACTGAAGTTCAAATTTCGCTTTGGGTGTGAAAACCAGGATAATGTGAATGAAGTATTTTATTTAACTTAAGATTGAGTAATCATCCCAAAATAGGCTAAATAGAATCTGTGTTGCTAACCAGTCAAAACTTCTGCTTCCACTACTAGAAAATCAAAAAAAGTGGTTTAAGATTTTACAAAATCAGTGAGTAAAAGCTTACTTTTCTCTTAGGCCAGTCTGCATCTAGGTGGAATTCTTAGAGGGACTCCAGGACCTCATTTTTTGCTTATTTGTACTAGATTAACCTTTTTAATGTGTAATGGGGCATAACATAAAGACTCTGCACACAGAATCAGGTAGAGCTGATTCCAAGTTATGTAACTTCTCTAGCCACTGCTTCTTCATCTGTAAGATTGGGCTAAAAGTGCTTATCTTCTAGGGTTGTTAGAATTATGTGAAAAGCCATGTGAAAGCAAGTAGTGTATTATATACAAATGCTCAATGGAAATTATTTAGTCCTCAATGAAATATTGTATTGATGAAAATAAAATGCATATGTATAGACTTTTTTCAAAATTTTCTCTTGTTAGGAATATTAAACTTTAATAAGCCATTTGTGTCTTGAAATATATTGCTACTACTATTAATAAAAATAATAATAATAAAATAATGCTATGCATTAATATTGTCCACCAGGTAACAATAATGTAGTTCTTTCTCATTCTTTGTTAACCTGTGATTTAATAAGACCAAGTGTCTTGCTTCTGGAAAATGCATTATGAGCAAAAGTAATGTGCATTTTTATGAGCTGGGGTACTTAAATGTTGACTCAAGACACTTCAGAGTTCTCTTTTCTTTGGTACATCAACCATCAAGTTCCAAGACAGTGGTTGCTCTATCAGCCAGGATCCATGAATAACTCTGATGAATACAGCTCTTCTGCGAATGGAAGTACAGCATGAGTGAGAAATGAACCTTTCTTATTTAAATGCTCGAGATATTGGGGATAGTTGTTACATAGCTTAATACAGCCTATCATGACTGATATGATTACAATTACAATAAAAACAGCAACAGCTGCAGCATGTATGAAATACTTATGTGTCACTTTGTGTTGATGCTTCTGATCCCCTTAATAAATCTATGATTTTTATAAATTATTTTCCTGTTTCACTTTTATTGACGAGGAAAGAGATACAGAAAGAAACTAAGCAGCTTGTCTAAGATGACAAAAACTTGTGAGCCAGGATTTGAACTCAAACAATTCAGCCTTGAAGCCTGTAGTCTTAACTACTGAGATTTACTTCCTCTTGTGCAACTTCAATGATTAATTATCTAGAATCATGGAGTGATTTGGCAACGAGTTTAATAAATGTGTAGATTCTCATCTCTTATAAAGTTTGACTCCAAGGCCATTACACTTTGTATTTTATTAACAGAAAAAGAACCAAGCACTTCCAAAGAATCGAGCTGCTTTTTAAGGGCCAAGAATTGTAGGTGTAAATTATTTAATTTCCATGGTTTTGCAAATTCTATAAGTAAAAGGGGCATTTTCTGCTTGGGAATTGTATTGGTTTGGTTACATGTATGAATTTCCAACACTTTTGGAAGATACAGTTACCCCATTTGACACTGTCTGTCTCACTGATTGTGTAATTCATGAGTAACATTACATTCTCTTACAAACTAGTTTGGAGTGATGTTCAGCTGTTCTATTTTTACCTCTCCTCTGCTTTTTGCTATTAGTGAGGGGTTCATCTTTGTTTGGCTTCTGTTGTTGTGGAGGGAGGGGAGGGGCTCTGCCCACCTGTGCTGATGTCCTTAGGAGGCCACCCTGAGGTTCCTCTGTCACCACAGCCTCAGGCTTGCACTCACATAATAATAGACAGTGCTGGTACAGGACTGGCAAAAGCATTCCAATTCTCCTGTCACCAGTGTCTGAATTTCTTTTTTAAAACAGAAATCTCTGACAGATCTCACCATGGACCTCTGATTAGCCAGATGACATGTAGATAAGGTTTCAAGACCTACTACAGGGAATGCAATCGCAGGGTCTGTCACCAATCTTCTTTTTGTACTGCAACTTCTTCATTCAGAGGTGTCAAGAGGGCAAATCTCTAACAAAGGAACTGCAGCGAGAGCAGTTGCAGAGCCCACCACAAGGCAGAAGAGACAGAGTCAGAAACAGATGTGATAATGACAACAGCAGAGCTGAAGCTGCAGCCTGAAAGCCCTCCAAAGCCCACTAAGACATCACAGGGCCAGAGCTCCCTATGGCGGAAGCCGCCACTCCACTCCCAAACCTCAGTGGCTGTCTGGTCCAGATCCTTGTTTCCAGATAGGCAAAAACATTTTCTGATTTTTCACAGATAAAGGGAGAAACCCATATTCTTTCCACATGCCTTGTAAATGTGCTAGTTAAAAACTTATTACTTATATATTACCTACGTCTCTCTAGATGTCATTTAAACATTCATCGGGAAAGGCGAGGAAAATAAATCTTTGTGGATTTTTTTCCTATTGCTTGTTGAGGTCAAGTCTCCTACTTAAATATTTTATATGAGATGAAGCCTTAGCATGTCCACGTTCCTTACCAGACATTTCCTTCAAGAGCTTCCCTCATCCTTCCCTGCTGCTTTTGCTCCTCTCATCACAACAGAAAGGTATTATGCAAGATTGTGACAAACTAGCTGTTCCACACCTCTGCAAAGGACAGATCGAGAGGAGACGGATTTTTAATTATTACCAAATTTAGATTAGGCACAAGGAGATCGAGCTGAATTTTCTGTTATATGACATGGGGATCAGCTAACAATGGATATTATAAAGTTTGCTTAACTTGGTTTCATAGAATCACAGATATCAGGAGTTGCAAGATTCTCCAGGCAAATATCTGATTTGTCCAGATTAGGACTCAGGCCAGAGAGTTAAATGACTGGCCAATTAGTTACAGAAGCATAGAATAACACACAGACTTTGGCGTCAGGATAACCCAGGTTCAAACATGGACTTTGCCACTAATTTGTAGCAGATACACAACCTCCTAGAGCTTGTTTTCTCATGTAAAAGGTGTGCACAGTGGTACCTACCACACAAGACTTTTGAGGGAATTGAATAGCACTGGGTATGAAAAAACCTCTAAAAATGATTATCTCTATCAAACTCTGATCATGTTTGTATGAACCAACATTGTCTTTTTTTTTTTTTTTTTTTTTTTTTTTTTTCTGTAGAGCAGAAACTTCTGAACTCCAGGCAATGGCCCTTTTCAACTTAAAGATGACATTCTTTGTAATCAAGGAATCAATCTTTCTTTGCAAAAATTAACCCAGTCTTGGCCTGAATGCGAACATATTTGCCTGTAGAACATAATTGCCTGTAGAATTCCAGTGAAGGATTGGAAAGGCATTAACATAGGTCATTCAAAAAAAAAAAGCTCTATTTACCCTTTTAACCTCTGTTCATTAACAATAAAGAATAAAGTACAGAAAATTAACATGCCTTCCATTCACCAATTGATGTCTAGTGAGTAGAAGGGCAGATCTAGGCTTCGTGGGACTTGAATCTAGCAATTTTGAAATCTGTTTTAAGGGGTAAAATATTAAATCTGCAATACAATATTGGATATAAAAAACAATTATTTAGTGATAAAATCACAACAGACTATATTTTTTAGAAAGCTAATACCACATACATGAATATAGGAATTCTGACAAATTAAATTTTTTATGATTCTCATGAAAGGGAATGAGTTGAATATATAATTCCATGTCTGCATTACTGAGACTATTTCTCTTATTTTGACTAGGCACGAATGAGAACTGAAGTCTCTAATTGTAATGTGTTTCTCCTTCACTATATACTATATAGTACACATATATACATATGCACACAGGTATATATATACACACACACACATATATACACACATACATATATATATACACACACATATATATATACACACACCCCTACACACTATACTCTTTTAGTGCTTATTGCTATAAGAAAATTCATAGAGTGATGAGATTTCGAGGCCTGCCTCTTCACAGTACTGCCACGAATCAGAACACTGGAGTACTCCTGGTACTCTTGGTACCATTTTTCTGGTAGAAGCTATTCCTTACCAGGGCATGGAGCAGTAACTTACCCAGCCAGGGAGGAAACTGTAAACCAATAAATATGCCCCATTAGTCTAACCTGCAGTATTCCTAAATTGTTTCCTTGTGACTGAATCCTAAAAATGGCAGATACTGAAGAATATTTGACCAAGGGGAAAGATAATTTTGACCAGTTGTGGTCAAAATCTCTCACTTTTTCAAACTTTACAAAAACATGCCGGTGTAAACAAATTTCTCGGAATTAAAAAAAATGCAAGACTTGAGAATGGATTGTGCAAATAGAGTCTGTAAAGCTTAAACTTTCTTAGCCTCCTGGTACTTTAATAGAGTATAAAGGAAGAAGAGATGACTCAGGAAAAAGAAAGATGAGGGAGATGAGGAAAGGGAAAGAAAAAAAATCAAATTATTGCTTTGAAAACATTTCCGTATAATTCTACTCTGAGTAAAGGAGGTGGATGAGTGATATTGTACAATTCCTCACCAACTTGGTATCCCCACAATCAGAAATGTATACGTTACTAATTCAAGTACAATGAAATTTAAAATGTACTGGAAATTATTCACTTAAATGAAAGCTTTTCTCTTAAAAATCACTACTAAGGTATATTAAGTATACTTAAGCATATATAAGATTATACTTATGATGTATTCTATATGCTTAAAGTATATTAAGATATGCTTAAGGTATACCTTTATTTGAACAATGGTAACATTACTCAAACATTTGTAGAACTCTTTTGAAATTGTTTCACTCAGGTAGTAAGTTATGCAAAATATCAGGGTTGTTACTTTATTATACCTACTTTTAACCTCAAAACATTTAACACGACTTGATTTAAACCCCCTTTAACAGATTAACACTTACAAATATTTTTATCATAAAATACATACAGATACAGAAAATTACACTGACAATTCTGTAGCTAATTATTATATATTACAGATACAGTATGTATTATATAATAAAACATGCATCTCATATATAACCCATTTTAAGATATGCACTCTTGCAATGAACACTCAGATCAAGAAGTAATACTTTTCCAGCCACTCCAAAAGCCCATTTGCACTCCCAATCATTATTACAACCTAGTCCTTCCCTAAATTAAACTATTTTCCTGACTTTCATAGATTCATTTCTTGTGTCTCTTTATATTTATCCTGAAAATGGGCATACTTTGATGCTAGCTCTAGAACTATAGCTTATTCTTACTCATTCTGAAATCCAATATGTCTTTTCAGTCTTTTTGAATTCTATAGATTTTCCCCTTATCCCTCTATTTTTATTACAATTTATCCATCATACAACGTCGGCTGTCTGATCTGTAGTTTTCCATACTCTGCATTTTGCCAATTGTCGACACTTAATGGTGAAAATCAGCATATCTGTCTTATCTTCCGTATTTTCTGCAGATTGGAATCTAGAGGTTTGATCAAATTCAGGTTTGATACCTTTGGCAAGACCATACATGTAGTGTGTTATCAGGAGACATATATTGCCTGGTTTTTTCTCTCTATGTAATGTTTCAGCTCTTCAGCAGTTTATTGCCTATAGCTATTAATCACTGAGGGTTGCACAATTGTGATATTTTGTCATATCTTTTATTTTCATTTTCACTTACTAGGCTAGAACTCTTTATTAAAGACATTCTTCCCTTAAATTATTGCTTGGTTACCCAGTGTTTCAATTCCTATTGGAAAGACAAGAAAAATGCTTGATTCCTTAACTTGATTTACAAATTCTCAAGAAAACAAATTGATCTCTGTATCAACTTCTGAAGGTGACTATTTTTAAAAATAATAACATTTTGCATTCATGGATATAAACATATCTTATAGACTGCAATTTACTGCAATGAGTATTCTTGTTGAAGTTTAAATTGGCCCATATTTGAGCAATGGAAGCCTTTTCAAGTTGGCTCTTGAGTTCTTTCAACGTGTCATAATAGTCTTCAAGGGGTTCCTTGCTATCTGGTATGTCAGATCTTATACATTTCCCATGTAAAATCTGGAATCAATTATTGGTCTATGAAACTCTAATTTATCTTGGTGGGAAAAAGTATTTTGAGACCACTATCTAGCTATGAGTAATGCTCAATGCCCTCCGCATAATTGGATTGATGATTATTTCTAGGCCTTTCCAATGAAAAGAATTGTGAGGTGTTTAAAGATAAAATATGTCATATATTCATATTGATATTTTCAATTAAAATTCAGAATCCATATTATATCTTTTATTTCGTATAAGGAATCCTGGTTTTCAAAGACACAGCTGATGATAGAATATTCCGTAATTACTAATTTTCTTTATTTCACATTATGTATGGAACAACCTAAGAATAATTATAGTAATACTATCATCTTCCATACAATTGCCAAAAAGAGTTTTGTACATTTTTTACTAATGCCCTCCCCTCCCTGCTCTCCTCATGTTTACTTTGTACCATTTCTTCTTTATCAGAGCATATGGTGATCACATAATATTCTCTCCAATTTCTAAACCTTCATTTGGTCTCATTCTGTAAGTAGCTACATATTGAATGCTAACCCCAGTCCTTCTATCAGTGTCTCTGTAGTTCTGTTGTTTGTCTAACACTTGTTTTCTAGTACAGCCTGAGGAACACGAATCTAATTCATTGAATCCTTACATGTAGATAGCAGTTTGTGCCCTTTATGCTTCAAGGACAGATTTGTTAGATGTAAAATTCTCGTTGCATTTTCTTTCCTTTAGTAACTCAAATATATTACTGCATATATATATTGCCTAAAGCACCACAGCCCCACAATGACCTGATGATAATCTATTTTTTCTTCCCTTTATTTGTACTATTCTTTTTGGTACAAATATATCCAAAGGAATTTCCCTCCTTTCTTTAAAATGCAACAATTTTGTTAAAATGGGTCTCAGTGTTGATCACTTTAGCATGGCATTTTTTGCAGTGTAGTGTTCTCTTCAATATGCAGTTTCTTTCTTTTCCATTTTGTTTGTTTTCTTCGGTAAACTGTTTTTAGATTGTATGTTCTAGCATTGGTTCTTTCTGTGCTTGGTTTTCTTTTTCAGGAATTCCCACTTCCTATATGTTGGATATTATTTGCCTGTGTTTAATATATGTCATTTTTTTCCCAAAATGTGTTTATTTTATTATTTGAAAATTTTTCTTATTTTCATATTGTATTTCCTTTAGGCATTACTGTTAAGCTTAGCCACATTTGTTATCTTTCTAATTTAGTCATTATTTTGGAATTTTATTTTAATTTCTAATTTTTCCTAAGTTTGATCGCCACATTATTGAATGCTTTCTAAGTATTTATGGACATGTATTTCTGATGTGCTCATATCATTTATAGGAATGCTATTCTGCTTTTTAGTGTTAGTTTTTATATCTTATAACTAGGAAATGCATTTGATCTTAATCCTTTCTTGCTACTCACTTTTATTATCATTATTTTATTGAAATTAGAAAATTAGAAGAAAACGGGTTTCAGGTAATCTTTCTTAACCTCACAGAGCTTCTTTTCTGTTGTTTTTAGGTAATGTTCAAAATTATGGCCCAGTGCTCTTTGATGTATTCTGGTTGTTTATTTCCCCACACTCATGTGCACCTTCTCTTTCTTTAATCGTTATTGATTCAGTCAATTTTGATGACACTCATCAGTTGCTCTTCCATTCAGAACCTTATTTTGGCTACTTTATATCTAAAGCTCACAGTGGCCAGATTGCTCCAGCCACCTTCAGACCTTCCTACCATGGGTCCCCTTGCATTCACCCACTATTGGAGAAAGCAAAAACCTCCTTCAATTTCAGACTACATCTGCACAGTAGCCCTCCATATTATCCAGGAAATATCTGTTGTCTACTTTAGGATTCTCCTTTTCTAGCATCCTCAGATGCCTGTTCCTTCTGTGCTTCCTTCAGCACAGACAACTGATATCATAAAGGTCTTGTGGCTGTTCATACTTTCTCTCCTCTGCACTTGTGTCTTTGGCACATTTGGCGATAATTTGTTATATTTGTTTTGTTGTAAATCCTGTTGTGTGTTTTGGACTTTGTTAATTAGTTCTCTGTTTTTACATGAGAATTGGTTGAGTTAAACAAGTTATGCCTCTGCTGCCATTTTCTAGAATCTACAACACATAAAAATTTTGCTCAAATAATTCTTGCTTGTCATCAGCTTTAAAAATATCCCCTTTGGAAAATATTGGCAATTTAAGGATATGCAAAAATAACTGGAATAGCAGTAGCATTTTTAAAAAAGTTATGAATTGCCTTTGAAAGACCTCTGAAGGAGAGACTATCATTTCAATCTACAAGTTCTGATTGTTTTATTTTTAAAAATGAGAAAACTTATTATATTTTTCAAAGTCCTATGTTCAAAACAACTTAATTATAATTAAGTGTACATACTGAACCAATCCTGGAATGGAACCATTCTTATATTGTAGGCTTTGTGAAACAAACCTCTGGGAACAATTTGAGATAAAATGACTTTCACAAAGATTATGATATGCATGATCTCCCTTGGACTTGTAAAATACTTCACCTCTGCTTACATGAGGAAAGAATAATAAAAATACTATAACATTTCTTAAGCAAATGGTCTCCCAATATTCTTCTCACATGGTCAAACATGATTCTTAGTATTACTATTTCGAATTGTCATATGTATTTTCCTTCCATAGCACCAAGATACTTTGTTTGTTTTTTGAGGGTTTTTCCAAATTTTCTTCTAATTGCTTTATTCATATCTGTTATGTGAAAGTATAAACACCTATCTTTAGCTTTTCATAAATGCATCTAACTATAAGACTGACTCTTGGGGACTTTCTGTCCTTTGACAGAAAACCTGGGCATTTGAGAGGGGATAATGTGTTACTTTGAAGCATACCTTGAGACAAGGCTGTGATTATCAGGATTGTGGTAATGGTATGAGCTAGTAACTTTGGCCTGTTGAAAGATGGATGCTGCTACTTGCTTACGGTTCTAAAATGAAGCTCCTGTCTCTACCATAAACACACTGACACAACTATCAATCTACTTTCTGATTATGTACATGAGTTCATATTTAACTTCAGATTTGCCTATGAAACTGTTTTCCTGACAAGGAGTCACTTATTACCAGGACATCTTTTCACTTGATTATTAAGATTCCCTTTTGCAGTTCTCCCTTGAGCTTTAATTACAGGATTGCAGCATGTTCAAAACATGCTGCCAGATTTCTCACTTGTACAGGAGACAGAACACATATTTCACATCCTCTGCACGTCCTTTATCCTTCTTATTGATTTCCTAGGCAATTCTGTATTGATTTTATCTTCATATTTCAATGCCTCCTTGGTCTTTTTCCTTCTTATTTCTCTGAGCTCTTAGAAGTCTGGATTTCTTCTTGTTCAGTCGGGTCATCCAATTAAGATTTGTGTGTGATCCTCTTTTGCCACTCTGAGGACACTCTGTGATCCAGGCTGGAGCCCAAATATTCTTAACAGGATGACTTTTATCTCGAACTCAGACTGTCTGTGTAAGCTTTGGTACCCTCACCAGTGTTTGTATAAAAGTGTGAAAAGAAACTGTAGCAGGAGCCCTCCTGCCTAAAATAATCACTCTCTGGCCTGTGTCACACGGTCAGACCATTCCTGACCTTTGTGTCAGACTCTTATGCTTACTACTGGTGCTATGGCTTTGTCTTAAGAGCTTTGTTCAGCAAAGCACCTGCAATAGTGTTAGCAACCAGGACGAAATACAAGGTCTCTCATCACTCTCATTTATCTTCTCATAACACATTATTGTGTCTTGGGAATTGTGAGTAGCCTGGATTTTCATGGTAAAATGAAACAAACAAACAAACAAACAAACATGTTTCTATTGGGGCACTGGACACCATGACAAGTCTGTATCAGGGGAGCCCAGTACCTAGCTTAAGGAAGAATCTCTTAACAGATAAAACACTTCAGAAATCTTTGTTAACCTCGAGGAGCTCTCTTTTCTAGACTAGGGGAAAATAGCAAATGCCACATGTTTTGAAATTTAAGCCAGAATATGATCTCTCTGAGTGAATTTTAGAAGATGGGGGTTTTACCCAAGAGAGTGGCTCAACTGAATCCTATCATTCAATGTTCATAGGAACTTGAAATTTGTGGAATGTGAATTTGATGTGGAAGGATAGCATATCATAATCTCTGAAATATTTTGCTTCTTTCATTGCTTACAAATATGAAATCTGTAAGGCAAACATATGAATCAGATTAGTCCTTCTCCTAATTAGAGATATCAAGTTCATTACTATGATTATAGAAACAGTGAGCTTGACAATAGGAGGTGACTCTAATCTATATTCATCTTTTTACCTGTGGCACCAATATGCACAGAATATCTTCTGATTTCCCTAGTTCCATTTGCTGGAGATAGAACGACCCTTATGTAATGTCCCAATTTTGGTCCAGACAATCTTCTTTGATTTTAAAGAATAGAAACTTACAACATTAGATACATTAAGGATGAGCAATTATGACTGAAATGTTTACTGTATGAATGAGGCTAGTTAGCTTTGATCAGAATGCAGTTTTACTTTTTTCCATGTTCAAATTTATTCTGTGAGACAAATTCTTCCTCATTGCTATTCCCATATAATGGGTTCTGTCAGTGCCCGTACAGACCTGCCATTTAACCCCGGCAGGCTGTGCATGGCAAACCTCCCACCCCCACCCTGCCCACCTCCCCATAGGATTTAACCAGTGGGTGGAGGTGGGTCCAATGCTGTGCTGCGATTTGCTCCAGAATTTCTCTGTGGAACCAGACTGAAGACTGAATTTGCTCTCCAGCGGAGATCATTCTCTGCTTAGCTTTTTGCTTCCCCATTCCATTTTCCCCAATCACTTTCTTCTGAGAGAGCTCATCAAAAATCACTTAAACAAGAACCTTGTATTAAGCTCTGCTTCTAGGAACCTGACCGAAGAATCCTAGACAATTTTAACTACTATCTATAGCTTTTTTGCTGTTGCAGAAAACAAATGTTAATTTTTAGTCCCAATAACAGCTTCATTTTAGTAACTGAAAAACCTAATCCTGAGTAAAAGCCAAAACTTTGAACTTCTTTCATTCTGGAGACCATGTTGAAGATAGATGAGTTATCTACCTTCTTTCTTTGCTTGTGCTTCTTGGTGCCTCGCTAGTGGCTGTTGGCCCCAGTTAGTCCTCTGACCCCTCCAGGGTTGGAGCTGGAAAGACAGAAGGGATAAGAAACAGAAAAAAAAACCTTAGCTGACCCAGAAGTCACGTCTCATTTCTTTGTTCTGACTATTACAATTATTTAAAGTTGATCACCTATCTCCTAATTGCCTTATAACTCCACAGAGACTTATGCATAATAGCCTTCTGACAACTGGTAAGGACTCTCTCCACCTGCATGTAGGTCCTCCTTTAGGTCCTGAGAATTTTCATCACTCACCCTCTTTCTTTTGGGACTTCAGCACCACCTCAGGTGCTGAATGATCTCTCTTCAATGGTGCTACATCTATGCCTGAGACCTACACCTTAGCATAGTTTCCACAATAGGCCCCGACAGGCGTGTACTCTGGACCAACATTGGGTGAAAGAACAGCTACTTGACATTTGAGGCCTCTTTATTCACCAACCAAAGGCAGCTCCATTCATGACTTTCATTTGTAGAATTTTTAGATATGACTCTTACACTGGGTGGTTGTGTTCATCAGACTTGAAGAGGACACAAATCAAGCTCTTCTGGTAAGGTATTTGAAACTCTACTAAACTTTAGTTGAGGAGGAGGCATGTACCATCCTTATTCCATGGAGAGAAAGACCTTCCAATAGGTTGATAATCCTCTGTCTTTCTCAAAAAAAATCCTGTCTTCAACTTCAACACACTCACAGTATGTGAGGTGCTAAGGACTAAAATCAGATTTTGAATACCTCTTTGAAAGTCCAGTCTCTCCCCTAGCTTTGGATTGCAGCACTGGTTGGTACCTATCGTCTTTGGATCCAATAAAAACTGTGACAGAAGGAGTGCCATTTATTAAATACCCTTTGAATAGGTAACTTATAGTCTAATGAGTATCTGTGGTCAAAAAGCAAAGATTAGTTAGAACTAAAGAGACTGGATGTGAGAAACTGAAAATTGGAAACTGATATGTTTCTTGCTTCCCATTTGCCTCCTCTGCATTGTGTTATTTTTCTTCTGTCTTCTTATGACTGCTTGCCATTCTCCTTTATGACTCATAATTTCTTCCCTCCTTGGTGCCTGCTTGTAAATGGTTTTGGTTTACCATCACCTACATTCAAACTCTGCCACTAAATGAATTTTGACCTCTTTCTAGACCTTACAGTTTGAATTGCTGAGAATGAGAATCTGACTGGTCAACCATTATCTAATGAGACAGCTCCCTGGTGTCTCCTGATTCAATCAGTTGTTTCTAGCTAATTCTGGGAAGATGAAAGTTACATGATAATTTAAAATGGTCCCTGATGAGTGCCGCTTTTGTAAGGGCTATAGGTTTGGACAACTGCCAAAAAAGGGGAACATATCTATACATGTATTTTCAAACCTATCCAGAAATGTAATTTCCTAACTTTCTTACCTTCTAACTTTGTGCTTTTCCAATCAATGTAATTTCCTCAGGCTGTGTTACAAATCTATACATTCATTCATTCATATTTATTCTGACTTGAAACCCCTTCTTACTTTAGTTCTTTGACTATGACCCATTCCTTATGATCCAGATCAACACCATCTCTCTCAGAAAATCTTTTTCAAACCTTCACAATGGGTCCTTGCTCTGAGTTCCTAAAGTACCCTAAAGATGCCTTTATCTTGTCATATGAGTACTGCTTGTATACTGACTTTATGTATTTAAGAAGTTGTTTTCCCAAAAGACTCTTCAAGGTCGGTTGAGACTGTATTGTTTCATCTTCAGACTCTAACAGATAAATAAAGAGAAGTAATAAAGGCAGTGTTATTTTACATAGGAAATTCAGGGAAGCATCTCTGAGGAGCTGATAATTGAGAAAACAGCATTTTAGGGGATACTGGATATTTGGAGGAAGAGCATTCCACACAAAAGGAAAAGCCAATGCAAAGGCCCTGAGCAGTAACAGCTAGGAACCTTGTCTGATCAGATTGGAAATGTGCTCTATCTAGAAAAGCCAATTAAGCCCACATTCATCCTTTTACCAATTGCATCACAACATTAACTCAAAGGAAGCCCACCCTGTGTTGGAGGTGGATGTGCTCCAGTGCTCATTTAGAAGATGAATTCTTATGGTCCTGTGCTGAGACATTAATAGAATAGGTTTAGGAAATCCAATTTAACTCATATTTACTCTGGGCTTCCCAAAAGTTTGTATTTATCAATGAATGCCTCTTGTTATTGAGTGCAATTTTTTTGTTATTGAGTGTTGTAATTGAATGCATGAGGTAACTTAATTATTTAAAAGTCTTTGACTTTTCATTCAAGTCAACTTAAAAGTACAGAATTCAGTCTGTATAGCAGAATTATGAAGATTTACAAAAATCATGGATTTTAACATTTAATATTGTCCTTCTTAAACTAAAATTTTGGTTAAGTTTCTTATTTTGTGTCTTATCTCATAAACATTTTGAAGAAAAAATATGGACATTAGAAAAGGAATGATTTTATAATGATCAACCTACTACCAGCCAACTCTCTCTAGTATTTCTCAAATAAGAGTAAATATAACTCGGAGGTTCAAATAATGTGTCTTAGGAGCTATCAATAATCTAAACAAAATTTTATATTTTGGGGGGTTTTAGGTTTTAAAATGGTAATCTAGAGAATGTTTACATTTTTTATCATTTTAATGGCCGCTTCATGATTTGCTAGTGCCATGCAATTTCAGTATCCATATTTTCATTTGTGCTTACGGTCACAAAGAGGAAAAGAATACTTTATCAATGACCTTGGGATAATGAGAAAAGCGTAGGACAGAAAGCATTTAATACACAAATGATTTGTTACAATAAATGAAGGAGAAATAATGTTAAGACACATGATAAGAACTAGAAGTTTTGGTTGTTATTGTTGCTTTTATGTAAATGGAAAGAAAGTGGTGGGGGAATTGCATTATCACATAGGGTTCAGTGCATGATCTTGTGTGATAGCTGTGTTATATTCATATTGCTGGCAGCAATTGTTTTGCAGAAAAGTGACTTCTTCAGTCATATAAAATAAATTTTCTTGTTTCTAATTTTTCATTTGTAAATTCACTTGCATTTAACATATAAATTTGTTTGGCTTTTAGAGTTGTATAATAGTATCCATCATAAAGAATTTGTACCAATTTTATGTTTACACGTATTTAATTAAAATAAAATGATTCATGTTAAAATTGAACATCTTTGAGAATTAGTTATTTTTTAATGGGTAAAAATTTTATTCAAGTTTGATGAATACTGCGGTATTGTAATATACTGATGATATATAAAATTAAATGATCTGTGGGGAGAACTTGATATTTTAGCCATCATGAACAGAAAGGGGTCTGTCTAGGTATCATGAAAATAAGTTCAAGATCTCCTGTGTTATATATCAAAGAACATGTAATAGTTAATATAACAGTGTCACCTGAGAGTAATTTCAAACAACACCAAAAATGTCAAGTGAATTAATTCATCATTTTGAAAGATCACATATTTTACAGCAATACTTTTACTTTTAAATTAAAGTATTGCAAAACAATGAATGAAAAATGCCATGCTCCTTTCATAGTTCACACGTTGTATATGAGGTTTATTCAGTTTGTAAAATTAAACAAAATTGGCCATTTCATATTGACTGAAAGGTACAAAATTATATTTTGCTCCTTAATAATAAAAATGATATTTTCAAAGACTTCTATCAATGTAAATATTCTTAATTTTCAAGATTGAAATTTGAACACAGATGACAATAAAGGAGGGAAAAAATAAGGGAGATAGAAAAACAAAACAGAAGGGGTGAATTTGTAATGCTTGAAGTACTTCATGGCTTCCAATTTCCCTGAAGTTGAAGTGTTTATGTGGTAGCCTAGCTTTCTCTACTATCTCTAGACAGAGAAGAGCAGAAAGACAGACAATGGGTGATGAGTCTAAACCACAGCTATTTTGCTGAATAAAGGTGGTTTAGAAGTTCTCGCCTGAAGCATAGCAAAGAACAGCATGTTCATGGCAGCTTGAATTTTATCTGCTCTGACCCAGATATCTGGAAGTGAAAAGAAGCTAAAGCAATGTATGTGAATGCGTCTATCCAGAGAGAGAATGTCAAGGTATTTTTAAAAATAATTCACCAAGATTTATCTGAATTTCCATGGTCTGTTATCAGTTCTAGTAATTGCTGATTATAAGTTATCGAACATTAAGGCCATATGCCAGAGACAGCTGAAATCTCAGTAGTGAACATAACTATCTAGAAACTAAATTGTGAAGGAAAAAGTCAAACTATATGATAAAAATATGGAATAAAAACACATAGTAGGTAACATTTTTAGGAAAAAATGAAGCTCACCAAGACATAGAAGTTTATAGGCACAATCTAAGAAAAATAAAGTAAAATGGTTCATACAACTAAGACATACATGAATTTAAATCACTGGTCTTTTACATTAGCAGCAATGTCTTCAAGAACAAGACAAAGTAAACACACTTATAACACCTTTGCAAATTAGCTGTAGAATAAATTATTATTAAATAAAGAAATCATGCTTTTAAATATTAAGAAAGTATTTTCAAAATCTTTTAGGTAAATCACATTATTAAAGCCCTAATGAGCTCCAAAGTTGTAACCTAAATTCTAGTGTTTATGACTAGAATTTTGGCCCACCATCTATTTTCTTCATAATCACAGAACCATCAACTGTTACTTAGAATTTAGTTTTTTAATTTGTGTATAGATTTTTGAGTACAGTACAATTTTCTATAGGAGAATTTAATTTGTATATCAAGGTATATTTAGTAGACATTTCTAGCATGTGAGAATTTATATTTCATCATATCTGCAAGAGCCAATAAAGATAGAGTATAAATCACCCAAATCGTTCCCTTTAGTCAAAGCATATTATAATGTCTTTGGAATTTCAAGGACTAGATTCAATAGATCAAGTGATTCAGTAGGTAAATTTTTATTTATTTCTATTATTCTCCTTCTCTTCCATCTTGGATTATGTTCTCTATATTCCAATTTGAATAGTAATCACATTTTAATTTATCTTTCCCTCAACAGCCCGTTTACCCTAACCACAGTCATGCTGACTGGCTCTCACCCTGCATTGATTAAGAGCTCCCAGATATAACAGAGTGTGCAGGAGCATGAATAATCTCCTTGCTTCTCAAGTCAATTCTTGTGCATCTCCGCAGTCTGGCAATAACACCCACAATTTGAGTAGTGAGGGGCTAGCTGTGAACTCTCAACTAGCATATGTATGACCTTCTGTTGAAAAAATAAAAATAAAAAAATTAATATTAATATAATGAACTGTTTCCCTAGAAAAAGAAAATACTTAAACATTTTCTACTTCTGCTCCAGCTCTTCACTAGTGACAGAGAACTATGCTTACCAATCAAATTGGGCAATTACCAGCAGATTTACGGCCTAAATCTAATGAAAGTAAAGCTGTTATCAGTGTTAGAAAACTACAGGAAATTGCACAGAATTGAGGTGTTTTTGATATGCTACCAACCGGGGCTGGCTGTAATAAAAACTTCATCTCTATAATTCACTGTCACAGTCTTAGCTCAGTTACTCATCATTCCTGTCACTGAAGCAGTCCCCACACTGGTCTCTCTGTCACAAAACTCTTTACTTTGCATCCCTGCTCCATTTTGCTTTTAAAGTTATCCCAATTCACAAATCTGATCACATCCTAGTGAGACTCAGAGATGAATTCCCATTAGAAGTAAGTGTAAGCTTCTTAGTCTGGTAAGAAAGTGACTCCTTTATTTTGTCCCAGCCTGATTTTCCAGAATTATTTCTCAACATAGTCATCCCCCTAGAAGCCTCCCTCATAGCATTCACTCTATGCTCTAGATGCTTGTGATAATTTGACACTCTCACTCATATTTCAGGCTCATGCTGTTCTTCTTACCTTAAGTGTTCTCTTTCATATCTTGGTCAGTGTAATCACTTAACAAGACTGAGCACAAAGACATTATAATGTGTGTATCAAGTATTGTATTAGAATTAGTTGTGTTTTATTCTAACAGATTCTGAGATCCAAAAAGGTAAAGACTTTAGGATTTTATTCTCTTACATTTATTCTTCTACCTCCCTAAATTAAACTTATAAACAAGATTAGTGTCCAAATATTTTTACCTATTTAGCAAGTCAAAACTCTGTAGATGATAAGAAAATTTTTGTTTTGTGTTGAGAACATGAGAATAACATAATTAAAATAAATGAAGTTTCTACTCATGTACAAAGGTACACAACACTACTAATTTCTTATTCATAAGTTTTTTTCTCCAGAAATGTGTACAATAAAACTGGAATCTATTTTTATGCTAACAATTATGATATTAATTATTTTTTAAGAAAGTCAGGCACAATGAAAGGAGGAGAAGTTTGAAAATCAGAAAGATTTCAGTTCAAATTTTATTTTTCCACACACTACATATCAGACCTAGAGAAGTCACGTAACTCCTTGGATATCAAATCTGCAAAATGAGGATTAAAATATTTACTTCCCAAGGATGTTTAAAGGATCAACTCAATAAAATTGGGTTAAATGGTAAGAAATCACCAATATTCTACCATGTTTATCTACAGACACAGAATAGTTTTCCTTATGGAAGTCACTATTGCCTTGAAACTAACCAATTAACTAGTTAGCAAGTCATAGGTATAAGAACTATTCTCTATAGTATAGATGCTTAACATTGGTCAGCCTTAGACAGATGATAGATTACAGTAATCGAATGATGTGGTGATGATGACTAGAACATGGATCGCTCCTTCAGTCTTGAGCATCATTGCTCATCCAATCTTGCAACCAAGGCATGTGCTTCAACTTTGCTTGGCTTGTGCTTGAGAAATATAGCAAAACTGACTGGCTGAGCCACAGCTTGGGCCCACGGAACTAACTAGTCAATTGGGTTGTTAACCTGCCTCGGGTATGAGAACCAATGGCTGCAAAGCCGGGTGAAAGTCTACATTAAATTCAATCACTTTTGAGACTCTACGATGTTTATATTGTTGGTGCAGCAGAAAAAAAAAAAAAACAAGTCAGCTTCAGCCACTGCCTTTAAAAAGCTTACAGATAGCTGTTACACAAGACAGGCAGTAATGTGCTTAAAATGAAATTTAAGAGTGGCTCTCAGAGGGTAGGGAGAAAGACAGAAAGATTTCTTTGACTATTGGGATCAATACACATTTGCAGTCTTTAGGAAGCTTGTGGTTTCTGTATCTATACCTTGTTATTGGTTGATTTCTTACATAATTCAAACTATTCATTTAAATGAAATTCTGCACAATTTATGAACATAGTATAACAAAGAGTTGTTGCTGATTTCTTTTTCTCAGTGTCTCTGTCCCTTGAATACTCTCTGCTCTCTCTTTTTTTCTCTCTCTCAAAATAACATGTAAATGAACTGCCAGACTTCATCCCAAATCAGCGAAAGTGAGCAGATTTTATGTAATCCCTTGGCTCCTGGAAACTGCTCTATATCCAATAAGTAAAGGAGGCAAATATTTCACCAGTGTGTTATGACTGGTGGTTTGCAGGGTCATTTGGGTGTTTACAAAGTTAGAAAAGTGTATGAGGTGCTAAAGAGCAATTCAACATAAACAACGTTATTCCTTAATGACATGGTTTTTAAATGTTCCTTAAACAATATTATTGTTGGATGACATGGTTTAAAAGATATTAAAAGATGTCTGAGGTCAATTGTTATATTACTTATGGAAAGTGCCTATAAATATTGAATGAAGAATTTGATTTTTATAGGAGTATAAAGTGAGGCTGTATTTCTATAAACTATCTAGAAAAAAAAAACCTCAGGAAAATGACCTTTTCCATCATTTTTTAACATTCACATCTTAAATGTTTTTTACTTAAGTTTTTAATTTGCAGTATAAAATGCACTGAAGAGAATATTAGCCATTTTGATAATGTGTCTCAAAAATAATTCTCTTTTGAAACTACGAAAGGAAATCTTTAACCAAATATTCCATTAGAAATACAGATATACTGAAGAAAAACAATTTGTAAGAAACTTGCCTATATGCTTCCCTTCACTGTTTAAGTTCAAATTCCAGTCACTCAAATTGCAAAGTGTAATACGAAAATGATGGTAGCAATAGGCTCCAATGGATTTTACTACATTTTCCAGGCACAACCTCATGAGTTTTGTGGTGAGATGTAGTTTTGTTTCGATGCTGACACACTTTGTTTTTTATTTAGAAACATGTCTCTTTAACCTACAGTGATATAGTGATACTTTCAAAATGAGTATTTTCAGAACTCATTTCAATTCAATAAATATTGCTCTTCAGATTGTCCCTTAAACAAAAATTGTATTTTAGTGCATAGTTTGAAACAAAGCAAAATTTGCAAAGAGTTGTTATTTTAAAACCTGTATACAATACATGGTTCCTCAAATTTCAATTTTAATTATTTTTTTTAAAACCCACAACTTCCTCAAGACCTTGTGAAAATATAATGTATTGCCATTGTGCAATAAATAAGGTAATTCAACAGTGAAATAAATTTCAATACAAAGTATGAGGAGTTGATGAAAGCAGAAGACATGAGGAAATTAAAAACAAAAACAAAAACAAAAACAAAACAAAACAGCTAGACTCCAAGCATAAATATCCAACCATAGAGGCAAATGTTTCAAAGCTTTTTAACTTTCCTTATTTAAAGAATTTCTTTACTGGGAAACTTTATATTCAGCATTTCTCCCCTTAAAATAGAAAATGAGGAAAGAAGTAAAATATTAAATAGTAGAAGTATTTTAATTGTATAAGGTCTTTGGGTATTGAAAAAAACAAATTTCCTTAAAAATCATTTAAAAAAATCTTCAGGATGATTTCTATTTCTACTTGTATTATATTATGTCTATGGGAGAAAAATTACTTCTTTGAACTTGTTTAAAGGAGTAATTGTTTAAACTTTTTAAGTATGTGCAGTTAGAATTTTTTTAGAATTGTTATTAGTATACTGAGCATATCTAATTTCAACAGAGCAAAATGACAATTACTAGTACAGTTTAAAAAGAAAACAAAAAGAAATGGTTATCACTCACACTTTATGTGTGTTGTGGATTTTGATATCAGTGTAGTTTGAGCGATATACATAGAACTTTGAAATGTATATTGTTTAGTTTTAAGCAACTAAAAACATTCAGACCTGCCATTGGTTTAATGATTATCCTCAGTTTGTAGAAGATTCATTACCCACAGTAAGAAAATACACTCACTTTTCTGCTTTGGGTTAATATTCCTTACTGGAACTTCGATGTATAGTGAAATAATTGCCTACCCTTCATATTTCAAGATCAAAATCAAATCTGAGGTATCTTTACAATTTGAAAGAAAAATCTCTTATTTCAAACTACAAATGAAAACATGCCAAACTAATAGCAAATTGTTTGCTTTTAACAATGTGTGTGTTGTGTGTGTGTCTGATATATATGTATTAATATATATATATATCTGACAAGTATATATATATACACACACAACACACACACACACAGCATGCAGTACACAGGAAACATTGGTGAAGCTTCCAAATTGTAAAATATTGTGAAGTGTTGACTCCTATTGGCTAGAAGCTATAGAATATCACGGCCAAACTGGAAGCTTGACACTAACAGTTTATTTTTTTTTTAATTTCAAAATTAGCTAAAATAGCAGACACACAAGCATATATTATACCCTGAACAGGGATAATAACAAAATATATCTGCGCAATATCTAAAGATGGAGGGGAAATTTATTGTCTATGTTTTTATTTGCTTAAAAGTAAACAATGTACAATTCAAAGTTCCAAAGCATATCTGCACAGACATTGTAATTATTAGCTCACTTTATCTCTGCTGGCTCAAAGTAGTTCTCAGCTTTTTAATCACTTCTCTACTGGCACAGCTAATGTGCCTACAAGTTGTCTAGAATTTTAATATTGCTAAATATAGTGATGCAAGTTGTGATTAAATTGTTGAAACTTGTTTAATGCAAACCCTGATTGAAAAGAATACATGCTTATTTCAGGAAAATGTACAACTTTGCAAAAATTATATAGCGCTATATATAGTCCCACATTTAACAGCTTTACCAACCTGCAAAAAAGTTGGTTCTTGTAGAAAACTGCCAGGCTATGTAGTCTGAAATCTGGAGTTGTAATACCAGAGAGCTGTCAGTCAGCCATCCATCCATCTAATTGGCTTCTTACCATCTTTCCATCATGTTTTTTTTATAACTGGTCGCCTCTGGCTAAAATGCAAATCATGAGGAAGAGCCGTCTAGAAAAAGCTGCTGCTTTCTTAATTATCTGTCAGAATATGGACCAGTGGACCCAGGGCCGCACTGTAGAGTTATGCTAAGCAGCAAGGCATCATGGGAATTGGAGTGACAGCTCATTTTCCTCCTGTGTTTTCTGTGTTCGAATGACAATGCAGAAATATGGGTTTTCCCACACTTTCTCTGAACACCTGGGCTATTGCTCAGGGGAGCACAAAGCCAAAACTGTCACATTTCCAGACATGGTCTTATTGCTGTCACTATGACAGGATTGTTGACAAATGCCAGCAGTCATCTCGGCATCTTGGGAAATGTCTGCCATGATTGTGTCAACAGCCTGACAGAAATTGTTAATGTTTAAACTTCTTCCACTGACAGAATCCTGTCTTGCTGACAATATTTGTCATATGAAACTCAATCTTTGTCAAACTTGCTTAAAAATTAACACTTTCTCAATTTATTTTTTTCTCTTCTAGTTTACTGCCTAGCAGTGCAAAATTTTAGCAATAAGATTTCAACAAGGTAACGTAACACAGTAATTTAGATCTACATTCCATCCAAATTCTCCAACCCATTATAACTTGTGGCCACTTTGTCCTTTTGACCTTTGCTGCCAGAATAATTAGGCATAAATACAGTATATATATATACACACACATACACACACACACATATATATTTTTATATATATGCCTTAGGATTCAAACTTGTGAATTATTTAAGAGGTACAAAATACTATTTCTCAGTATACAAGGTGGAAAATCAATTAAATTTTGCGGATCTTTTTACTTATAAGTAAATCAGTTGCAAATTTGAAGATATGCATTAATTAACTTTGACTTTTAAGCTTTTTAATTTTTATTCCACTATTTTGAATTTTGATTAAAAAATCAATCTGACAAGTTAAACAGTATCTTTTGCAGGAACTCAGCAAGGAGAGTTTTTTCTTTTTCTTTTTTTATTTCACATGTGATTTTGTCAAAAGTGGACTATTACAGGGATAGCCTTAACTTGCTAATTCTGATATATGTGTTAGAAACTATTTATGTGAGTAGTTTAAAGTATATTCATTTTTAAAGGAACGTCCTTTATAAATTCTACAGGTGGCTCAGTTTTTGAAATATTTTTTAGTGAGACACAGTGCTCAGATTACTAGAAGGTAGTTAAACTGTATCTGGCTAGATACTAGAAATGCCCAGTCCTCCACAGGATGCTACGTGTCTTAGACGTGGTACAAAAAGAAAGAGCAATTGGTTAGCTGAATAATATTGTCCATGTGTCCCTGACAGAACAATACTTGTCAAACTAAGAGTGACAAGGTTAATAATGATATAACTATTATTACCAATATTATTATTAGATAGTATGTCATAACACACAGTGGTATACATACATACATTGTATACCGTTATACCAGTAGGGACATATTAAAATAATTTGTTGTTAGAATAGATATCTCCTAGAAAAATGGAACGTATATGGTAGCACTACTTACTTGAATTGCTGCCAAATAGGATTTCCAGTTATAGTATAGAAAATGAACAAAAGCAGATACTGTCTAATCTACTGAAATAGGTAGATTTTTATTATGCCTTTTAGTTTAATTTTTATTATGCCTTTTAGTTTAATTTTTATTTCTCTTTAAAGCCTTATATTATTTTTTCGTATATTTTTTAAAAATTCAAACATTACCACAAGTAACTCCAGCAGTAGATTGTGATATTTTAGACCAGGAACTGACAAATTTGTTATGCAATAAATCAAATACAGGCACACCTTGGAAATATTGTGGGTTGAGTTCTAGACCACTGCAATAAAGCAAGTATTGGAATGAAGCAATATTGTAATAAGGTGAGTCACACAATTTTTTTTGTTTCCTAGTGCATGTAAAAGTTATATTTATACTATATGGTATTCAGTCTATTAAGTGTGCAATAGCATTATGCCTAAAAAACAGTGTATGTACCTTAATTTAAAAATATTCTGTCACTAAAAATGCTATCAATCATCAAAGCCTTCGGTGAATTATCACCTTTTTACTGGTAGAGGGTCTCATCTTGACGCTAATGGCTACTGACTGATTAGGGTGGTAGCTGATAAAGGTTGTGGTGGCTGTGGCAATTTCTTAAAAAAAAAGACAACAATAAAGTTTGCCATGTGGAGTAACTCTTCTTTTCATGAAACATTTCTCTGTAGCATGTCATGCTGTTTGATAGCATTTCATCCACAATGGAATTTCTTTCAAAACTGGAGTCCATACTCTTGAACACTGCTACCGCTTTATCAACTGAGTTTGCGAAATATTTTAAATCATTTGTTCTTATTTCAGGAGTTCACAGCCTCTTCACCAAAAGTAAATTCCATCTCAAGAAACCACTTGCATTGCCCGCCCATAAGAAGCAACTCCTCAGTTGTTCATTTTATCCTGAGATTCCAGCAATTCAATCAAATCTTCACTTCTAAGAAGAGGAGAATTAGAATGCTCTGCTTTTAATTCTAGTCCTCTTGCTATTTCCACTGCATCTGCAATTACTTCCTCCAGCAAAGTCCTGAATCCTTCAAACTCATCCATGAGGGTTGAAAGAAACTTCTTCCAAACTCCTCTTAATGTTGATATTTTGATCTTTTCCCATGAATTATGAATGTTCTTTATGGCATGTAGACCTTCTGAATCCTTCCCAGAAGGTTTTCATTTTCCTTTTCCCAATCCACCAGAGAAATCACTATTTATGGCAGTATGGCAGCTGTAGCCTTATGAAGTGTATTTATTAAATAATAAAGCTTGAAAGTCAAAATTACTCTTTGATCTATGGGCTACAGAATAGATGCTGTGTCAGTAGTCATGAAAACAATATTAACCTCCTTGTATCTCTCCACCAGAGCTCTTGGGTGACCAGGTACATGTCAGTGAGCAGCAATATTTTGAAAGGAATCTTTTTTCTGAATAGTCAGTCTCAACAGTGGGCTTAAAATATTCAGTAAACCATGCTACAAACAGATGTGCTGTCAGCTAGGCCTTGTTGTTTTATTTATAGGGTACAGGCAGAGCAGATTTATTATAACTCTTAAAGACTCTAGGATTTTCAGAATTGTAAATGAGCGTCGGCTTCGGCTTAAAGTCACCAGCTGCATTAGCTCCTAACAGGAGAGTTAACATGTCCATTGAAGCATTGAAACCAGGCATTGACTTCTTTTCTCCAGCTATGAAAATCCTAGATGGTATCTTCTGATATGAGGCTGCTTCTTACACATTGAAAACCTATTCTTTGTGCAGCTACCTTCATCAGTGGTCTTAGCTAGATGTTCTGGATAACTTTCTGCAGCTTCTGCCTCAGCACTTGCTGCTTCACCTTGTACTTTTAATGAAGATGCTCCTTTCCTTAAACCTCATGAACCAACCTCTGCTAGCTTCAGGCTTTTCTTCTGCAACTCCCTCTCTTCTCTTAGCCTTCATAGAATTGAAGACAGTTGGGGCCTCGCTAGAGAATAGACTTTGGCTTAAGGTAATGTTGTGGCTGGTTTGATCTTTGATCCAGACCTCTCAAATTTTCCCCACATCAGCAATAACGTTGTTTCACTTTTTTATCATTTGTGTGTTCACTGGAGTGGCACTTTCAATTTCCTTCAAGAAGGTTTCCTTTGTGTTTACAGCTTGGCTAATTGTTTGGCAAAGGAGACCTAGCTTTCGGCCTAGCTTGGCTTTCCACATGTCTTTCTCATAATAAAGCTTAATCATTTCTAGCTTTTGATTTAAAGTAAGATACATCTGATTCTTTCTTTTACTTGAATACTTACAGGCCATTGTAGGGCTACTAATTGGCCTAATTTCAATGTTGTTATGTATCAAAGAATAGGGAAGCTTGAGGACAGGGAGAGAGATTAGGGAGTAGCTGGTAAGTGGAGCAGTCAGAACACACACAAGATTTATCAACTAACTTTGCTTTCTTATCTGTGTGTGATTTGCAGTGCTCCAAAACAATTACAATAGTAACTTCAAAGACCACTGATCACAGATCACCATAATAGATATAACAATAATGAAAAATTTGAAATATAGTGAGAATTACCAAAATGTGATACAGAGGCACACAGCGAGCACATGCTGTTTAAAAAATTGCAGTAATAGACTTACTTGATGCAGGATTGTCACATATCTTCAATTTATAAGTGACTCAATATCTGTGAAGTATCATAAAGCAAAGAGCAATAAAACAAGATATGACTACAGTAAATATTTTAGATTTTTGTCTCCAGTACAACTATTCAGGTCTGCCATTGCAAAAGACATATAAGTAATGCCCTTTTAAAGATGGGCATGATCATAATAAAACTTTATTTCTAAAGGCAGGTAGAAGGTTGACTTTGATCTACAGGCTATGGTTTGCTGGCCCTTGTTTTAGACCAATCCCCGATTTCAAATTTTAGCTCTACTGCCCATTAGCTGTGTGATGCTAAGCATACTTCATTTTATTATCTCAATTATTTCTCAAAATAACCTTTGTGTAATGCATTAATCTCCTCATATTACAAGTGAAACTTGATGGCTTATAGAGGTCAAGCCCTCAGACTTCCTAGGATATAAGAAGTAAACCTGGGATTCTAATAAGAGGTTGTATAATTTCATAGCTTTCAGCTTTTTTGATTATGATATGTTCCTTATAACTCTCATTTACTTCTGAAATAAAATTCTAAGCCAAGTTTGGAACCCAGAGGACATAAAGAGAAAGAAAATGGGGAGGTGTGCGGTGACCATTACAGATGATTTAGGGAAAACTGCTATTCACCAACAGAATTGCTTCCTCTTTTGACAACACAGGGTTCTCTGCCTTCACCTGCACTAACACTGATCACCTAAAATTGGCCTAGGCAATTGAGGGTAGGGTGCAATCATGGAAGGGGAAATGTGCCTCTTAATGAGCATTTAAATATGTAGAATTGTTCTCGTTAACATTCAGGAAAAGCATTTGTGATGGTTAATTTCATGTTCAACATGACTGCACCATGGGATGCCCAGATATTTTGATTAAACGTTATTTCTCAGTGTGCCTGTGAAAGTATTCCTGGATGAGATTAATTTTTTTGAACTGGGAAATGCAGTATAGTAGATTGGCCTTTCTCATGGGGGTTGGCACAATCCAATATTTTGAGGATGTGAATAAAACAAAAAAACAGAAGAGAGAATGACTCTTTTTGAGCTGGGACATAGATCTGCTACATTCCCGCTGGAGCTTACACTTTAGGTTTTTCTGGTTCTTAAACCTTTAAACACAGACTGTAACTAGAATACCAGCTCTCCTGAGTCTCCAGCTCACAGACGACAGATCATGAGACTTCTTAGCCTTTAGTAGCACATAAACCAATTCTTGAAAATCTCTTCATACTGTGTGTGTATATATATTCTGTTTCTTGGGAGAACTCAAACTAATACTGCATTTTAACTTCATTTCTAAGTAAATCACGACTGAAGAGTTCTCCAGGATGAGCCAAGTGGACTATCTTAATCTCATGAAACTGTATAGCCAACATTTTCCTCTAGCTCAGTGTGGAAGACATAGCATTACTCCGTGTTCATCATAGACTCAGCCAGACTTTCTAAGACTTGTTACATCAAGAAATTACAGCCAATGGATACATCTGCAGAAGTCAATGGGGGCATCCCTACATAATGTTCTATTGTTCTACTTTGTTCCTCGGTGAGAATTCAATGTAATGTAATTCAATTCAAATACATGAGTATGTATGGAGCATCTAATTTGTTTTAGGTTAAGTGTCTTGGAAGATTAAAAAATACATAAACTCTGGTCATTTAGATTGAAGTGCTGCATCTATAACCCAAAGAAGTCCAGGGATTGCCGACAAAAACCAGAAGCCAGAAGAGTCAAAGAAAGACTGACCCCTACAGGTTTTGGAGAAAGCATGGCTGAGCCAACACCTTGATTTCAGACTTCTAGCATATAAAACTGCAAGACAATAATTTTTTGCTGTTTTAAGCTATCAAACTTTTAGTACTTTATTACAGCATCCCTAGGAAACTGATAAAAGAGGCATTAAAGTATAGGAATAATTGTCCTAATTTTAGAGCCACATAAATCTGGATTCAAATCTTAACTCTGTCACATTCTGATATTTATTTCCTCATCTGCATAATGAGAATTCTTCCCAATCAGACTCATCCTCAGCCTTACACTAAAAGATACTGCCGACATGCAGCCAATGCTGAATAAGTGTTCCAAATATGCTCACTGTACATTCTAGTGCCATGACTAGACCTAGGTTGGCATCCACAGCTGCCATGGGTATTTCACATAATCCCAGCTTCCTTTAAAATATGCCTGTGAGAACCCAAAACACACAGTAGCCAAAATTAAAACCGAAAGTGACAAGTTTTTTCAACTTGCTCATGATTTTTCAAAACAATAATGTATAAGTTTTTTTTCCTAGAAACCTTAACCTTTGACTATTGCAAGTTTAAAGTCACTTGCATTGTGATTATATTCTTTTCCAACTCCAAAACAAGTAAATATGGTTATAAAGTATAATTGAAGCTATGGATATGATGTGGCTGAATATTTGAAATCAGGACCAATAGGCTTTTCTGGGATACATGGTACTGTATAGATGAACTTGTGACCTGGGAATTAGTGGTTATCACCTAGGCACTCAGAAAAACATTCATTATCTGTATAGGCTATAAATGTTGGGACACCAAAAAAGCCTACTTTATGTAGGCTAGCCAAGCTTTTATTCCAAGTAGATAAATGAGGTTATGTTTCCACAGGCCTGCTGTAGAAATGTGAAAATGACTATACTGCTCACGTACTCTTTGGCAAATGAATTTTTACATATCTACCACTTCTTGTTACTATATAATGCACTGAATAAAAATTCACTTATTTTCAAAAATATAAATCAATTAATCATTTTAAAAATAAGTTGACCTGAGAAACAAACCTACAAGAGGTCACTGGGGAGAGTTAAACATCTTTTTAAATAATAGCCTCTGAAGGAAGGATGTTTTGTAAACACAGAATATTATTTTATACAGGCAAAGCCAAACTCTAAGAGAAGTGGCAGAAACGTGATCAGAAGGAGTACAGGCAAAATAAGACCCTAAACTTTCTCCCAAACCTCGTGGAAAAGCCATATATATTGATACAGTAATTTACATTAGTACAAAGATGAGAAAAAAATGTACTTTCTCTGAGAAGCTAAAAAGAGGACAGAAAACACAAAATTCTATTTAAAGAATCTGTAAAAGCCAAATTAGTATTTAGATTTCACTTAGTAATAGTCATTGATAAATACCTTCACGGGCTATAATAATATTATAATTAAATGTATTGCTGAATGTAAGATAACTATGTGATAAAGGAGTTGGAAAAGAGATGGTGAACTGAGTTAATAAGCTGACAAATGAAACATAACAAATTGTTATTCAAATTTTTAGATAATTGGCATCCTTTGGGAGTAAGGAAAAAGGGAATGCAGTTGGAGAGAGATGAGCTACTGTGATAGAAAACTTTTATAAATGATCTATTTAACACCAATTATCATGCTATTTTGCCATTACTCCTAAGTTTTGCTTTAATATCTTGATATCCTTTGGGAAAATGTGTCACACAAATGACAAAATGAGGTTAATTATAATAAATTCAAAACACAATACTTTTGAAGCCAAACCTCACTCACTTACTAGGACTTATTTTAAATAAATCTAGCAGTTTTAGGTTTATGATTAGAACTTTGGCAAAGCATCACATTTACAAGAAAATCATACTTCCTTTATATTCTTTAAATGTATACCTAAATGACAATTTGGATGTTTATTTTTGGTAAACAAACCTCTTTATTTCAAAAAGGAGTTGATTTGGCTCCCATGTCATGCTTCTGTAGATGATCGCTCTATCCAAGAGTAGTCATGTCATGAGCCTTTTTCTAATATTTTGCTAATGGTTAGATAGGCACTTAAATGCATTCTGAAAATTTCAGCTCTAGAGTTATCCCAATTCCAAAAAGGCAGCAGAAATTTTAAATTTTAAAATACAAAAATGTCATCCTTGAATCTTTCCTTATTAATTTCACTCTCAAATAAACTAACGTAACTTTCCAGTGAATTCAACCTCAGCTTTCTATCCTGGTAGAGGAGGCCAATCGAAAAATTTGGAATAGAAACTTGTCAGCATGGACAAGGCCACAGGGATTGAATACAGGCCAAAAATATATTTCTGCACCTTCTTCCAAATAAGAATTGAGGCAACATATCAAAATTACTTTCCATAACACTGGAAATTCTGAGTAGCTGGATTTGCCCTTGAACGTAGAAATCCAGCTTTTATGACTTAAAGAATCAGCATTTGAAGAGACATCAAGGGATTAAAAAATAAAAATCGGGAAATGACATCAAGTCATTTGTAAAAATGTATCATATTCAATTCTCGCCTCAACTAAACCACGCATTTTCATATAGTGTGAGTATCTTTTGAGGCCAAGGAAATTATTGTTTGAGGTAAATTATTCTTGGGGCTCTGTACTTCATGAAAAAAGAGAGTCATTGACAGTCCCTATTAGATGAGCTTAACATGTTCTAGGATCTGAGTGACTTCACCCTCAGTAAAGGGTTCCTCATAAGCTGGGAAGGGCTGGAACTCTTCACAGAGATCTGGCACATAATAGCCATTCAATAAAGATATATGAATTATAGAGATATTGAAAAACCCTAAAAGGAACCTTTGAGAGTACTTATCATGGGATGCTAGATGAGGTTGTCTATTCATTTATTTATCTATTATTTATTCTCTATTATAAAACTCATAAATGTTCTCTGATTGAATGCTCACTGAGCAGCTTTTGTTGTTTTCAATGTGTTTGAACTGATTTTCTCCTTTCAGTTAGGATTAGGAATTCTTTAAGAATAGAAATGATTGTGTATCCTCCTATATGATCTCCCAGGCTCTTCACCTCGTAGTACCTAAATGAAACCTAGGGGAGGATGATCAGGAGAACTCATGTTTGAGTGCTTTCTATTTTCCAGGTTGATGCTCAGGAGAACAGCAATGGCAAGTATAATAGAGTCTGGGACACATTGCATAAATAACCATGATAATAATTATTGTTTTACTGTAGATACAGTAACCATTCAAGCTGTGAGAGGTGATACCTTTAAGATGAGAATAATTTAGAGAAAAAATGGATCTCCCTCTCCTTCACACACTGCAATGTCAAATAACTAAATGATCCTGGAATTTTGTGTGTATGAGTGGGTGAAGAGATAAATAAATGTAAAAAATCTCAATATCTTCTTCAAGCATCTTGTTTCCCAGCCTTTCCAGCTTTCTACATTTCTGTAATGCTTCCATAACTTTCCAGGGGTAACAGATGACCATTTATGTAACCGCTGTAGACCTTTTCTCTCCAGACGTTTCAGAAAGAGAGCATGGTTGATTTAAGAGTTTTGAGAAGAAATAAAAACTACTAAAAAGAACAAAGAAAGATGTTAATTAAAATAATGCGTATATGTAGTCAAGGGTAATGTCCCTTTAAAAGAATGCCTTTCGATTAAGTTTATCAAAACTAGCTTCTGCACTTTGACATGAAGGTTTGAGTATAACACATGTCAGTCTGGCCACTCCATTACCAGAATGACATTCAAATATGCAGCAGATGGTAATCAAAATTGACTCGAGGCTTTTGAAGATATATGTTATGATTAACCAGACGTGGACTGCACAACTCAGAAATTAAGGGATGTTGGGGATGCTACAAGAGGAATCTGATGGTAATTTGGAGTGTTAAGATCAGGTGGCAACATAAGCCACTTCCAGAACAGCATGGAATGTGACAAGACGTGTGGTGGGGTGATAGAAGTTGTTACCAAAGTCATATATAAATGACACTTCCTGACTTCTCACGTTAACCCTGTAGCATATTAACATAAATCTAAAATAGTATAACGTCTGAATATGTACTTGTGACAGCTCCCAAACATTCGCATACATGAAGGGCATTTGCAGCTTCTGAGTGTATGTGCTGTGGGGAGGATTTGTTGAGCCCCACCCACACTCCATATGGCAGCCAAAACGTCCTTATTGTGATCAGGGTATGAATTAATGACAGGCATCAATCATTCACTTCTTAAAGAGCTTTGAAATCAATGGTTTGTCGGTAGTTTGTCTATAGAATTATTTTTCTCACACTGAATGTCCTGCAGCAATCAGAAGAGTAAACAGGATGGGATACTGGGGAAATTAAAAAAAGTGAAGAATCTTCATTAGCATAATTCTTATCCTCAACTTCTGAACTTTCAACTAGAAAATCATGAAACAGAAGCATTTTGGGTGTTATCATTATTTTTAATTGCACTTGCTCGCCTTGAATATCAAAGAGAAAATGTTTGGCAATTTACTCTATTCTATTATTTGGAATGACAGAACTTTTTCAATTCTAATATCTCCATTAGTTCATTTATTTCCCTCTACCCACCAGCCCAGGCCCAGTAACCTTGTTATGAAAAGGTGGTGAGGTCCAGCCCCAAGCCTCATGAATAAATATTCATATAATAATTGCAGACATGTATTGGAGCTATACTAAATGCCATGAGATGTTCTAAGTGCTTTGCAATCACTAGCACATTTAATACTTGAATCAATTATATGAATTAAGTACCAATAGTTTTATCAGCAGTTTACAAATAAGGAAACTGAAGCACAAAGAGGCCTGGGACCACACTGCTATTAAGTAACAGCGCTGGATTAAACCAGGTCAAAATGACTCTTAGATCCAAATCATTTCACTACTGTGATTTTCTGAAACTTACCTAACACGTGTTACTAGCCTGCACTTGTCCCAAGAGGGATATCGGCTGCAACATCCCTAAAATCAATAGTTCTTACTGTTGTATCAAGATTTCTTGAACTCACAAGTGGATACCGAAAACATTTGCAGAACTGTGTTTGAAAACAAAGTGTGAGAATGCACGGGGGGGTTTGTTTGTTTCTGTAAAATAAATGTGTTTAAGTTCCTTATAGATACTGGATATAAGACCCTTGTCGGATAGATAGATTGCAAAAAGTTTCTCCCATTCTGTAGGTTATCTGTGTACTCTGTTGATAGTTTCTTTTGCTGTGCAGAAGCTCTTTAGTTTAATTAGATCTCATTTGTAAATTTTTGCTTTCATTGCAATTGCTTTTGTTACTTTTGTCATAAAATTTTTGCCCATGCCTATGTTCTGAATGGTATTGCCTAGGTTTTCTTCTAGTGTTTTTATAGTTTTGGGTTTTACATCTAAGTCTTTAATCCATCTTGAGTTAATTTTGTATATGGTATGATAAAGGGATCCAGTTTTAATTTTCTGCATATGGCTAACCAGGTATCCCAGCACCACTTACTAAATAGGGAATCCTTTCCCCATTGCTTATTTTTGTTAGGTTGGTAGGTGTGCAGTTTTATTTCTGGGTTCTCTATTCTGTTCCATTGGTCTATGTGTCTGCTCTTGTACCAGTACCATTCTGTTTTGGTTAGTGTAGCCCTGTAGTATAGTTTGAAGTTGGGTAGCATGATACCTCCAGCTTTGTTCTTTTTGCTTATGATTACCTTGGCTATTCAGTCTTTTTGTTTATTTGTTTCATAAGAATTTTAAAATAGTTTTTTTTTCTAATTCTGTGAAGAATCTCGGTGGTAGTTTAATGGGAATAGTTTTGAATCTATAAATTGCTATGAGCAGTCTGGCCATTTTCACAATATTAATTCTTCCTATCCATGAGCATAGAATGTTTTCCCATTTGTGTCCTCTCTGATTTCTTTGAGCAGTGGTTTGTAGTTCTACTTGAAGAGGTCCTTCACTTCCCTTGTTAGCTGTATTCCTAGGTATTTTATTCTTTTTGTGGCAATTGTGAATGGGAGTTCTTTTGTGATTTGGCCCTGAACTTGCCTATTGTTGATGTGTAGGAAAGCTAGCAATTTTTGCACATTAATTTTGTATCTTGAGACTTTAATGATGTAGCTTATCAGCTTAAGAAGCTTTTGGGCTGAGATGACATGGTTTTCTAGATATAGAGTCATGTCATCTGCAAACAAAGATAGTTTGACTTTCTCTCTTCTATTTGATTATCTTTTATTTATTTCTCTTGCCTGATTGTCCTGGCCAGAACTTCCAATACTATGTTGAATATGAATGGTGAGAGAGGGCAACCTTTTCTTGTGCCAGTTTTCAATGAGAATGCTTCCAGCTTTTGCCCATTCAGTATGATATTGGTTGTGGTTTTGTCATACATAGCTTTTATTATTTTGAGATATGTGGCTTCAATAAAAAACAATCAACTCCATTAAAAAGTGGGCAAAGGACACGAACAGGCACTTTTCAAAAGAAGACATGTATGAAACCAACAGACATATGAAAAAAAGCCCAAGATCACTGATCATTAGAGAAATGCAGATCAAAACTATAATGAGATACTATCTCACACTGATGAGAATGGCTATTACTAAAAAGTCAAAAAACAACAGATGCTGGTGGAGAAAAAGAAGGCTTATAGACTGTTGGTGGAAGTGTAAATTAACTCAACCATTGTGGAAGACAGTGTGGCGATTCCTTAAAGACCTAGAGGCAGAAATACCATTTGACCCAGCAATTCCATCACTGGGTATATACCCAAAGGAATATAAATCATTCTACTATAAGGACACATGCACACATATGTTCATTGCAGCACCATTCACAATAGAAAAGACATAGAACAACCTAAATGCCCATCAGTGATAGACTGAAGGGAGAAAATGTGGTACATATACATCATGTACATATACATCATGAAATACTATTCAGCCATAAAAAGGAATGTGATCCTGTCTTTTTATGGGACATGGATGGAGCTGGAGGTCATTATCCTTAGCAAACTAACCCAGGAACAGGAAACCAAATACTGTGTGTTCTCACTTATAGGTGGGAGCTGAATGATGAGAACACATGGATACACGGTGGTGGCAGGAGGACAACACACAGTGGGGCCTGTCAGAGGGTTGGGGTGGAAGGAGGGAGAGCATCAGGAAGAATAGCTAATGGACACTGGGCTTACTACCCGGGTGACGGCATGATCTGTGCAGCAAACCACCATGGCACATGTTTACCTGTGTAACAAATTTGCACATCCTGCACATGTACCCAAGAAGTTAAAATAAAAGCTGAAAATAAAAAAGAAAAAGCTTGAAAAAAAATACAAAGTGGTATAAAGGTACATACTGAATTAGATCTGGCCACAAATCTTCCCCAAATACTTGGGAAGACTTGAATGATTTCTCCTTTGTGAATTCTAATTATTTTTTTCTGTAAAGAAAGGGAGTTGGCTAGATAATCTCTGTGGGTACCTATAAGTCTAATATTCACATGAACATAATCTTTTCATGTAGGGTTAATTATATTTGTGATCCTTATTTAAGCCTTGGCCACCATGAGGTTTCCTCACAGATGTCATCTTGAGCATCTTATTTCAACAGGCATGATCCCCTTCCTTTCATTTTCTACACCTGAACCCTTTGTTCTTATCATACTAGTAATTGGTGGTGGTAGATAAATATTTACCTCTTTTTTTATCTATCTCACTCATTAGTCTGTATAGTTCATAAGGATGGAAACTGAGATTGTTTTGTTTACCATTTCAGACCCAGTATAAACCACAGAATATGGTGTATGTTAGATGTACAAATTACGTAACTCATTTACTCAGTATTGCCATGGAAGTGACTGTGCCACATTACTGATTTTTACATGACAATAATTCCAGCTTACTGTTGGTGATTACTATACAACTTACAAAGAATTGTTATACTCATTTGTTTCTTAATAGTCATAGCAATAGCTAAGCTATGCTTTAAGTCCAAAGTTATCTGTTATTCTAAATCTTTCTTAAGAAATATGTGTAGTTTTGTAAACAGATGAGTTTTTCTGTTTTTCTTTTTATTTTACCCTATGATATTTTGAGCACTATTTTACTATCCTCTATGTGGTAGGTTATTGAAAGGTGGCCTCCCTGTAATCCTAGCACTTTGGGAGGCCGAGACAGATAGATTACTTGAGTTTAGGAAGTTCAAGACCAGGCTTGGCAGCATAAGGAGACCCCTGTCTCTACAAAAAAAAAAAAAAAAAAAAATTAGTTGGTCATGGTCGCACAATCCTGTAGTCCCAGCTACTCAGGGGACTGAGGTGGGAGAATTGCTCCTGGGAGGATGTCGAGGCTGCAGTCAGTGAGCAGTGGTCATAAGCAGTGAGCATATATAGGCAGTCCTTGAGAATTGTTTGATCATTGGAAATTGGCAAAGTGAGATTGTGTCGGTTTTAAGCCTAAATAGCAAAAGGTTTTATAATTTCTTTTTTTTGCTGGTCTTGGAAAAAAAATGCTACCACATAAATAAATAGAGGCTAGCCTACTAGACAATTGAAAACACATGGTCCAATTACCTTTGCTGCCCTGGCTGATGATCAGCCAACTTCCCCATATGGGAGGGAAGCCATTTGAAATCTTCCAGCCCTAGAAAGCACACCAGCTGCCTATAGACTCACTGACTAGCTATGTTCAGATCAGGTAAGTTTGGCCAGACCAGAAGAACTGCCTACCAGAACTGTGAGCTAAATAAGTGATTGTTTTAAGCCATTATGTTTGAGGACTGTTTATTATACACCAAATGCTGACAGATTACCTATAACACGATGATACTTTAAAAGCTTGCTAGGATATTTTGGTAATTTAGTGCAATCCAACAAGGATGAGAACTCTGCATTATCTTTAATTCTTCATAGTGTGCTTTGTAGGTTTTCTTTCTTTTGTCTTTATCAGAGTTGGTGTTAGGTTAGCAGGCCTCTTTCCAGGAGCCATATTTTCCCTACCGTGCATGTTCAATATGTAACATAATCCGGATTTATCATAATTATATATTTTGTAAAATAAAAATAACCCTTGAGAGTTTTTGAAAAGCTCCCTTATTATTAACTTTGATTTTTAAATAGTTTCTCTGTCATTGATTTTGTATGACTGGAATTATTTACATGCTTTTATTTCTTTCAAGATTTTGTCTTGAAAGTATATTCAGTATACCTGGGGTTATCTGAAAAAAAATGATATTCCACTACGTGATTTGTTACCTTAATTAGCATCAGATTCTTTGTACCCAGGTTTTGTCAGACTATTTCCTTTTATTTTGGCACCTCAATCTCCCATGGGTGAGAGTGCAGAGTAAATTTAATTTTGTTTACTATTGGGGCAAAGAGCCTTGCTAAATGATTTTCCTCTGGCTTGGAAAGAATGCTGTATAATGCCTCAGCTCTAAGACTCTAGCAGATAATAAAGAGAAATGAGCAGGCTGAGAAACAATAACCAAAATAAATAAATTTAAATGAAATGGATGAATGAGGGAATTAATAGTTCTTCAAGAATAGAATATGAACTCTAATGCCTTTCTTTCCCAGTTCCTGGTACCTCTGAAGTGGTCATTTGACCCACAATATAAGCTGATGCAGATGCTAAGATGCACTGGTAATGCCATCTGTGTTACATAACATTTTAAATGCAGGTCTCAGCAGACTCACAGTTTTTCAAATTCTGTGACAGATACTTACGTTGACACTAGTCTGCATGATAAACCCAAGAAAGTGACAGGAACTTTATTAATACCTGTATTCAGAATTCATAAGGGAACACAGTAGGTCAGAAAGAAATTCCTAAAGTAAGAAGTTTTATCCAAAAATAAATTCGTTCAGTTTGATTTGGTCAAAACTGAAGGGAGAGTTCAGAAGAAGTGAAAGAGTTGAACAAGAAAGACTAGTACAAGCATTTTTGAGAAGTTGACAGAAGAAGGAATAAACTAAAATACATTTTATATATATATATATATCTCCATTTGTACATCTTAAGAGAGGGGCATCGTTAAGGCAGGAGAGAGGAGGACATGATAAAGTCCAGAGGTTATGAGAGCAGCAGCATACAAAGCAGTGAATAATTCTTGGCTGAATATAGTTTGGCCAGACTGTGCTTAGAACCGGAAAGTTTTTCACTTCCTGCTAATGACATAATATTTATTTATTTTTCTTTCATTTTGGACATGTCAGTTTGTTTGCAATCATCATGGTGGATAACTTCCTGATATGATAAGGCTGTCATGGCATAAGGTAATAAATATAACTGAATATGGAAAATATAAACTGCCAAGAGAATTTTGTAATATTATGGCAAAAGTAAGTGTTTATACAGATATTCAGGCTCTCAAAATAATTAGCCAGGGCAGATAGCTTCTGCATAAGTGAAGAAAAATGAACATTGACACGAGACATGGTCACAGTGACCACTCTGTCCAAATGACCCATTGCCATATTTCTGAGAAGTACTCTAAGCTCTCATTGAGGAAGGCCCTGCCAAGTACATGTGTTCAGGTACTGAGCATCACATTTTTGTTTATGTTGCTGAATTTTGCGATGTCTTCTCTCAAACCATCTATCACAAATGGACACTAGAGAGATGGAGGCTTAAAAAAAGAATTAAAATCCGTTTATTGCTCTAGGCATCTTTCACTTTGTTATTCCACCTGTCTCAGTTTGGTGGTTCATATTTAGTGGTCGATCAGTCAAGACTGTGACTAAAAATAATGATGAACCTGGGGGCAAAAGAGCTATCCTGATATGATTCTACTTTATGTTTTGATGCCATACTTGATGACAACTTACTTTTTCTTGTAAATTCCTGGGAATGGAGGCAGTGCATAATGGAGCTTGGTAATTACTAATTTATTCATTAATGTCTTTGATATTGCTTTGAAGTTGCTTGTAAGAATTACTTCTATTTTAAAGAAAAGCATATCAGCCATAGGCAGACTTAGCAAAACCTACACAATAGGTAAGTTGAGATGCATGACCCACTCTAATTCAGCATTGCATCTGTGATCCAAGTTGCCAGATGAGAGGTCTACACATCCTTAGAGTTCTTTAGCACACGGTCATTAAGTGGTGACCCAGCTGGATTTTAGGCTGTCATGTCCTTATGTACTTGAGGGTTTTTTCTCGGGTCCATGAGTTTCCTACATTATGAATGAATTCATTGTTGACCTTGACGTTTAATGGTGAGCTTTATGGAAGAGCCAGTAATACGCTGAAAATTGAGCCCTGATGTAATCAAATCTTTATGTACGTGCAGTTCAAATATACATGTGTATGATATCATTTACATAAAATAGAAAAGCTATCATTGTGATCCTCATATGGTACACAACTAGGTATACCGCTTTTGGTTAGAATTGTCCTTTTGAACATTTCTGTGTCTGTTTTTCTTATTGTTGTATATATTTTATTTATCCTTTTTAATACTCTCCACTTTCCCACAGTACATGCCTTTATTCAATCTATAAAATCATGGGATAACATAGATATTTTCTTTTAAAGTATATATAGAATTTTATTTCTTAAAAGAAAACAAATGTTTCCCATGTAGTTTTGCTCTTATTACATACTACCTTACTACTCTGTACATATATGGGTTCTACAAATCTACTTATTTAAACCTATTCTTGTTTCACGTGTAACAGACCAGCAACATTGCATAGAAGAAAATGTGTTTCTAAGTCCTTATCTTTTTTTTTCTACATTCTTTTTCAATATCCCCCTACCCTCTCCATTTCTTGTTCCTTCTAACTTTCTTAAAATGGTAAGGAAAAGATTCAGTTTAACAGATATTATTACAGGTCTATCAAGTCTTCAAACAAATCACAAGCAGTTCAAAGCCAATACATTCAATTAATTACTTCCTGCAAAATAGAAACTTTAAAAGAAGATAAAATGACTCTATAATCCAAAACACCATATTAAAACAAAACGAAGCCACTTCCATTCAAGTATTCTTTAAAATCTCACAGGGCTAGTTGTTATTCTTAGATATGTCACATATCATTTTCAAAACTTCAAGTGTTTTCTCATGCTATTTCCTCTCCCAGAAAAACTTTACCTCCATATCCTCATTTGGTGAAAGCCCAATAAAACTTTATTCACAAAAATAAGTGGCTAGCCCATGGTCCATAGTTTGCCAACTTGGTTTTTACAAATATCTTACTAAAATATTATTTATCTTACTTAACGATTTTTGAGACCACCTTAAATTTTGCACTCGAGGATAATGCCTCAATTCCTTCACCCTAATCCTGTCCCTGCTACTTGTCCTTCAAAATACCCTATATTAAATCTTATACAATACTTTAGATGGAATTATTCTTTCTCCTAAAATCTGTTACATTTGTCTACACTTCTCGTGTTTATCATATTGCAGAGTGATTATTTGATTATCGACAACCCTTGCTATATAGAAATAAATAAAACTTCATTTATTTCTATACTCCAATGTGAAGCACATCCCTTAGACCACAGTATAAGCCTAATATGTGGGCTAAGTAAATGAATGAATGAATTGCCAAATCAAGGTGGAAATAAATTTCAGTAAAGTAGGATGTTTTTCCTGTTGCCTATTAATATATTATTTGGTAACTGTTTATTTTCTAATAAGGCTTTTCTCAGAGACTTGCATCCATACATTTATGATATTTTAAGCAACTTTAGGGCAGGAATTATATCTTTCATTTATTTATTTGTTTGTTTGTTTATTTACTTATCTTGTTGCACAATACATACCAATGAAGTTTTGAGGCTTGGATTAAGCACAAAGCTATATAACAGTGCCATCTAATAGGACAGACGTCAGGAATTTTTCATCCCAATTGTTTCAAAAAATTGCTGACAAAAGTATCGGCCAGGCACAGTGGCTCACGCCTGTAATCCCAGCACTTTAGGGGGAGGGATCACGAGGTCAGGTGTTCGAGACCAGCCTGGCCAACATGGTGAAATCCCTGTCTCTACTAAAAATACAAAAATCTAGCCGGGTGTGGTGGCACGTGCCTGTCATCCCAGCTACTCGGGAGGCTGAGGCATGAGAATCGCTTGAACCCAGGAGGCGGAGGTTACAGTGAGCAGAGATGGCACCACTGACCTCCAGTCTGTGAGAGAGAGTGAGATTCCATCTCAAAAAAAAAGAAAAAAGTTAAGTATCAGGGTCCATATCCATAAGTCATTTTTGAAGAGGAAAAATAAATATTTCAATGAAGAAAAATGGCAAGTAATAATTAGTTTTCAATAAATTGATATCTAATTTGTGCCAAATATAGAACTTTTTAACCCTTACAAAGTATACAAGTTAGGTATTATTTTTCTTGCTTTTCAAAGAAAGAAATTGAGATTAAAGAGGTGAAGATAGTATTATAATTTATTAAGGAATTTAGCGAGGACTCAAATTAACTTAAAATCTAAAGTCCATGGTCTCTACACTCCAACATCCTATCCATAATACATATATATGCTCATTTTCATTTTGCATAAGAGGAAATGTGGGTATGAAAAATGTGACTGATTTGCTGAAAATCACTTTGCAATATGGAGGCAGAGTCTGGATTTGAAACCAAAAATTTGACACTAGTGTTTATATACTGAATCATTACCTATTTTGCCTCAATTGTGTCTCAATTCATTGCTTATTTATATTTTAAGGTATGTTTCCACCACCTGCACCGGGTGCCCATAGTTGCCTAAGCCAAAAGCATTAGAGTCTTCCTTGACCCCTAACTTCCTTTCGCATTCACATCCAACCTGACAGTAAATCCTGTTGAATTTACTCTCAAAGTATATGTTAAAATCCGTATACTATTCTTTTCACTCTGATCTGAGTGAAAATCATTTCTCACCTTGATTACAATAATAGCCTCCTAACTGGCGCCTCCTGACTCGGAGGGTTTCCCCTTTCCCTTCTAGTATCTTCAATGCAGCACCTAAAGGGATGTCTTTATAAGATAAATTAGATCATGCCACACCTATGCTCAGCCTCTCTCACTGCTCCCCATCTCAATGTAATTTCTTGCAATAGTCTGTAATACCTTTTATAGTCTGTGTCCCTTTCACCTCTATGACCTCATCTCCTCCTGCTCCTCCTCTCCTCCCTCACTACCCTCCTTCACACCTGCCTCCTTGCAGTTTCTCAGACATTCCCGCAGGTAACTTGCTTCCTCAGGGTCTTTGCAGTGGCTGTCCCTTCTACCTTCAGGGTTCTGTATGGCTAACATCTTCATATCTGCTTCAAGTACTTGCTTAACGTCCCCTTCTCAGAGGCCCAACCTGACCATCCTGTTTAAAACTGCACCCTTCCCCACGCTCTGCATCTCTGAACCTCCTTCCTCTAGTCTACTCCTTTGTTTTCCACATCACACATCTGAATCTCTCATACTATTTGTTTCACTTGTGTATTATATGTGTTGTGCATTTTCTGCCTTCCCTAAATATAATTGAAATCTCAGTGACGTTAGGGGTCTGTTTTATATATCCATTTATATATCCTAAGTGACTACGCATGCCTGGCTTACAGAATGTGCATGTCATATGTCATCTGACTCCATTTTTTTTTTTTTTTTTTTTTTTGAGACGGAGTCTCGCTCTGTCCACCCAGGCTGGAGTGCAGTGGCGCGATCTCGGCTCACTGCAAGCTCCGCCTCCCGGGTTCACGCCATTTTCCTGCCTCAGCCTCTCCAAGTAGCTGGGACTCCATTTTTAAAATTTTGGCTGCTGACATATTTTAAACCTCACATCTCCTCCTTCCCCTTGTGACTCACATCTGGGCAAGCTGATGAAAAAGCCAGGGTAGTGTCCACTTTTACAACAGTGAGAAATTCAGACCATGTCAGCCCCTGCCCATGTGTGGAAACCCTCACCCAAATGTCAACTCCTACTCACAGTTAAAAACCCCAGCCAGTCTCCTTTATTTTGGTCTCTCAAGCCATTTAGGAAGTGCCATTTTGGAGGCCTTTCCAGCTGCCCTCATGGACCTTAATTATGCAATTAATTAATAAACCTTTGATATAGCCTTGGGATGTGTGCATGGCATCAGTCTCTGATTCCATAGATTATATCTTTACTCTGTCAATTGTTTCCTTTCGCTACGCAGAAGCTTTTTAGTTTGATGTAATCCCATTGATCCATTTCTGCTTTTTTTTCCTGTACATTTCAGTTCATATCCAAAAAAAATCACTGCCCAGACTAATGTCATGGAGCTTTTCTTTTATGCTTTGTTCTACTAGTTTCACTGTTTCAGGTCTTACATTTAAGTTTTAAGTTGATTGTGAATTAAGTTTTGTATATGGTGTGACCTGAGGCTTTTAATTAAAATTTCCAATGCAGATTTGTGTCAATGCCATTTATTGAAGAGACTGTCCTTTCCCCCATGGTGTCCTAGAAAACTTTGTCAAAAATCAGTTGGCTGTAAGTATATTAATTTATTTCTGGGCTCTCAGTTCTGCTGTTAGTCTATGTGCCTGTTTTTATGCCAGTACCATGATGTTTTGATCATTGTAACTTTGTAGTATATTTTGAAGTAAGGTAGTATGATACTTTCAGCTTTGTTCTTTTTGGACAAGATTGATTTGGCTATTTGAGGTCTTTTGTGATTACATATAAATTCTAGAATTTTCTTCTATTTTTTATGAAATATGTCATTGAAATATGTCATTTTTCTGTGAAATATGTCATTGAAATTTTCATAGGGATTACAATGAATATATATATTGCTTTTGGAGGTATAGGTATTTTAACAATATTAATTTTTCTAATTCAGGAATATGGGATTTCTTTCTGTTTATCTGTGTCTTCTTCAGTTTTTTTAACCAATCTCTTACAGTTGTTAGCATAAAGGGCTTTCACTTCCTTGGTTAAATTTATTCCTGAAGTATTTAAATTTTTCATAACCATTTTAAATGGGATTGTTTTACAGATTTCTTTTTCAAATAGTTCATTTTTGAAATGATCCTGATTTTTGTATGTTGACTTTATATCTTGCAACTTTACTGAATTTGTTTATTAATTCTAACAGTAGTTTGGTGGAGTCTTTAGGGTATATATATATATATATGTGTATATATATATATATATATATATGACTTTACAATGTAAAAGTGCTTTTCTGAGAAGACCTTGAAGAAAGAGTAGCTCATGTGAAAGGTCAGGTAAAACTAAACAGAAAGAGATAAATGCAAGGATTACTACTGAAGGTTACAACCTCTTTTATAAAAACTATCTTGGAGTTAAATTTTGTTTTGGTTGCTTAGTATTGCAATTAAAGAAGATGACTATTAACTCTTTGCTGTTTTGTCTCCAAATTTTCTTCAAACTACTCTTACATATTGATTTGTTGATTTTGACGTGTCAAAAATTTCACTTAATGGCTGTTTTTATTATAAGTAAAATTCATTTTTTGCCATTTTCCAAGGAAAGTGAAAGGATATGGACAATAATGCAGCTTTACATAAAAAGTAGAAGTGCTTCCAGGAAGAATTTCAAATTTTGACATGAACAAATCCATGACCAAAAAAAAATAGGCTATTACACATAAAATGTTTGCTTATCCTTATGTGCAATGACTTGAGATTCCCAGTCAAGTACAGGTCTAGGAAAAATGAATGGTTTTCTAGGTTTGTGGGAGCTCTCTTTTTAAAAATTAAATGCCTAAGAAAATTCACATATGTTGATCAAAAGTCATACACAAAATATTTATAGCAGCACTATCGACTATAGCTATACACTTTAAAAATTCAATTTTTGTTCAACATTAAAATGGATAAGTAAATAGTGGTATAGTTATACATAGGAGAAAATAAATGAACAACTTATTGTTATATAAAACTGTGTGGTTGAATCTCACAAATATGACGTTGAATAAAAGAAGCCAGATTCCAAATATTATATACTATATAATTCTTCAAATGTGAAATTCAAGAACCACAAAGCTAATCTATAGCAGTTGGAGTCCCATAATATTTACCTTTTTAAAAGGTGTAATGGGTAATGACAGAGATGCTGGTAATTTTCTATTTTTGTTCTGGGTACTCGTTACATGGGTACATTCATCAAAAGGTACACATAGAATTTATGAGCAATTTCATATTTAATACTACAGAAACAATTAACAATAGCAAAAACAAAACCTATATGTTTACTTCTGGTAAACTAACCATAAAATAAAACAGCTTTTTCAAATGCCTCTCCCATGTGCATATCTGTTTTTGAGCTCTCTACCCTTTATATTTTGTAGATGGGGACATGCTTATCTTACTCTTGTCATATGAAGCAATCATCCTTTCTTACAACAAATTTGTAATACTATTATAAATAGATGAGTCTGAATTCCATACTACCAATAATTCAATTTTCTCTCTTCTCTCTCTTATTCTTTCTAGGTCCCTCTGCTCTCTCAGACACACACAAAGATGAAGACATATTAGTGTAACATAACATTATAGCATTTTTAGATATTTGAAATTTAAAAGAGGAAAATATTTTCTTAATGTCTTATATCAATTTTGTTATTGCATACATGTGAAAATAGTGGCATGCATTAATTGATACATAATTTAGAAAGAATTAAAATTGGTAACCAATTTCAGAATAATACGTTCTTGCTGATACTTCAGAATTCCTTTAATGTCAATCTAATCTATCTTTTCTTAAATCCTAGGCAAAGCCAAGAGGGGCAACAGTGAGCACAATGTTAAAACTATGGTAGCAGGAAGGGTAGCGGGAAAAGGCTGGAAGAAAGGTTTAGCATTGACAGATTATTTTGTGCCTTCAGAATAACTCTAATGACATTTAATTTTCATTCAGGGTGAAGATTTTGGTCAGTTGTTTATTATTCCAATCTGGCTTCTGCTTTTAGGCTACTATTATTAACCCCTTTATTCAGACGTTATTCAAATGAGTTTCTCTATTAAAAGAAGTGAAGTGATGCAGGCAAAACATATTGTTAGTGAATCCTTCCCAGTTTGGCAACATGTTGATGATGGATCTCCTATTCTCAGTGTCAAAAACTCTATCAGCATCTGTTACAACAGAATCAAGATAAAATGAGTGAAATGAAGACAAGTGGAGGCAAGGAGAAGTTACTATAAAATATTTGAAGATAAAATGAGTGAAATGAAGACAAGTGGAGGCAAGGAGAAGTTACTATAAAATATTTGAAATACTTTACCAATTATTCGTCCCTAAAGACTCTCTCACTTTTCATCAAATTAATCAGGAATTTTGAACTACATCTTGTCAATAACTTTCCTGCACAAACACAGATGGATAAACGTAGTTGTGTGGAAAAACTGAGGGAAGACAGGTGCTGTTATAAAGTGTCTGAAAAGTGTCTTTGATGGACTTGCTTTAGTAACTACCACACCTCCATTTATATCCCCTCAACCAGTCATGTGCTGGCCTCTTCCACATCTGAATGGCAAAGATCGTCAACAGGGTGCCTGTCCCAGTGCTTGACCTGGGCATTAAAAACAGCTTAAGAAGCTACACCTTTGTTTCCAACCTGTGAAAGTTCACCCACACTGAATCCCATTCTGGAAAATCTTTACTCTATGAGCAATTGCACTCATCATACAATCTAACATCACTAAAGCAATTCTTCATTAGCGAATCATCCAAGTTAAGAAATTAACAGTAGTATAGGTTAATGATAATTAACACAGATTCTGGAGTTAGACTGTCTGGGCTCAATTTCTGCCACTAGCTGTGGGATGCTGAGTAATGTTCTTAACCTCTTATATTAGTCTGTTCTCACACTGCTTGTAAAGACATATCTGGGACTGGGTAATTTACAAAGGAAAGAGGTTTCATTGACTCACAGTTCAGCATGACTGAGGAGGCCTCACAATCATGGCGGAAGGAAAGGAGGAGAAAAGCCCCATCTTACATGGCAGCAGGCAAGACAGAAAGCATGTTCAGTGGAACTTCCCTTTATAAAGCCATCTGATCTTGTGAGACTTATTCACTACCATGAGAATAGTGTGGGAGAAGACCCGCCCTCATGATTCAGTTACCTCCTACTGGGTCCTTCCGATGACATATGGGAATTATGGGAACTACAGTTCGAGATCTGGGTGGGAACAGAGCCAAACTATATCAACTCTTTTTCCCCAGTGTCCTCATCTGTTAAATGAGTGGAAACAATAGTACCTACCTAGAGGGTTTTATAACAAATTGAATGAATTAAAATATGTAAATTGCTTCGGATAGAGTCTGGCACATAGTATAAGAATGATTTGCTTATTTACTGTTATTACTGGTTAATACAATTTGCTTTTAAATAGAAATTCTTAAAGATGTCAATAATCCAAAATTAAGAAAAAAAACCTTTCTATTTAGGAAAACATCACACAGCTTATTATATAGTTGAAACAAAAAATGTGGACGAATTTTAAGAACTCTCGAAATATGTTTTCCCCCTAATGTATGATACCTGCTGTGTCACAGATAATTAAAGCCCAGCAAAATCAAATAGTCTGACTAAGGAGACAGAGTTAATAAAAGATGGTGATGCAGGTTGTGGTGATTGAGATAGGATGTGTGCCACAAGGCATTGTGGACATAGAACTGCTAGTGGGAGTGCACAGTCAAAAAGCTTCAACTAGCTAACCATTTCTATTCTCAGATTCCAAATTCTACATATCTGTCTAGGTCTTTCTTCAGCCTCTGGGCAACACATGTTGCTGCCTCTAAGACACCTCTGGTTCTATACCCCAACGGCAGATTAAGCACAATGTACCAAAATTCTCCGTTCTCCTGAATCTCTTGTCTTTGTGTTTTCCTAAACCCAGTAACTAGGATTTTTGACTCACTCAGTTGTCCAAGTCAAAATGCTAGCAGCACTTTATCTCCTCTTTCTTCACCTACATTTTTATCTGCCATCTTAACTCAGAGCACCATTTTCTTTCAATGAAATGACAGTAGCCTCATAACTGATCTCATTTATTTTACTCCTATGGCCCATTCTCACAATGTAGTCATAAATTATCTCTAGAAAGTGAAAATTATCATGCTAACTACACTCTTAAAAACTTCAGTGGCTCTCAGTTGTCCATCCACTAGATCAAGTTCAAAGTTCAAAACACACCTCCTAGGAAGTCCTAGCTAGAGCAATCAGAAAAGAAAAAGAAATAAGGACATCTAAATTCGAAAGGAAGAAGTCAAATTATTCTTGTTTGCAGATGATATGATGTTATATTTGAAATAAAAGACTCCACCAAAAAAAACAATTAGAACTGATAAACAAATTCAGTAAAGTTGCAGGAATACAAAATCACATACAAAAATCAGTAGCATTTCTATATGCCAACAATGAATAATCTGAAAAAGAAATCAAGAAAGTAATCCAATTTACAATAGCTACAAATAAAATAAAATACTCAGGAGCGAACTTAACCAAAGAAGGGAAAGATCTCTACAATGAAAACTATACAACACTGATGCAAACGATTGAAGAGGACACACACACGGAAAAAAATACATATTTTTTATGTTCATGGATTGGAAGAATCAATGTTGTCAAAATGTTCAACTACCCAAAGCAATCTACAGATGTTATGCAATACCTATCAAAATACCAATAACACTGGTAATAGAAAAAATAGAAAATATAAATATAAAATAAAAAAATCATGGGCCCTGGGCTACAGGGGGGCATGGAAGTGAAGATGTGCACATTACTGTTCAGAAAGTTACATTTACCTAGTAGAAATATAACATATACTGAAGAGGGCACTGTAGAGTTGTAGGCATATTAGGTGAGCTCTGGAGTACAATTAAGTGAGTTTCAACAAGGTATCATCACTCTTGCTGTGTGAACTTGGGAAAGTTTCTGCACATTTCCACAATGTTCTCATCTACATTATACTGAGGACTGCCTACAAAACATGTAGTGTAGTGCTTGCACATTCCAAATGTTCAATAGATGTTAAACATTATAGTGATAACCATTGTTTTTTACACTGTTTTGGATTCTAATGCTAAAAAAGAAATAAATGCTGTCTACCCAAGCTCTCCTTGAGTTTGCAAATGGAAAAAGCAGATGTTTAAATAGTCCCTCGCATTAGGATGTGCTCATGGCAGATACAGAACCCTACTCATGATAGTCAGTCAGTGAGAAAGTAAGTTTGTTTCTTTGCTGGGGGAGAAAAATCCAGATCCAGATAAGTGCTAACCTTCAAAACGTACAGGAGACCAACTAGAAAATGTTCTACTCTTCAAAAGCATCTCAACTTTCTGGATCTTCTCACACACAGAGAACAGAAAGTCTCCTACATGAAATCAAGCTCAAAGATATGTTAAACTTGCTGAGAGGTATTTTATGGCTCCAGAGGAAAAAGAATTATTTTCTATGAATTATAAAGAAATGTGGACTTTTTTCTCTAGTAATCTATCTATGGAGTAAATTCTGAAGTCATAACTTCAGAGTGAATTCTATGTAAGAATGGTTTCTAAGAAGGAAAATAGGAAATGTTATTGCCATTCTACAGGATACTTGCTAGATAATTGAAAAGGGATTGTCTTCTCAGATAATTATGGCATTCTGAGCCAAGAATTTAATCCTAGATGCAAGAAGAGGCCACAATGAATAACTGTCATCTAAAAAGAGGTTTATTTATTCTGGGATGTTGTCTGTCTCCATTTTGCAAGGGTCATCTTCTTAAAACTCAAGCCCTCAGTGTCCAAGTTCCACAGAATTTCCTGCTATGGAATATGTCCCCTAGTTCCATCCATTTTGGTCTAAATGACAGAATCTCATTCTTTTTAATGGCTGAATAGTGCTCCATTGTGTATATGGAATACAAATGCAGGGAGGAAGAAAGTTATGCAAATGAAAGAAGAGTTTATTGAAAATAGTGTTGCCTTAAGAAAGGTATTCCAGGGGTATGCCTTGATCAGAGAGCTATGGGCATATAAAGAAAATGGTTAGATTACTCCCTACCTAATAGTTTAGTGTGCACTGTGGGTCACTTCAAGTAACATTACAGGTGGATGATCTTCCACTCTGCTTTTTCAAATTCATTGGTCATATATTTAATATATGTTATAAAAAGACATTGAATAGAGGATTGTAATTCAAACATGAATTAAAAATAGTTCCATGCTCGGAAAGAGATTATGGTTTAGTGGGAGAGACTGAAAAAAATCTGGTACTTTTCATAAAATGTGGTAAGAGCTTTAATGGAGGTGGGCAAATAATACTTTGAGAATACTCAGGGGAGACAAGGAATATGAGGGGATTCTGACAATATCTCCTATAGGTGAAGACAGTTTACCTAAAGCTTCTGGTATCAACAATTTTTAATCAGTTGCAGAAAGAGGGAACATGTTACTGACTGAATAGGGAACATGAACAAATGTCTTTTGTTAGCATGGATGCCCCAATTTTTCCCTCTGCTGTGTCTTCGGATTGGTCTCAGGTATAGACAAATAGCTATTGATTAGTATTACTCATGATGATACATCCTTATGTTGGATGGCCTAGTCAAAAAATGTCGATATAATATGGCCTCAATGGGCTTTTCATAAACACAGGGTATAAAAGATGTATCCTGATGACATGCTGGAGGAAAACTAGCTAGTCAGTCTACATTTGTTAGGATTTGGACTACTTGACAGAGAAGTAGAATTGAAGTTTTTAGTTATTCAACACTCTTTAGTGGTTTTCTACTTCTGAGAGCAATGTATAGACCCAGTCTTTATAGAATTTGTAGTGTTATGGAAAAAATACACTAGTAAATGGACTATTACAAAGAGGATGGATGACTTGTAATGTAAATATAGAGTATGCCGGAATCTGGGAGCTTATAATATCAGGCATCTATTTCAGTATTATTCAGGGTGTTCAGTTTAGGGAAAAATTCTGTAAGAAGTAGTAGTGATATGAAAAACTAGTAGAAGTTAGATATAGTAGAAATAATCTAAAAGTTAGGTAATGGGATTAAGCAGGAAGAGAGAAAGATTGAGTGGCAGTGGAGTAGAATGCCAAGTATGTAGTGGTGGTGATGGTTATAAAAAATGCAGTCAATAAAAGGGTGCATTGCCTGCAGATTGTTTAAAAACAATTCTAAAAACAACAAAGCTCAACCTGTTTGCTATTATCACCATGCGCCAATGATTCTAAACAATGTTAGTGATGAAATATCCCTATTGAAAAAATCTTTTGTTGATCTACTTTCTAAGCAGTTGCTTCAGATTCTGTTGAGTTTTAAATTTTATTTAAGCTTCTGCTCATCCAATTTAAAACTTGTCCTTCAATAAACACTTTAAGTTTATAACAGCTCCGAATCATCTGAGCTTGTTTCAAATGCAGTCACTGTCTCCAACTCCAACGTGCAAGATATTCCAGTGTATAAACAAACAATTAAAATAAACAATATTAACACAATACTTTTAAAGATGAAGAAAGAGAACTTGATTTTTTATAATTCTGTAATTCTGTATGACCATTTAACATTTTAACTTGAATTTAAGATTGAAACAAGTAAAACAGTACAAACTGTAGGATGCATATACAATACATAACATATATACATTACATAATGTAATATATGTGTGTGTACACATGCATATGTCCACACACATATATATTTAAGTTATAAATCATATGTGAAATACTTTCCTAAAATACTTGATCCAGCCATCTAATAGGCAGAAATATGCCCAGAGGGAAGAGCTACCCTAGGTGAAAGAAAGGTATGTATGAATCCATAAAATAAGAGATTTCAGAATGCTATTGAGAAAATTACAAGTAATTCATTGTGGCTATTGTGGTATATAGTTGGTATATATATTTATGGGGTACTTGGGATATTTTGATATAGGCATACAATGCATAATAATCACATCAGGATAGATGGGGTATCCATCACCTCAAGCATTTATTCTTTCTTTGTGTTACAAACAATCCAATTATACTTTTTAAGTTATTTTTAAATGTACAATAAATTGTTGTTGACTGAAGTCACCAATTGTGCTATCAAGTACTAGATCTTATTCATTCTGTCTAACTATACTTTTGTACCAATTAACTATCCCCACTTTCTGACTTCACTACCTTTCCTGGCCTCTGGTAACCATTATTCTACCCTCTGTTATCCATGAGTTCAATTGTTTTAATTGTTTTAGCTCCTACAAATAAATGAGAGAACATGTGAAGTTTGTCTTTCTGTGCCTGGCTTATTTCACTTAACATAATTTCCTCCAGTTCCAGCAATGTTTTGCAAATGACAGAATCTCATTCTTTTTAATGGCTGAATAGTACTCCATTGTGTCTATGTACTACATTTTATTTATCCATACATCTGTTGATAAACAAGTTGCTTCCACATCTTGGCTATTGTGACTAGTGCTACAATAAACATGGGAGTACAGATATCTCTTCAATAGAAGGATTTCCTTTCTTTTGTTTAGATGGCTAACAGTGGGATTGCTGGATCATACAGTAGTTCTATTTTTAGTCTTCTGAGGATTCTGCAACCTGTCCCCTACAGTGGTTGTAATAATTTACATTTCCACCGACAGTGTACAAGGGTTCCCTGTTCTCCACATCCTCCCTAGCATTTGTAATTGTCTATCTTTTGCATATAAGCCATTTTGACTGAGGTAAGAAGATACCTCATCGTAGTTTTGATTTGCATTTCTCTGATGATCAATGATGTTGAATACCTTTTCATACACCTGTTTGCCAATTTGTATGTTTTCTCTTGAGAAATGTCTTTTCAGATATTTTGCCCATTTTTAATTGGATTATTAGATTTTTTTCCTATAGAGTTGTTTGGGTTACTTACATATTCTGCTTATTAATTCCCTGTCAGATGGATAGTTTGAGAATATTTTCTCCCATTCTGTGGGTTGCCTCTTCACTTTTTGGGTTGTTACCTTTGCAGTGCAGAAGCTTTCTAACTTGACGTGATCCCGTTTGTCTATATTTGCTTGGGTTGCCTGTGCTTCGGGGGCATTATTCAACAAATATTTTACCAGCCCAACGTACCAGAGAGTTTCCTTAACATGTTCTCATGTAGTTTCATAGGTTGAGGTCTTAGATTTAAGTCTTTAATCCACTTTAATGTGATTTTTGTATATGGTGAGAGATAGCGTTGTAGTCTCATCCTTCTGAATATAGATATCCAGCTTTCCCAGCACCATCTATTGAATACACTATCCTTTCCCCAATGTATGTTCTTGACATCTTTGTTGAAAATGAGTTCACTGTAAATGTATAAATTTATTTTGGGGTTTTCTGTTCTGTTCCACTGGTCTATGTGACTGTTTTTATGCCAGTACCATGCTATTTCGGCATAGCTTTGTAGCATAATTAGAAGTCAGGTAATGTGGTTTCTCCAGTTTTCTTCTTTTTGCTCAGGATAGCTTTGGCTATTCTGGGTTTTTTGTAGTTCCATATAAATTTTAGGTTTTTTTTTTTCTGTATATTGTGCTTAACCCAGGGCCCATGATTTTTTATTTTATTTTTATATCATAAGTGAAAGGATTAATTATAAATTTTTGAAGGGAAGTTTTGTCATGTATTGGTACCTTACTAATGCAAGATGCAGCCAACAAAAAAAAAAATGGATTTCTTTAAGCTTATTGAAACAAAGAAAAATTTTAAAGAGGGTACTTATCATTAACAACAGCTTTGGAAAGAATATTATATTCATATGGGACCTCAGAAAGAAGAGCATAAATATAGCTAACATTTTCTAAATACCTAATATGAGCCAGAATATCCATGGATTGTCTCAGGTAATTATTACAGTAACTATCAGAAGCCATTGCTACAATGATTCCCATTTTGATATAGGCATACAATGCATAATAATCACATCAGGATAGATATCATAGTTGGAAAATTGCGTTGTAGAGTTGTTAGGTATCTTCCTAGTTTAGAGAAAGCTTTCAGGTAGTAGAGGCAGGGTTGAACCTAAACAGTCTATTGCCAGAGTTTGTGTTCTTCATCACTTACCCTGGTACAGTGCTGAGAAATGCCCTCCGTCTCTTACATTGAATAATTTATATTTTTCACGACCTGTGATTTTTTTTCTATACTCTATAAATTAGATAAAGTCTTATGGATCTGGTTCATAAAGGCAGGATTCAGGCCCTTCCTTGGCACTCAATGTGCACACTCTCTGTCGACCACAAGAGGGCGACTGTCATGTTTTTAGGGTAGCCTAATTCCAACTAGAAATGCTAATAGCAAAGTAAAGTCAGGCAAACAGTTTTAATTTTGAAAGAAAATATAAGTTAGTTACAGATTCAACATATATTTGTGTACCACATTGAGAACAAAGATAGAGACACTCTACTTCAGGAGTTTATATTTGGGAAGAGCTATGAATGTGTAACAAATCTAAATAAGTAGTGTGGACAATAAGATTTATACATTTAAAAGAAAACCTTATAAACTAAAAAATAATATTGCATGATTACAGAGCACTTTAAAATTTTCAAACTCGTTATTTCTGCTTATGGGACTCTTATAACTTTATGTGGGAATGTGTAATTATCTCCACCTCACAGATGAGAAACTTGAGACTTGAAATTTAAGGACTTGCCTCAGTGATTAGTTTGCTATTAACATTGGTGAGACTTTCACGTGCACTGCCAAACCTACTTCTAAACAATTGTGTTTTTCACTCTCACAGGAACTTAATGTGTAACTAATAAAAATTGATCATCTCCACCAACTTAGTGATTTGGTTAATTGTTATTTTCCCCAATTATTTTCATATGTCTACATACAGTTGGTGTATTTTTTGTTGTTGTTTGTAGAGTTAAAGTATAAAATGGCTGAACAGATCAAACATGTATGTGTGTTTTTAATTTCAGTAAAAAAATAAAAAAACCCACAACAACTCAGTTATATGCCTCAGACCTTGTTTGCCAAGTTTCTACAAGGAGAGAATTTTTATGGTCAATTTACAAAACCCTGAAAATAGGACTTTATAATGGAAATGCTGATACAACCGTAACTATGGTATTGCAATTGCATCACTATAAGAAAATTGGTTTAGATAATACACCCTTCTGGAATGAATGCCATTCTAAATGATTGTGCATCTCCATAAATCTAAGCTAACTCAGTAATTCAAAATTACTAAGATTTAAGTTTAGTACCAATAAGCAATAAACTTATGGCTACTGCTATAATAACTGTTGGTCGCTACCCCCTTATTTCACAGCAGGTGGTCTGCTCCATGCTGGTAGCTGACTGAATGAAAGCAGACAACACTTTGAAACTAATTCTTGAAGTTGATGGAAGACTCCAGAGCCATTTCCACTGGTGAAATAGTGTTGTTGTGTTTTGTGGATTTTTTTTCTTTTTAAATTAAATGCTCTGAGACACTTGACCTTTCTGACAAAGGAAGGGCATACACAGCTTTACTCTCATTTCATGTAACAATTATGAGTCTCTAGATATTCAAACTTGTCTTGAGCAGATTGTTTTTAGCTCATAAGCCATTATTAGCATACTACCCCTATTAATAAGGGAAAATAACTCATTTGTCAGTGAATGGATTTCTTTGAGTCAAAGATGTTACAGAGAGCTTTATTTACTCCATCTGTGTTTGACTTTAGATGAGCAATCCAAGAAATCTTCCCCCTTATTTCTAATATCTTTACAAAACTATATAATTTGTTTAAAATATAATGATCGGGGTCTCTCAAATTAAAATTCAGGTTTTCAATGATAAGTAACATTTGGAAAAGCCTTTCTTTGCAGTTTTTTAAATATGGGAAATAAGAAGTAGTTCCATGCAGCAACTGATAGGATTCAGCCCTACTGTTTTTAGAATCTGGGGCTTTTCCTTGAATATTGATTAAGTGTTGTTCTCAATTATTTTAAAGTTCTTTGACATTTCATAACATCAACAGATTAGATGTAGAGTTTGGTCTAGGTTTTTTTTATTTGAAACTCGAAGTCCTTCCTCTTTTTTTTTCTTTTTTTGTACTTCCTTACCTAGAATAGTCACTAAATAAATCTTTTTCTCATTTCCTTACTTTGAAGAAAATGGCGTTATACTGAAAAGAGAAAGTAACATTAAAGATAAAAGAGAGAAGGTTGGTGAAACCAAAATATGATGGCAATTATTGGAAACAGCAAAGAACATAGTTTAAAACACTGAGAGAAAAAACAGTATCGAGTATGAAATAAAAATAAATTATTTAAGCATCGTAAATTCTCATAAAACAGTATAATATGAAATTATTTTGCAGAAATTTCAGTTGAAAATGATATTCTCTTTAGCTAAGATTTTTCACTTTAACTACAATTAAATATTTTAATTAATTATAATATTAAAATAAAATAAATTATGTAATGCCTATATTCTTGGACAAGGAAGCATATTTTATTTTTTGAAATTTGTTACCAATATTTTGAATATAATAATCATAGGTTTTAACATGTGGAAGCTCAAAGATTTTTAGGCTTTTTTTGACAACAAGGTACTTTTCAGAAGGTTTACAAATTTCTGAGCTTTGACAGTTCACTGATATGCCTTTGTTATTGTCTTGTAAAGTCACACATTTGTTCACATTGCACCAAGATGTACAAATATATTTTCTTTATATTTCATATAGCACATGTTAAAAGTATCATTATACTGAATAATGGGGAACTCCATTCTCTACCAATCCTTTTGGGTAACTCAGCCCTAGATAGTAATTTAGAATATCTCAGTAGGAAAATGCTTAGTCTTTCAGAGTGGTACTCTTTTCTTCTGCTCAACACAAAGATTGTATCTGTCTGTATGGAGAAAGAGGGCTCATGTGACCATATGCTGGAAAAGCAGTGGCCCTGGGATTCACAGTACCATCTTCTTGTCCCTCTGGTCTCCATAGTGATGTTCTGCACCTACCTGGTCTATTTTCTCTTTTGGACTTTGTGTCTTAATTTTATGACTATTATATTAGTGGGTTATTTTTCACATTTGGAGCTGAGTGGTTCTTCCCACTTCCTAGGACCAATCTCAGGTCTCCTTGGCACTATAGACCCTTGGAAATATAACTGCAAATCTCTTTAACCTCAGGCACTGACAGCCTGCGAATTCAGGATCAATTTGTTCCTACAAGGGTCACATTTTTCTGGCAGCATCACATTCAGATTATTAGCTAACTTCTATGTCCCTCTCCACATTCCCAAGTGCATATGAAAAATTCTGGGTCTCATCCCAGCTGAGACTGGCATGGCAGTTGCAGTGGCTGAGAAAGCTGTGTCTACTTCCCCATTGCCTAACTAGCCTATGTGGCAGTTTTTTTTTTTCCTTTGTTTATAGTTGACCCCAGGTTGGTACAAAGATATCCTGAGTGGGATATCTTCCTTAAGTATTGAAGTGGGGGTAAAACTTCCAAGCTGTTGATCATCTATCTTATCAATCCATCTCACCCATGTTCTCTCTGATCATATTGGAGACTCTGGAGGGAAGTCTGTGATACAGGCATCTGTCCTCTACTGTCCCTTTTGTCGCTTTTCCACGTTTTGGGGGGAAACTAGCAGGAACTGGATTTATCTCTCTTCTTGCCAGGATGAGATACTTCTGTATATCATATTTCCCCCTTCCTTAGGTGGAAAATACTGTCCTTATTCCCAGGAGTTACAATGGTAAATTGCAAGCAAGGAGAATATGAGTTACTGTTAAGGGAACAGAATAAAAGTTATTTTCTTCCCTTCTTTATTTTCAGCTTCTCACCTGTAACTTCTTTTATTATCAAAATGCCTAGTGGTTATATGCCACTGGTACACATAGATATAACCATTTTAGTTGTTAAAATATTAAAACCCTTTTATTGTTGTTGGTAAATAGCCACTGTGCTAATTCTCCAAATACACTCACTGTCACCACCGGATTATCATCCTTCTCCTGAAATGTCCAGACTTTCCCAGGAACTAGTAACAAAAGGGGTAATGCTTGGCATATCGGGAACTGCCAGTACCCTCCTTCAGCATCAGAGATAGAACTCATTCTGCCTGGTCACTGCCTGGCTGTGCCATCCATGTAAAATATGGTGAATATCATCCTCGAATATTCCTATAAATAATTACTCTACTGCCTCCGAAATACTCTGTGTTCAAGTGTCAATCAGCATGCCCCACAAGTTCTACAGAATTTACTTGTCCAGCCATGATGTGATTAAAATCAGCCTGAGCTCTGCCTCCATAGTCTTGTGAGAGTCAAGAACCCTTCTACAACTGGAATCCCATTCTTCCTTTTATCTTTGTACTCACCCATCTACATCTCTGCATTTAACTGAGGTTTAAAATTCACTCCCTGCTCTGGTTACTCAAAATTTTCTACTTGCATTTAAATACTATTTACACATAGCAAATTTAATTAATATTTAGTGGTCATAGGGTAGTTTCACACTGTAGCACATGTAGACTGCTACTCACATTCTAGCTGTTTATACCTCAGTTCCTGGGAGCAATACATTTTTTTGTCTTTCTTATGAAGATACCTCGATTCATATTTGTGCTCAGAGAATCTGTTTATACTCAGAATGGACTTTTCAGAGAAGGTAATCAGTTAAGACAGGATGTTTCTCCTAGAGAGAAGTAATACCAGTTTCTGAGAAAATAATATTGTATTCATATTTTTACAAAAAAGTTCTAAAATTATATATAGTCTCATGCATTATCTTTCTATGATTCATCTATATTTTTGGATGTAGCTAGAGTTAATTCATTCTCATCATGAATTTATCATTATTTGAATGACTACAATTTATTCATCCTCCTCTGTGAACTTTTGTTTTCAGTGATATGCTACTACAAACAATATTGTTATGATTATTCTTATACGTGTCTCCTGAAAGATTACATGTTTTAATACATCACATCATGACGTGAGAGAAAGAACTGCACAAAACCAGAAGATCCTGGACTCTCAGATGGTTGTTTCATTGAAATGAGTTTTTAGCTATCTCCTTTGAGGAGGGAAGGAGGTTGTTCTACATGTGAGACAAAAATTTAAATGGATATTTATTGAATAGAAAAAAAGGTACTGTAAGTCAGACTGGCTAGCTATTTAATGATGCATTTTTTTTTCTCTTTCTCCTGAGAGCACAGAGTATAGAAACTAGACTACATTTTCCAGCCTACCTTATAGTTAAGAGTGGCCATATAATTGAGGCCAGTTAACACTAGTGAATAAAATAAATCCTGGTAGAAATGATGTGCACCATTTTCAGACCCAGTTCATAAAATACTTTGAGGCAAGATTCTGTTTTACTTCCCCTTTCTTCAGTGACATTGAAAACCACATGTTGAAGATGACAGAATGCTAAGATGGAACAACACCCGGGTCCCTGAATAAATGCTTGAAGGAGAGATTCATACAGATCAGTGTTACCCATTTTGACATTATATGAGCAATAAAGAAACTTAATTCATGTTTGAGACATTATACATGTTTTGGTTCCTATATTATAACATTTATTATCAAATAATATGACCCGTCTGAATCTAAATTACCCTTCTTTAAAATAAATATAGCATTAACCATCCAGTAAGGTTATTGTGAAAAAAAATAGACCAAAAAAAGTGTCTAGTACAATACTGAGCAAATCAATGTTCAATAAAGGCTTTTTAAAAAAAATTTAGAAAGGTTTTGAGCATAGAAGAGACATTAGAACTCTTTCTAGCCAACTTTCCCTCTTTCAATGAGAACATCGAGATATATAAAGCATTACTACATTTCTTAACAGATTGTGTTCTGGGGGCCACAATTATTGAGTAAATTTGTGAACATTTAATGTGGTATAACTAAGAAAAATATAATTGTCATCAAGGCTTTTCATTAAACTCCTGAGAGCAGTCTATATGAGGTGAAAAGAGAAAGGACTTTGTTGCACATCTTTTTACAAGGATGAAAAAGCAACCACTTCTCGAGCTGTAGTGATATAGTGAAAGAGAAAACTATTGATCTTTGCTATGGTTCTTCTGCTTCTACCTTGACATTCTGGGGCTTCATGCTGGTGACCAGTTTTACTCCCACCTGTGTTTGCGACTGTGTGCTAAGAGGAGTTGCAGTGGTGACTGAGGAGAGCAAAGAAGGTTCTCAGATAAATCTTAGCTACACACCAAAACCTTCAACTCTGTTCCCTACCTTACTCTAGAACCAAATTCCTTTCACTCCTTACATAAATAGTGGAATCTGTAAGTAGGAAAATGTTTCATGACCTTTTCAAGTCAATTTTCACATTTTCTGTTGTTCTCTGTTCCCTTGTGAACTAGTTGCTTTGACTTTTTTTTTCCTTTTTGTCTCATAGAAAGACAAAGCTTTCATCATTTCCATTATGTAATAAAATTTTATCACTAATCTAATGACTAACACTACTTAGAATATCAGTGGAGCATAGATTTGGATCAAAGGGAGTGCAGCATTTTAATGAACAATTTATTCTGTTTCAGAATAAATTGTTCTATCTCAACTTATTGAAATAGAACACGCTGTTGGGTTGAACTGTTAGGTTCTGTTCAGCAACAACTACCACCTTTAATTAATTTCATCATCTGTTCTTGATCTTACAGGATGTTCTTGGGTCCTCAACCTTACAAATTTCACCTTATTATCTTTGCTGGTCAAGTAGAGAATAGAGTTCCCTTTAGACCAATGAAGGAATTCTATTTATTTGTCATACAAATTATTTTTTTACTTTATCCATTAAAAATCTTTATCTTTTATTTCAATAAAAGTGCATGGCAGACTTTTTAGAAAAGAATAGCAAGATAAATCTAGCAATTCCATAACAGAAAGATCACCGGAAAAAAAAAAGTGTAGATAGACATATTTTTATAAAGATGAAGAACTTCCATAGTAACTTTTATTTTTGCTTACAAGATTCAGCTGGCTTGTGAGACGGAAAAATCTGGCTTAAAGCGGAAAAAGCTAATTTATCATCTGTTACCTTTACCTTAAATCAAACAGAGCCACGTGACATCAAATCTCCTGTCCGCGCACATGGATCTCAGTTCATGGATAAAATAGCAAACTCTCACCAAAGTTCAGACTTTCACTGTCATTCGTTGTGTTGACAATTTTGAAGATTCCAGGCCAGTATTTCAGAACGTCTTTCCTTTTGTACTTGCCTGATTTTTTTTCCCTAACGGATGGGTTCAGATTGAAAAATGTTTAAGGAATTGTTACATAGGTGATAAGTCCTACCTACATGATATGGTTTGGCTGTGTCCCCACCCAAATCTCCCCTTGACTTGTAGCTGCCATAATTCCTGTGTTGTGAGAGGGACCTGGTGGGAGATAATTGAATCATTTGGGAGGGTTCCCCCATACTGTTTATGTGATAGTGATCTGGCACTTTCACAGACCACTGTGAAAATTTGAACACAGACTGCATGTTAAAAATATGTATCTTATAAAAATTAAATTACTTGAATGGGAAAATTTTATTGCAGTTATGTGTGAGTATCTATGTTCTTAGGAGATACACGCTGAATTATTTATAATAGATGTGATAAGTGTTATGATATCTGTGACTAACTCTTGAACTATTTAGCAAATAAAAATATAAATGTATTTTATAAGTGCATAAACATATATGTGTATGTATATATAAATACACATATAGAGAGATGCATATAGATGGGAATTAGTGAATTTAAAATGTGCAAAAAGTGAGCAATTGGTGAGTTTAGATGAAGGGAATATAGGAGGTAATCATATTTAGTGACTTTTCTGTGAGTTATAATTTTTAAAATAAAATGTTAAAAATTGAGTAAGAAAATAATAAATTAAACAATCTCCATATATTTGAAAGAGAAAAATTATAATAAAACTTAAAATTGCTTAAATATTTATTTGCTATATATCAATATTGTAGCAAAAAATTGTTTAGGGAAAAATGCATGGCTTTAAATGAGTATGCAAAGAAGAAAGAAAAGGTAAAAAGCAATGAGCTAAATGTTTTAGTTAAGACCTTGGAAAAGGACCAGAACACGGTCAAAGGAACGAGGAGGAATGAAATAGTAAAAATAAGAGAAAAAAATATTAATGGAACAGAAAAAAAGAACCAAAAAAGACAATACTAAGTAAAAAGAACAAAGCTGGAGACATCACGCCACACGACTTTAAACTATACTACAAAGCTACAGTAACCAAAACACCATTGTACTGGTACCAAAACAGATACATAGAACAATGGAACAGAACAGAGGCCTCAGAAATAACACCACATATCTGCAAACATCTGATGTTTGACAAACCTGACAAAAACAAGCAATGGGGAAAGGATTCCCTACCTAATAAGTGGTCTTGGGAAAAGTGGCTAGCCATATGCAGCCAAGTCTTTGTATGATTTATAAATTTTCTATAGTCATCTAATTTCAAAATTTCAAGTTCAATGTTTTAATTCTGTTTATGGAACTGAAAATTTCATATCTGATCAAAATTGCATGCTTACAAAAACTATTTTTTCGGATATGTGAGAAACAGCTGGAAGTTTTGCCCAGTACTCTGAAGCTGATGCTATAAAGAAAAACAATTGGCCAGGTGTGGTGGCTCATGCCTATAATCCCAGCACTTTGGGAAGCCGAGGCAGGTGGATCACGAGGTCAGGAGTTTGAGACCAGCCTGACCAACATGGTGAAACTCCATCTCTACTAAAAATACAAAAATTAGTCAGGCATGGTGGCAGGCACCTGTAATCCCAGCTACTCAGGAGACTGAGGCAAGAGAATCACCTGAACCTGGAAGGCAGAGGTTGCAGTGAGCTGAGATGGTGCCACTGCACTCCAGCCTGGGTGACAGAGCCAGACTCCATCTCAAAAAAAAAAAAAAAAAAAAAAAGACTTATATAGAATATTTCTCACATTTTTAGTGAATCCATAATTTACTGATTAAATAATTGCATATTATATTAATTGAAATAAAGTCATTTAATCTCCCTGGTTCTCATTGTTTTATCAGCAAAACAAAACTGATCTCAGTGAAAACTTTTTCCATAAAATCTTATGATTCAGGCATTCAACAATTTTATACTGAGGCATTAGAGTGTTTAATATTACATATAACATAGAATAGAGGAGATGATTACTATAACATTTAGCAATCCAAACACACATCCCCTATAAATAAAAGTCTCTTAAAAACTGTGTTTTCATGAAAGTCTAGTTAAGGTTACACAGCAGGTTTTACTTTTATGGGAAAAATTTAATAATACTTTTTGAGTTCATGTTCTTCGAGGGTGGCACTATTCAACCAAGCATACAAATGTTCTTGCTCTTTATAAGCCTCAGTAGTTAAAAGTACTTCCCAGGAGAATCTACAAATAAAAGGGATCTCTGTTTCCTTATTTCAAAACAACTGACTTGAAAAAGGAGGTCTGTTGACACTTTTTTTTTTTAAAGAAACTCTCTACCATGAAGATTCAACTTTTTTTCTTTATTCTGCTCTTTTCGGTCACAATTTTACCAGGTAATATGCAAATATTTGTGGGGATTTATACTAACAAATTTGAGAAGACATAAGTTGCTTCTTGATAAATATATGATAATAACATAGGGATTAAAGCATCATTTTACAAAAACGTAATGTGGTATTTTAGATTGGACTCCAGAACAGATAATAAAGACAATGGTGAGAAACAGACAAAAACAACAGGTATGAAAACTGGCAAAATCTGAATAAAGCATAGCCTAGTAAATACTATTACATCAATATTAATTTGTCAATCTTAATTAACATTACCAAGATTACGCAATATATAACATTAGGGGAAGCTGGCTTCCACCAACTTTGCAACTCTTCTGTAAATCTAAAATAATATCATAACAAAAAGTGATGTGAGAGAGAAATGGAGGGAGATTTTACTTTGTTGAAAGTGATGATCAGAAACTTCAGACAGATTAGACTTGAACAATGTATTTGAGGGCAGAAATAATAATTATTGAAATATCAAAGTATCACTAGACCAGTGGTTCTCAGAGAGGAGTGAATTTGTGCTCAAGGGAACATCAGGCAATGTCTAGAGATCTTTTGGCTCATCACAACTTGTACTACTGGCACAGTACCAGTTGTAGATAGAGCCCAGTATGCTGCTAAATAACCTACAATGCACGGAACAGCCTCTTAGAACAAAGAATTGTCCTATTCAAAAGGTCAATATTGCTTAGAGTGAGACGCCATGCCCTTGAGCTTGGCATCCAATTGACAGGGAGTATATTTAATTGATACTGTTTGAATGAGGAGATGAATGCTTGCAAAGGAGATTAGCAAGCCAAGGACACAAGCTGGAGAACACATGTAGAGGTCAGAATGAGGAGAAAGAAGACAATAATGTTTTAGAAAGGTGAAATAAGACAAAGAATGAATGAGAGAAGGGGTGGGGTCAGTCCAAGGAGCAATCATGGACAACAGTGCCAAATGTGGCAGAACTCTTGCCAAAAGTGAGAATAATTCAGGTGTCTGTCACTGGTAATCACATATGGGTTTGATAATAATAACTCCTCAGAAAATGTAGAATAAGTAATGATCTTTAGAAGTGAATATTTAAATTGTGCAGATTAACTAGATGCTCTTCTATGCTTTTGTTTCTTTAAGTTGCTTCATAGTCTGAATTGCTTTGGTTACATTGAGGAGGAAGCCAATATTAATAGTAGGACTTGGTTTTGTAGCCACTATACCAATGACATAGATAATGTAGCTCTGAGTCTATGTATTAGCTAACAGGTATTACTACTCACCATCAGGTGTCAGCTGTTGGAACTGCAGACAGACTGCGTAGACCAAAAGGCCTGGCCCTTGAGAAGACCAAGCAATAATTAATAGCAGGAAACAGTGGAATAATTTATTTGTTTTCATATGTGAAAATATTAAATCTGTCCTTTGGTCAATAATTAGATGTGTATACCAAAAAAAAGGCTACAAAACAAATGACTTCTGAAAACGCATTGGCCAGGGTACAATTTAAAACATAAAATTAAAGAAATTTTGACTTGGTACAATTTAAGATATAAAATTTAAAAAATTGACTTGGAATAGATCACATAGCCAATCAAACCAATGTTCTCAAACCCCCTAAATATATTCAATTCTAAATAAGAAACTTCTAGTGAGAGTCCATCTTTAAGCTAAAAAAACAAAACATATATCTTTTCTTACAGCTTTGACTATTACAAAGTTATTTTTGTATTGTGTCAATTTTTTTTTCTTATAATGTGCAAATTTTAGTTGCAGTTTTGCTCTCCTGGACATGTCTTCTTGTGACCCCAGCTACAAATCCCTCACCCATTCTTTCATGATTGATGAGAAAATATAAAGCCAGAGTAGGAGTTAACACACTTTTTCTAGAAATAAGTGAGACAACCAATATTATATGTTTTATGAACCCTATGATCTCAACTGCATTATGTTAATGCAAAAGCAGTTATAGACAATGTGTTAGCAATGGGTGTGTCTGTGTGCCACTAAAAGTATTTCCAAAAACAGGTGGCGGGGTGGATTTGGCTCCCTGACAATAGTTTATTGATTCCTAGTCAAAAGGTTTAATAGCACAAACAGTAATTGACAGAAATTATTTGTAAGTTATTATTTTAGAAACTTGGTGGTGAAAGAAAAATAAGGTAGCACTGGTAATTTTAGAAATCATGTAATGGTTAACAACGGCTCCACTTTTTTTTTCTTTATCAATGTTGTTATTAGACACATGTCTGAGTTAGATGATTTCTTCAGGGAAATAATCCCCAAATATTCAGGGGAGTTGCAGGAATTTAGACAAATTCGCTAGCGTTGCCTAGCTCTTGACATTTTAGAGAAGCAAAATCAAGCTACAGTGAAAATGACTTGAAGAAGAATTCATAAAGCACAACATTCAGTCTAAATAATGTTAGTGAGAGCAGAGAACAGGCAGCTCAAATGCAATTAGATGATTGGAGAGAGAGAGTCTAACCGAAAGATAAATTATGGTCACTTTTTTTCCATTGATTTTGGGAACCATCCTTGGGTCACTGCCCAGTGTCTTGTAAGACGGAAAGTGGAAACACCTAACTTAGGTCCAGACCCTTTTTATTTCTAGAATGTAGCTTGCACCAAGGGACAGTAAATTCACTTAAACTTTCCTCCGTAGGTAGGTGGACATTTTCACTCTATAATCTTTTCCTTCGTGGACTTTCTCCTTTTAAAACATGGATGTGTCATAGCTAGATGGCTAATTTTAGTCATTCTTCCCTTCTTACAGCCAAAAAGAAATATCCTGAGTATGGTAGCTTGGACTTGAGGAGAGAGTGCAGAATGGGTAATGGTCGATGTAAAAATCAGTGTCATGAAAATGAAATTAGGATTGCTTACTGCATAAGACCTGGAACTCATTGCTGCTTGCAGCAGTAATGATGACAGAAGAAAAGAGTCACAAGCTCCAAGAAGAGAGGATCAGCGTTATTAAGTTTTCCCAGCCCATCCTTCAAGGCCTGTGTGTCTCTATAATACACAAGAACTAAATAAAAACTTAATGTTGAACCATTCAGAAGTGATCATATGTCATGCTCATATCTGGTGCCTTTACATTACACTTTTCTCCTGATTTATTGGTACCAAAAGTAGCAGGACTTATTTTATGCAAGTTCCTCAAGTTTTCAGTGCTTCATGTTCCACAAGTTCCACAAGATTTATGTGCCTTGTGTTAGCTGCCATAAGTAAGGTTGTGGGAAACCCTAGGTCAAAGAATTGGGTAAGCATATCTCTAAGATACAAGCTTCCAGTAGAAATGTGCTGTTATTTTATTAGATACTGTTCCACAGATTACCCCCATGTAAATACATAAATCCACTGGGCTTGGGAGACTGGACATTGAGAGGGCAGATCTTTGTTGTGAGAGAGACAGAGCTGAAGTGAAAGGATCATGAGTATAAGAATGGAAGACCAGAGAAGAATCACAACCAGCTCCAATTTCTACTCATATTTATTATTTTGTAAAGATAAATGTGTATCAAGAAATAAGAGAGGTAGTAAAAAGAAAGGAGAATAATTTCAGAAAGAAGAGGAGAAAATAACTGAAAATTTAGACCAAAGAAGTAAAAAATAATGACTAATAGTTTAATGCAGCTATTCAGTCCTGAGAGATGACTGTGTCTGAGGAGATACATGACAAAAGGAAGCAGCAACAACCTTCACTTTTCAATTTCACTCTGCCTCAGTTCCTCATATGCTGTGGATCCACAGTATTCCTCACTAAAACATGTCAGTGATGCATCTGTACCATTTGTTTTCCATTTAGAAGAGTTAATTCTGTTATTTTATGAGTTTAGGAATACAATTTAACAATCCATATTAATTCAAAATTCTTAAGAAATATCATCAATACCACAACGTAATAATAAAATAGAATCTTCTTTTCATACCCCTCAAAATAAAATTAAACAATATTTTGGCAAATTAACTAAAGAAAAATAAAATGTATTAAATCATACATATAGGTCAGACTTAGACTCAAAAGGAGATGGTAAATCAAAAAATTCCAGGGGCTTCCTATTCTCTTGATGTTTTTATTATGGCTCTCTGTGGATCCATTTTATTCTTCAAATGCAGATATGAGATTTAAGTATGCTTATACTAAGCATTATCTACAAAAAGCCATGAATGGGGAACATTTTTTTCCTGCACTCAGATAAAATTTACATAGTCTTTGATTGTTCAGTGTGTTTTCTTGTAATGTAAATATCTTCAAAAGTATCTTTACAATAGTTATTTATAACAGCATTTCTCAACCTTGACACTGTTGATATTTTGGTCCAGCTAATCTTTGTTGTGGGAGCTATTCTGCTCATTATAGGTTTTACAGCATCCTTAACTCCTACCCAGTAGATGCAAATAGCACACTTTCTCCCAATTGTGATAATCAAAAATGTCTACCTATATTGCCAAATATCCTCTTTGGGGGAGGGGACAAATTTACACTTGGCTGAGAACTACTGATTTATAAAGTCAAGCACCCATTCTCACAAAAATTTAAAAATGAAAATGGAAACAATAAAAAAATCAGTGAGATTTTCAGGTGGCCAATTACATTTTCTGTGTTTTATGAGAAATAGTTATCTATTTAAATTTTTTATATATTATCTATGGGCTAGAGGTGATATATTGCTGGCTCCAGAAAGAAAAATTGGCCTAACTTCTGGATAATGAATATATTAGCTATGTCAAGAAAAAGATTAGTAAAAATAAATGTTTAAAATGAAAGTTATGAAGGTTTGATTTTTATTTATTTTACCTAAGTAGAGACTGAGCCCTCTCTCCATCAAGACATCTAGAGCAGAATTGAGAGGCCTAATATACTATTAATATGGGGAAAATAAGAGTTGAGTTTGTTAGGAGCCACCAAGAAGATGAGAGATTTTCTAAAAAACATGTGAGGCGTCTCTGCACATAAACAAGGCTGTGCTAAAACTCCTGGTGTACCCTGTATCTTCCAGTGCTTGACAGAGAGCACGACAACCATCTAAATTTCTAAGATGGCCTTTACTTGTGTTCAATACATTTAAGCCACCAGCCTCTGCCTCCAGCTCAAGGGACAAATTAAAGAAACTTGAAGGAGAATGTGAACCTACGTGCATCAACCTCAAAATTAATATTTTTTTTCCTGAGGAAATCTTTTAAGTGTTTTCTGTGTGAAAAAAAAGACTGAAAACTCTAGAAACCCTTTGATGAAGTTCTTTAGCCTGCTTCCTTAAAAAGTTAAAGGTGTTACTAATTATTCTGCCCCCAGAATTTACATTTGTCTAAGTTTGTAATTTATTAACAAAAGGAAGGCAAAATAATGCTTAAAAGTGGAAATATTTCTGGTGATTTTCTTGCTGATACATTGTAATTTTTATTGTATGAACTTACAAAAGAACTAGATAATGTTAAACTAATTCATTCTAAAAAACTTAAAGTTTTATATTTTTCCCTCCTATGGCCCACAATATAATTTTTCGTGACACTATGTATTTTCCTTCACATTTAGTTTCTTGTGAGTCTTGAGCAGTGACTCTGATAAAATAGATGCCACCAAGTGTTGGAAATTTTTGCTGTTATTTGGTAGTTCAATACCCATATGAATCAATTAAAAGCATTATATTGAAATTAGATTTATCACCATCAAATTCTCACACAAACTAGGAAGAGAGAAATTAGACTCCTACCTGGTATCATGTATTCAAACCCAACCTATATCAGTATTTATTTTACCTCAATATCCTTGGGCAAGAACAAAATCTAATTCCAATTAGCAATGTACTTATTCAGGCAAATTTTCATAAGTGGATTACTTCTTCCCAGGCTTAATGTCATGGGTTTTGGATATGGAGATTGAAAAATTGTAGCTCCTGGCTTAAGGAACTGATATTGATTGAGTACAAACTGATTTTTACGTAATATTCAATTTGATAGAGTTCACAAATGAATAAGGCATGGAATATTCTTCCAAAAAGATCAATGTCAATTTGTAATATGGATAATACACAGGTTAGACTACATTCAATATATTCTCCCTCATTTATTTACCAATTCAATAAATATCTATTGAACACCTACTATGTGTCAGAGTACAATATGACTGGGACACATAAAAAAACAAAACTAACAATGTTGTCTGTTTTTATGGAGCTCATAGTATAGTGAGTGGATACAAATATAAACAGTAAATAAAAGAAATAAGCAAATTATCTATTATATTACAAGGCGATAAGTGTTAGAAAAAAGGAAACAAAGTAGAGTGTAGTGGCCCACAATCTTGGGCTATAGTAATTTTAAATATGATTTGTCATACAGCCCTATTGTAAAGGCTGAAAAAAGTGTTCATAAGAGCATACCTGGAATGTGTGGGGAACACCTAGGAGGAAAGAATTGCTGGAAAAGAGTAACTGAGGAGGTGAGTCCTGGGAGAGGAAGTTGGAGAGAAAGTATCTTGACAAATTGATTTCCCAGGGATTTTTAGGAGCTAGAAAAGATCTTGACTTTTATTCTGAGAGCATTTCAAAGGGTTTTAGCCAGGGGAGAGACATAATTTGAATATTTTAAAGGTCTTTCAAAGATATTAAAATAAAATAAGTAGTAAATAATATAGGTGGTAAATTATAGAAGCTAAGTCCGTAATAATACAAACAATGAGGAATGGATGTAGAATTCTGGATCTGTTAAAGGTAGAGCTAGCTAGATTTCATGAGGGATTAAATTTTGACTATGGCAGACAGAGGGGTCAATAATGACTCCAAGATTTCTTGTCTGAGCAATTGGAAAGGTTGAGCTGTGCCATTGACTAAAATGGGAAGGATATTAGGTGTAACAAATTTTGGTTGGATGATTGATCCAATTTTGGACATGTAGAGTTTGTCATATCAAATAGATTTAGCAAGTGGTTAAGAGAAGAGACAGAAAATGAAAGTGGATACAGTAATCTTTTGAGTTGGCAAGACGGGATGACATCTAATGCAGAGATTGAAGGATTAGCTCTTCATCAGAGCATGGGGATGCTTTCTTCATTCATAAGCAGGAGGGGTAGAATACATAGATGCAGGTGCTGATTGGCAGGTTACTTCGGTGCTGAAAGTCTGTGGAGAGTCTCAGGAATCTTCAATTGGATCATTGAATTGAAGGGAGCAAGATCATTAGCTGAGAGTGAAGACAGGAAGGATGTTTTGAAATTGCGAGGAGAGCTGAGAATTTGTAAAGGTGTTCTCAAGGAGTAAGTTGAGTAGGCTGTAGGTATTCTTCACAACTGTCCTGTTTCTGGCATCTTTTTCCCATCATTTGTTGAATATTTCATTTCTTCTTATATATTTGAACACATATGACTTTGCCATTTTGTGAATCAAATATTCTTAAAAATTTTACCAACCTTATATGGTTCTAATTAGTAAATACAAATATTCTCAAGTCTCTTTCGTCTTACAAAAATCCTCCCTTATTTTGTTCTTAATTTTTCTTCAAGCCACTTTCTAATCTGCCTTATTCTCTTCTTCATCAAATTTCTTGAAAAGAATCTCAGACCCATAGTCTCCACTTAATTAACTCTTTTACACTCTTCCCACCATAAATTCACTCACACCAATTAACTGAAACTCTTCTTGCTCATGTTATATATGTTTTCCTGAAGCAAACTCAAAGGTTTATTTTAATTATTTATCTTGCTGGACTTCTGAACACATGCTAGAATTGACTGCTATTTTACAATTATTAATTGAATTATCTATTTTTGATAGTCTTCTAAATATCAATGGCCTCCAATGTGTTGTCCCGGCATCCCTTTTCCTCTTATTTTTATGTGCTTTCTCAATATTCTCTTGTTAATGCCAATAACTTCTCCTATCAAGTCTTTTTCTCAACCTCTGTCTTAAACCACAAAACTGTATTTATTACTACTTACCGAACCTACTGGGTAGCCTCCAAATTCTTTAATCATAATTTTTCCAAAATGAACTCATATTACTCACAAGGGCTAAAATCTGTTCCATGTCTTTTATTCTGTTTCAATATCAAACATACATCCTAAAGGCCAAAACATTGTCATTTCATAATCAGTTACGCAGTCTTACAAGCTAAAACACTTCTGGTCATTGCTTCTCTATGTCCCAGTTTCCTTTCCCGCAAATCCAAAACTTATCTATTGGGCTACATCTCATTCAGAAATATCTTCTAGGTTCACTTTCTCCTCTCTATTTTCAAGTTTCATTAACTTAATTATCTTATCCATCATTTCTTATTTAGACTGTTTTAATAAACTTCGACATAGATTTCCTGCTACAAAAATTTCTCTACTTCCTCCCTTAAAAGAGAAAAAAAGATGGAAAAGATGCTTAAAGTCTCATCAGTTTTACCACTCCATTCATGATAATATTCAACTCCTTAGCTTAGCAGGGCCTTTTGGCACCTGTGCACAGTTTGACTTTCTAAAGTTCACATCCATATAATTCCTATTGTGCTAAAAGGTCATACCATCCTGCATAGATCACACATTCTTTAAAACACAGTATCTATGTTTAGGATACATCTTTTTGCTTGTAAGACCTTCTCCACAATTTCAGGAAAATATGCTTTTATCTTTTAAAGGTCCAGCCACCTGTCATCTACTCAGCGAAGCAATGAAGCATATATTGCTTTTGAGTCCAACAAACCTAGCTTTGTTTGCTACTTGCTCTCCCACTCCCTCGGAAACCTTAGGCAGAGTTGAATTCAACTATCCTTATGTATGAAATGGGAAGAGTTATTGGAGGAGTAAATCCGAAAATGAATATAACTGGCTTAGAAAAGAATCTGAAACCTAGGGAACACTTAATAAAACATAGCTATTAGTAGTGGCAGTGGTAGTAGCAGTTAAAATAGTAATAGTAAAAATAGACTATTCCAGGAAGAGTTTACAACTCTTTATTTTGTGATGCAAGGACATTTTGCTTATATCTCAGAATTGCCTTTAAAAGTGATGAATTTTTTTTTCTCATCTATGTCATCACCCCCCAACAAATAGTAGTTGTCTTTTGAAGGTGAAGTGCTTAAATATTTTCTTTATTTTTGTCCCCACCTAGCACAGGAACAAGCACAATATATTTGCTGATTAAATGTGTGTTGTATGAATCACAAAGAGAGCATTCTCTTCATTTAACAGTAAAAGTAGAGAAAAATATGTAAATTAAGAAAAGATTATTTTAATCTGCCATAAATCTATAAATAACTCATTTACAGTTACAATGAAAACTTACTTCATAAAATTATGGGCTAAACAATTTTTCCTTATGTATTGTCTCATTTCATTGCCACACAACCCTCTGAAGTATTATTAAATGCATTTTTCAGTTAAGGAAACTGCAAATATAGGGCCTAAGTCATTTGCTAAGTTGACAGGAGAAAAACTGATGAATAACATGTAATAAAACATAGAGAGTTTTTTATTATATAATATGAATTAGGTCCCTATCTGTAATAACATATGTATTCACTCACTCTTTTTTTTCAGTTATTTATCTTATTTATTGAGTATTTTGTTTCAAGCATTTTGCTATGTGCTGAAATAAATCAGTGAATGAAGTATATAGTGGGCCTGGCCTACTGTAACTTTAAGATGAGAAGTTTGTGGTTTAACTATAGCAAAAAGCCATAGCAGGAATTAAACACTAGTAACAATGTGACAGCAGGGCATAAACAGTGAGTAACAGTGCTCCACTTAGGGTAAGGCTTTATAAGGTTTTGGTGTGAAATCCAAAAGGCAAATAAAGTTAAAGGGAATGAGAATAACCTGATTTTGAAGGCTTATTAATTTTTTAACACTATAAGAGCAACCTGTATAATTTATCTCATTATGTCTTTTGAAATTTCAATAAAACCTCAATTTAATAAGGAAACTGAAATCCAGTGATCTAAATCATTTGTCCTATATAGCAAAATGACAAATAAAATATCCAGTCATGAAACTTAATTCTATCTGATTTTGAAAGATCATACCTTTTCAAACTTTCAACTGACCCACGGCCTTGCTTCTGCCTTGACTTCAACTTCTATCCAGCAAGAGCAAATATCCTCCAAAACGTAACTCTTTTTACTTTCAACACCGCCTCCCTCTACTCTCAACTCTGCACTTACGGATGACATTTCCAGGAGCATCCTGAGGTAGGTGAAGCAGTCACCCTCAGAGTTGTTATTTGTGAGGAGGTGGAGAGACTTACGCCAGACACTTCGCTTGGGAGAGTGAAAAACTCCACGTGCCATTTGGGAAAACTAACATCGAGTCACGGAGACCACTGAGCTTTTAAGCTCTAGTTTTCGAACAGACTTGTCCCCATCTGTGTGCATGCAGGATTGTGTTGATGTCCACAGCATATCTCCACTCTATTCGTGGTACCTCACTCTTGATGAGACTCCCAGAAACGTTTTGGAATATATTCTCCTGACTAAGGCCCCAAACTAGCATTTGAATGTCTCTTTTTATGAAAAATAGTTATCATGGGCTCAATTTCTCCAGTGATGTACAAAATGTGCAGAAGTATAAGTGAGTGAAAGAGATACTATGCATCTTTCCTCCAAACAATTTGTTTTTACGTGGTATGTATCACCCAGTTTCATATCACATAAATACTCATGCACTTATGGATGACATTTGTATAGCATTCAACACCTCAAAATTGTTTTTATATATTGATATATATATATCAATATTTATCTATATGTATTATAAAATGATATATATCAATTTTCATAACAATACAAAGAGATGTTATTTTCATTCATAATTTACACATGGCAAACCTTTGATTCTATAGTGAGCCATAATTTGCAAATAAATAATAAGCAATAAAACCAAGTTTACAATGCATGCTTTTTGTTTTTATGTGGTTCTATAGATTTCCTCATAATTCAAAACATTCTTATTCTTTAAAATAATTAGAAAGTCAGAACAAAATTAGTACATTTTAAATATTACCATTATTTCTATAAGTCTATACTTTTTTCTAATTTGAATATATCTTAAAAACCACCATAGACTTTGGTGGTTTTAGAGTTGACAAAATATAACGGCTCAGGAATGTTGATTGGCTTAAAAAGTTTCTATCCTAGCAACAGTTACAAAATGTATATGCAATTATGCATCATTGTCTTCCTGACTTTAAATTATATCAAACATATCTCTGAAATGACTTTGTATTTCACCAAAATTCACCAATGGTAGGGATTCTGTCATTATAAATTAGTTTACCATTCACTATATATATATATACACACACACATCAAAAATATATAATTTACATGTCAAATATATATATTTACATGTCATATATATGTCTATATATACATGTCTATGTATGTCTATATATACATATATATATTTTTTTTTTTAGCATGTCAAAATCCACCTGACAGTCTCTTCCACCTTACGTTTAATTATTTTCTACCAACTTCATTAAGGGCAATAAGTAAGTGCTTTAGAGATCTTCTCTAGTTTTTCTCTACTTCGGAACCTAATGCCTGGTGAATACTAGGTACTAAAATAAATGCCTACAATTTTGAGTTGAAATGAAACATTTTTCTAAATTCCAATTCGATTCTATGTAGACAATTAGGTTCTATGAACAGACATTACATAATTTAAATCTGAATTCAATTCATTCTCTAAATTTTAACAAAATTATTTTGCCTCATTTTTTCCTGACACATATATGCACACATAACAAAATTTAATACTCAAAATATATTTCTGACAATTATGTTGATTATATTATATCATCCAGATAGGTAGAATGACTGACCAAAGATAGGTAAGTACATTGATAAAATTGAAAAATAAAAATATGCCTGACTCCAAAGTCTCTTTTCTACTCTAAAGGCATTTTCAGAGTACAGTTGAATCATTAGGAACAATAAAACTTTAAAGTAACAAAATAATTTGCCTCCATTTACTATAGTTTAATGTATGAATACAAAACTGTGAGTTTGGAATCTCAGAACATCTTTCTTTTCATTGTCTTAGATGGTTCACAAGAAACTATAATAGAATACTAATGTGAGGCTCCACTTTTTGCTAGATAGGCAGTGTACAACAAAATTATGTTTCTCTATGTAGATCTAAAGTACTTTAGTTTTTAGTTTTCTTGAACAGTTGCCCTATCAGTGAAGTTAGTATGTTAGAAGTCTTCTCTAGTTTCTCTGTGATTACTATTTGTGTGACCACTATGTTCAAATAGGAAAGAGATAAAGAATCAAAATAAATTATAACTATTGTAGAAGGGCTGATATTTTGGCTGCAATAACAAAGTATCACAACAAGTGTCTGACAATAATACATACAATTAAGTATCAAATTGTGTGTCACTTTCTCATTGTTACTGTAGACTGAGCCAACTGACCTTTAGTATGGATGTGAGCTGCAACATAAGGACATAGACATTTTGTACAAGTATAATGTTAGTAGCTCAGTCATTTTCTGAAATGATTCATAAATTCTGCTACAAAACAACTTGGCATTCCATTCTCTCCAACTTGCACACAGATGAGCTCATAACTGGAACATTTTTTGTCTTTCTTTAGCAAGAAAACCCCCAAATCAATAATAGACTAATAACTTTGGATATTTTTCTTGATTGCAGCCAGAAGCAATTTTGAACCAAAGTACAGATTTGAGAGATGCGAAAAAGTGAGAGGAATATGTAAAACGTTTTGTGATGATGTTGAGTATGATTATGGATACTGCATTAAATGGAGAAGTCAGTGCTGCGTATAAACTCTGGAAAAGAAGTACTATTGAGGATCAAGTCTGGAACAGAGATGCATGTTTTTCACTCAAGAGTAGGTAAAAAAAAAATGTTTGCAACATTTAATGAAAATATACACTTTTAAATTCTAAATATATCTATCTACATACAATGAATTTAGTCTCTACTTATTCCTTGGGGATTTTTGTATTTCTTTTTTTATTATTATACTTTAAGTTTTAGGGTACATGTGCACAACGTTCCGGTTTGTTACATATGTATACATGTGCCATGTTGGTGTGCTGCACCCTTAATTCATCATTTAGCATTAGATATATCCCCTAATGCTATCCCTCCCCCCTCCCCCCACCCCACAACAGTCCCCAGAGTGTGATGTTCCCCTTCCTGTGTCCATGTGTTCTCATTATTCAATTCCCACCTATGAGTGAGAACATGCGGTGTTTGGTTTTTTGTCCTTGCGATAGTTTGCTGAGAATGATGGATTTTTGTATTTCAAATGGATGAACACATTAAGGAAACAAGGAAACAGACTCTAATTATGTCTATAATCTCATTATTTCCACTTTGACTCTGAGACATTCATATTACTTATCTGAATTACTCTGCTCCCTCTCTAAATATGTGTATGTGACCTTATTTCCAGATTTACTGTGAGGATTATGGTTATCTTCATATATCCTGGTTTCCACACCAAAATCCCCCTAAGCCATCTACTCTTCTTTAACAGAAATTGTTTTTCTTACAAATATGACAGCTACCAATTTTGACCTGTCTGATGTGTTTTTGCATACATTTAACCAATTATAATGCTTTTGAAATGATACAGTTTTAACAATGCTCTCTCTGTAGGGTAATTAAGCACTATTCATAGCACGGCAAAAGGATAAATAACAAGATCTGAGATATAGAGCCCCTTTTAGCCGTGTGATTCTTTTTTCAAAGAAAATCTCATAAGGAAACTCAGGAATAGGTACCTTTGTTTCAGCAGGGTAGGGCTGGTGTCTGGCCAACTCAATCTTACACCCTCAGAGAATGTGTCTAATGAAGGAAATTTCAATTTGGTTGAGGCAAGAGTTAGAATCCCATAACTATGGAGAGTTTTGCATAAACCAGAGGGTCAGAAGATTGCCTAAAGGGAAAGAAACCACATCAGCACCTACTCAGGTCCAGTCAGAAATTGGGATTCTTCACTCAATAGCCCTCCTAGCCCAGGCAAGTACAAGGCGGCAGAAGAGAACTTTGAAAAAATTCTACAAAAGCACTCCAAAATACAGAGGTGTTCAGGAAACACGGTGTGGAGCAGGATCCAGGATCCCTAATCAGTATATATACATCTTTGTGTACAGTTTTATGCACACTATCTGCAGAAAAAATGAGAATATGTGAAACTGCTGCGTCAAAGTATATGTGGATTTTTAATGTTTATGCACAGCTAGGCTATACTGCTTGTTTCCCACAATGGGCCTACAACTCATCATTGCTCTATAATTGAAAAAAGGCAACATGTCATTATAAAAAAAATTCATAGAGAAATTTATTTATATTGTCCTCATTCCCAAAGTGTTAAATATTTTTGATAAGTTTATTGTATTTTTGTATTTTCTCTCCTGTGATTTAATTTTTATAACCATCATTTAACTTTCTTTAGGATTTTATTCATATCTGTAAATAATTTTACACAGTCTTTATGTATATTTTTATGTCTACTCTTGGCTTTTATATGTTGCAAATATTTTATTCAAACTCTGCTTGTTTGGGGATCATAAAAAATTATACATTTGTGCATAGTTAAATTGTATCATCTATTATATGGCTTCTAAAGCATTTTTCTTGCCTAAAAACGCCTTTTCTGTGAGAAGATCATAAAATGTTTCTCTATATATTTTCAATATATTTTATATAAACATGTATATATATTTGTATAAATATATTTTTCTGCATGTGATAATTTTCACGTTTAGGTATATAAATAGTTCTGAGGAATGAATTCCACTTTTGCAAACCTGTTCCTGAGACTGGTCCTAGGAATTCGACAGTTACATAAACAGCCATTGAATAATTTGCAATGTTCCAAGTTGCTTGGTTTGTCAATTAAACATAATGAGATTTATTATATTTTTTAATATTTAATTAAAAAAACCTTTTTCTTACCATCTAAAAGCAGAGACATTTAATGTCTGTGAATTGGGCATTTTATTTTAACTTCTCTTTAGTGGGCCATGGTAATCACTACCCCTAAGTACTTCCAGTCATATTTTGCTTTGCTTTGCTTGGGTATTCTTTTTTAAGACCTGGAAGTTACAAAATATGACTTGGATCTCTTGCTAAACATACTCTTTTTCGTAACTATAGCTAAAATATCTCCTTAAAGAACATCCAAATAATCCATCTTTTTATTAAAATGACTTACTACTTATTGCGAGTGTCATCATTTGGCATTTTGCAAACATAGAATTTTTATCTGCCTGTATATGTGTGTGAATGTGTGTTTGTGTGCTTATTGTGAAATTCTCTTATACCTCAGTGTCCCTGGTATCTACATTGCATGCAAGAGACAACAAAGAATTATTTATTTCAGTAATGATAAGGGAGGTTTTTGCAATAACAACAGATCAGGGGGATCTGTAACTAAAGTCACAAATTAGGAGACAATAATTTATATTGCTGCTTTTTTTTTTTTTTTTTTTGAGACAGAGTCTTACCTTGACACCCAGGCTGGAGTGTAATGGCGCGATCTTGGCTCACTGCAACCTCTGCCTCCAGGGTTCACGCCATTCTCCTGCCTCAGCCTCTGGAGTAACTGGAACTACAGGCGCCAGCCACCACGCCCGGCTAATTTTTTTGTATTTTTTAGTAGAGACGGGGTTTCTCCGTGTTAGCCAGGATGGTCTTGATCTCCTGACCTAGTGATCCGCCAGCCTCGGCCTACCAAAGTGCTGGAACAGGTGTGAATATATTGCTTTTTAAGTTCACTAGTTTATTCATTATGTATAGCTATTTAGAAAGGAGAAAAACTGTTCTGGCTAACACGGTGAAACCCCGTCTCTACTAAAAATACAAAAAATTAGCCGGCCTGGTGGCGGGTGCCTGTAGTACCAGCTACTCTGGAAGCTGAGGCAAGAGAATGGCGTGAACCCTGGAGGCGGAGCTTGCAGTGAGCAGAGATCGGGCCACTGAACTCCAGCCTGGGCGACAGAACGAGACTCTGTCTCAAAAAAAAAAACCAAACAAACAAAAAAAAAAAAAAAGAGAGAGAGAAAAACTAAAGCAAAAGCAAAGATTAAATTCTCATGCTTCTACTTTTCAGACCTTCAATAGGAGATTCTCAGTGGCATGCACTTTCTAGACAATCAGTTACTAAAAAGATAATTATATGCTGTGGATATCATAACCCTTTATATCCCAAGATAAAAGAAAAGTAACGTCCTGCATTTTTGCCCCAGGCACTGCTAAACAGGAGTGTTAACTTTTGATAAACCCCAGTGTCTAAATTCGTACGACTGCATGGAGAGAAGTATAAAAAATGTGCTCTCCACCTTTCTCTTATTCAAACACTGCAGAGCTGCTAATTCGGCTGACTGTCTTCCGTCATGAAGATTCATGTCTTTGTCTTTGTTTTATTTCTCTTTCTGGTCCCCATTGCCACCAGGTAAAATGTAAATATTAATTGAGAGGGTAAAATATCTTTCTGGAGAGTTGCATCTTGGTCGATGTCAACTGGAGACAAAAGAGTGACCAGATTGTTAAGAGAGTGGTTGGTTACGGTCCCAAGAGTAAATCACAAATAAAAGACTGTGGTCTTACTAAACAGTAAGGCTCCTGGTGGGTCATATTATTGTCTGAGGCAATTTAAAGGCCTTGATTAAATGACTACAGGCTGGTTTTCCAGCCTGACTACTTGGATAGAATATTAAAGTATAACCATCTGGATCCTTGAGACATGATGGACACTGTGTAGTAGAGTAACAGTTGGTTTTTCAGTAACCTCATGATAGGTTTGGTTATATTATGTCACAAGGTTTACTTTGAGAAAAACACAAAATGGTGTTTTCAACTGCTTAAGAATTGAGAACTTCAGTGGCTGTATTACCTCAGGTCCAATTACACAGCAATTAATACTAGCCAGATAATTAAATGAGTATAAACTTTGGAATGATTGATACCTGGGTTCAGATTTGGCTTTGCCATGTATTGGCTATGTAAATCTATCAGGTTATTTAAACTCATTCAGGATCAATTTCCTCATTTGTGAATTAAATACAGTAATTAAGTCTACCTTGTAGTATTATGATGATTAATGATATTAAATATACCAAATGCCCAACATAAAGTATAATACATATCAGATTCATCTTAAATAATATTATAATTACTTTTACATTGTATTAAAACACCTTAAAAAGCAAGTAACTTCTAGAAATCTCATCAAGAAACTCTTTCTTGACAACTATTGCAGGAAACAGGGGAGGTAATATTTATTGTGTTGGATTTCACATACTTAAACTGTGTACCCTCATTTGTAAACTTTCATTGTACACACTACTAATTAGATTAGATCAATAGCCAAAGGAAGTATCTTGATGGAGATCATCGAAAGAGCTGTTTTACAATGAGAACACATGGACACAGGAAGGGGAACATCACACACCAGGGACTGTTGTGGGGTGGGGGGAGGGGGGAGGGATAGCATTAGGAGATATACCTGATGCTAAATGATGAGTTAATGGGTGCAGCACACCAACATGGCACATGTATACATATGTAACAAACCTGCACATTGTGCCCATGTACCCTAAAACTTAAAGTATAATAATAATAAAAATTTTTAAAAAGTGCTGTTTTAACACATTTCAGGGTACTTGCAATAGGAAAAGTATTTTTCTTGTGTATGTAAAGACCCTGTAAACAATCATTTTACACATACCCAAGAAAATAATTCCACTCACCTTAAGAAAATAAAACAAACAAAAAAATAATAACTCTAGGGAGTTCTGATTTAGGAGTGGTCTAGAACTGCAAGAGTTTCCTCTTTGAAGTCCAACTTCCTTAGCAGCACAGATGAGACCAAGGAAGTCTAGCTCTAACAATAAGTCTGGCTCAGAGTAAACTCAAACATCTAAGTATTTTGGATAAAAGACTCAAATCACTTTAATTGTTTTATAATTCAAGTAAAATATGTCAGATGATAATTTTGAGGATTGTTATTTTATTACATCATTCTAAACTCAAGACTAATGGAATTACAATCAGGGTTTGTTTTTACTAAAACCATACAGGAGTGATCTTAAAATAAAGAAGACTTATTTAGTGGAACCACATTTGGATAATAAAATTAGCTCCAGTTATGTTATCATGATTTACATGTGTGCCTCATGTCACTTGCTTTGGGAAAAAAGGTGAAAATTTTCATGACATTTTCAGTTTCATTATAAACCCAAGAGACATTGTGAATGTATGTGCATAGATTCATCTAAAAATTGAAAAATTTGTGATTCCTTCTTGTGCATAAATATGAATTTTTATGTTATACACAGCTGTAATCTAGAGAGAAGCTGTTTGTTGTTTTTGTTACTACTGGGAAAATGCTAATTTACAATTCCCACTTAAATAATGCTATTCTTTTTTTAATACTAGTGCTTGACAGCTGTCATCTTCTATTATTCGTAAATTCCAATTAAGTCAACATACATGCTTCACACCCCTCATGTAGGACAGTGTAATCTGAGGATGCATTTTTAAGCTGGCAAGATAATGCTTTTTCCCTCTGGCATCAAAGGCAATAAATAGCATCTCTCTAGATAATACAAATAAGGAGATATCTATCATCAATTTATACAGTGAAAAAGCATATCTCGTTGCCTAAAATATTTGGCAAAAAATTCAAAATAATATGTTCAATTTTTTCCTAAAATGTCTAGTTACTCCAAGTAACAGTAGGACTGTATGCTAACATAACTTCACTGAAAGCAGATGGCATGAATTGGGTTATCAGTACCTTTGACTCCATCTCAGTTGGATCCTATATGTTGAGCACCTAGAGAAAGAGCACCTTTCACATACCTCTGTCACTGATACTTGATAATTTACCATTACATTTAATGCTTTAACTTTGGGCATCTTCCTCCTTAGGTGACCTTTCTAAAAATTTAAACATTTTGTGAAAAGATGAAACATTAAGTCTTATGGCCAGATGTAGATGAGTTCATCAGTTGATATATGCTATGATGGTGCAATACTGAGAACTTTATAAAGGAGAAGACTCTGAAACAAGGAAACATAAGGAGATGCTGAGAGATATTACCTCTTTCTCTTTGAACTTAAGGCTTGTCATTCATGACAACACTCATCCCCCCCAGCAAACCAGGCTCCTGCCTAGGCTCAAATCTTTGTGAATATTCAAAGAACCTCTCTTATCCCAGTATCTGCTAGGGTTTTTTTCACTCTTCTAATAAAAGAGATTTATAAAAAATATTCAAGCAAGATAGCAATTGAAGCAACATTAATGAATCTTCCCATTTTAAATCCTGAATCCAAAAATGTTTAAATGTTTAATTATTTTTTGAAATTGGAGAAAAAAGCCTTTGGGAGGTGATGGGATCATAGATATTTGTATATGCCCAAATTCATCATTTGTACATATTAAATATGTGCAGTTCTTTTTATAGCAACTATACCTCAATAAAGTCGTTTTTTAAAAAAATCATGTTAGGTGGGTAGTAGGTAAGTAGCCATAGAAATATGTGGTGTTCATTCCAGATCTACTTGGAATCTAACAATTTTTATTTAGAAATTCTCATGGAAAACTAAGCTTTAACAACTAGTGGATCAAGCCAGAAGTTGGAGAGGAAACTGAGACTGAAACAAAAAGTATCACAAAACAATCATCACCAGAAAAATACGAAACAAATGACTTCCCAAATCCCTACCCTGGTATGCAAGGGCTATACTTATTTTCACATCAACAACTGATTTATCCCAAGTGGGACCTTAAGACACTTATAATGACTCAATGGTTTATGTGCTTTTTTTTCCCCTTTTAACAGTGAAATGTGCCATGAAAGACACCTATAGTTGCTTTATCATGAAAGGCAAATGTAGACATGAGTGTCATGATTTTGAAAAACCAATTGGTTTTTGCACAAAACTAAATGCCAACTGTTATATGTAGAGGTTTGAAATAAAAATCAGCATCCCTCAAAAGTAAGGCACAGTGAGTACAAGGACTAGTAATAAAAGAAACTGAATTACCAACCACTGTCCAGTCTGTGATGTTCTCTTGGTTATATAGCACCATTTGAGGAGCTACGTTTTCTTCTAAGGGTCAGAGAATAGTGGGAGACATTAAGTATATAAAGCAGCTCTGTGGAAACATTTCAGCATTTTGAATATCAATTTTCTACTAATTAGCAGAAAAAAGCTAAATGACAAAAAGAAGGCTAAATGACACACATAATTATTATCAGGAGTCCTCAAATCAAAGGTATCCAAACTAATAAGGAGTTTAGAGAGATCAAAGAGAAGGAACAAATAGTACTTTCATCATGTCATGGATCAAGAGATCTGATTCACTGCAAGTAGGAAGCCATAGCATCGGTTCAGTCCTTCATTTATTTTTTTTTGTATTTGTTTTCTTGAACAAGAAATTTTAAAACATAGGCCATAGATGAAAGTAAGGTATAGGTGTATTGCAACTGAAACAGGAAACTGTAGAGGTCTGATGAAAAATGGAGGTGTCTCATAACTAGTATCTACTGAATAGGAAATGCAGAATTCAGTGTGATTAGTACAAAAATAATTAAATCACAAAAATCATTAGGAACTTTACTGATAGTAATATCATCTTTATAGCTAATACTAACGTAAAGCTTCAAAACACTTTGAGATACAGAAATTTTTTTGATGATCACAAAATGTCTATGAGGTAATACAATGTCCATGAAACATGTAAGATAACTTCAGGACACAGATCCTGGAACCAAATTCCCAGAGTTCTAGGTTTGAGAGCAAACACTGTGTAAATGTTTATTAGATTAATCTGATTTGTTAAATAATGTTTAGAAAGTTTGCGAGGTCATACAGCTATTTAATAAATCATACAGATTGATAAGCTCTATCTTTCAATGAACACAAGTCTGAACAACAAATTATACAGATTGATAACTTAAGCTCTGCCTTAACACTGAACAGAAGTCTGAACACTCCCTTACTTCGAAATCATCACAGGGAGCTTGAAGAAAAGGGTGAAGTAAATACTGAGTTGAAAACGGAGGCCGCATCTGAAACTAAAGAACAGACATAAGAAACAGGAAATAGGGAACCAGGGGTGGTTTGATTGCCTAAATGTCCACATTTGACAACTAGCACAGGTTAATAAGCTGCTGAGATAAACTTCTAATTAGATTGATCTGACAGTCAAGAAATAGATGCTTAAAGTTTCATTCCTTTCCTCTTTTATCACTTTTTCTTACACACAAAACTTTCCAGATTAATTATAGCAACTGAGAATTTTATAAGAAAATAGAAAGGATGTAACTCCTCAAGTTTGTATAATTAGCTTTCAAACCAATTTTTTAACTGAGTTTATAATCCATAGAAGCAAAAACTCACTCTGTAGCCTACAGCATTAATTCCTAAATCTTTTTTCATAAAGACCACCTTTACAGTCAAGAAACAACAGATGCTGGTGAGATTGCAGAGAAAAAGGAACACTTTTACACTGTTGGTGGGAGTATAAGTGAGTTCAACCATTGTGGAAGACAGTGTGCCAATTCCTCAAAGATCTAGAAAAAGAAATACCATTTGACCCAGCAATTTCATTACTGCGTATATACCCAAGGAACTATAAGTCATTCTACTATAAAGATACATGCACACGTATGTTCACTGCAGCACTATTTACAATAGCAAATACATGGAATCAACCCAAATGACCATCAGTGATAGACTGGATAAAGAAAATGTGGTGCATACATACCATGGAATACTATGCAGCTATAAAAAAGAATGAGATCATGTTCTTTGCAGTAACATAAATGGAGGTAGAAGGCTTATCCTCAGCAAACTAATACAGAAACAGAAAACCCAACACTGTATGTTCTCTCTTATAAGTGGGAACTGAATGATGAGAACACATGGACACATGTGGGGGAACAACACGCACTGAGGCCTCTTGGAGGGTGGAGGGAAGGACCATATGAGGAAGAATAGCTAATGGATGCTGGGCTTAATACCTGGGTGATGGGTTGATTTGTGCAGCAAACCACAATGGCACACGTTTACCTATGTAATAAAACTGCACCTCCTGCACATGTACTCTGGAACTTAAAATACAAGTTGAAAACAAGAAAAAAAAAAGACCACTTTTACACAAAATGTCATGGTTCTTCCATAGGAGAGTAATTGCAGTTGTAGGATCTAAAAAGTTTAAGGAACTACACAATGACCAGAAAATAATCTACACGGGAACACAAATACACATGTGTGTGCATGTAGATATGCCAGGTATGTAAGTAGGTAGATAGACATACACAAGTTTTTATTCATTTACTCTACAGATAATGTTTTTGTGCATTCGCACTCACCAATCACTTCCAATCAGCTTCCTGCTGGATCTTAGCAAACAAATTGGGTGCCATTGGCATAGATAGTTTTAGAAAATGTCCATAAACTCAGTATCTCTCAATAAGAGTTGTTGGGGCAAATGAGAATATAAAATGTTGTTTTCTTAATCTGTATTATAAAATAAGTCATTTTCACTAAAGTTTATCAACACTATCAGTCTTACTCAAGTAGTCAGCCAAGCTGGCTCTATTCTAGTTCCGAAGTCGGAACCCAAGCACATTACTATGAGGCTGAAAAAAGACATCACTTAACTGAGAAACTGGCCACTTTACTATGAAATGTTTATTACTGATATCTGATTAATAGATTATCTACATAACCCAATGATAGCTACTAAAGAATATTATCAATGCCAATTTTGAGAAAAGTTATATAAGTGGTAGTGATCTTCCACTTAAGTCAAATGGTCCCATTTCTCTCTATATCAATTGAAATTTTATTTTCTGGGTATCTTGTTTTGTCTTTTGCTAGTAGAAACTTTAACAGTTTTCAATAAATTTGAGTCTCAAATTAGAAAGTATTAGAATTTAGTCGCATCTCTCTCAGAAAGTCACAAGGATCCTTTTGCTGTCTTTGGCTGTACTGTGTTGATCAGCATTCAATATCAACTATTCTAAAGAAAAAAAATAAAAGAGAAAAAATAGTAATAAAGTTGCCCTTACATCACCCAGAAAAAACTCATTAAATAGGCCACCAGTATGGTCATAAGATAAATAAATGAAATAAGGTAAGATACATTGGCCTTGCCCATTTGCCAATTTATTAAATTATCAAAAGACCAGGCTGACAAGCCACAAGTCGAGAAAACAGAAACCTTATAGATCAAAAACTACTGTCTTTAGCAGATGAGAAGACCAAAATAAACGTGAAATATTTGCCACATTTAGAGACGGGGGAGCCAGAAGTTAACTAAGTCCTTTTTTAACATAAATACCAATTAAATAATTTCTTATTTTTAACTAGTTATGAAAGGAAGCATATAAACTCAAATTATCTTCACTTTTTATGTCTCCCAGTTTCCATTTAATTACATTTCAACTTTCATTTAAAGATGTAAAAGTGCAATGGAGCCTCACAATGTAATATTAAACTTCCTGCTAGCCAAGTTAAAAAGAAAAAAACATAGCTGGATAGTTTTTATTTTCTAAATTTAAAAATAAGCTTTAAATTTTTCTAATACTAAAGTTACATGCAGTTTTATAAGAGTGAGAAATTGAAATGCTGGCAACTACCATAGAAATTAAGAGCATCTTGCAAAATTCTCCATTTGAGGACCAGGACAGTGATGAGTTGGAGACTTTCTCAAGGTTCAGAAATATGTATGACCAGAGCCTCAATTCATAGGCTCTGAGAACAAAGAAGGAGGTTTGACTTTCATTTCCACCTAGGTGTTTTGGTGTCCCCTGCCAGGGGGGTATTTTCTATCTGACAACACCTTGAGTCAAAGAATCTTATTCTGGATGTTTTCTTCTTAGATATTTTGTGCATGAGAGGCAGAAAAGAAGTAAGAGGGAAATCTTGTTAAGCATTAAAGATTTTCGAGGAAAGGTGGACTTCAGCTCTCAGAGCTGGAATTTGAAGAACAAATACAACTGAGTCATCCTTCTTGGTAATTTGGGGGATTAAATTAACTTCAGCAGCTCAATGTTAGCTGTTCTTAAGTCTGAAAATAATTTATATTAAATAGTGAATATATAAGCCTCTTATCTAATGCAAAAGGTGGAGAAAAGAGATTTAATTGGCTTCCTGTTGTCCACAGAGTAATGAAGAAAACCAGCATATAGGCAAATAAATCAGTCAGGGGCCACAACATGGGATAGAGAATGCTTAGCTGATGTGGACACAGGGAGAAGCTGCTGGAAGGCTATTGCAATGATTCAGGGTACAGGGAAAAGTACCTGATTTAAGAGGATCAGAAGGCCAGATTTGAGACATTTTAGCAAGTGTTTTATTCTCAAATCATACTCTAGATATTGCATAACACAAACACTAGTACAGCTCTAAGAGAAATTCACATTATGTTATGTTTCTACTTTTCAGTTTTAACTTGAAAGTGTATGAATAAGTAGATGCCTCTCTTTATAGAATGGAAGAGAAAAGAGCTTATTCTTCTAATTAACTTTATCGGTACTTTCGAGTTTCCAAGGATGAAGGTGAAACCACCAAGTATTTGATTTTTATGAGGACTTGGCCAATTTTAGAATTAACAGGATATAAAAGAAACTCTAGAATCTTTCCTGAAATCTTTCACAAGTTTTCCATTGTCCTCAGGATGTAATGCAGGCCTTTTAACCAGTCTTAAAAATCTACTCCTCACCTTACATGTGATAGCTCAGTTATAGCCAATTTGTTTCATAGCTACAACTTTTCACTTCCCTCCAACCTTCCACACATGCAATTCTCTTTTCCTAGAGCATCCTTCATCTTTCCTCAACTGGCTAACTTGTCTTTCAAGTCATATCTTAGAAACTATCACCTACGAGAAAACTTTATGTATCTTTCTCCCCACTCCAAGTGATCCACCTAATTATTCTATAACATCACTATAGCTCAGAAATGTAGTTGTCTATTTAAGTATTTTATATTTGTGTGACACATTAGGCTATAAGCTTCATAAAGTTGAAAGCTCAACTTCTTATTTATTATGGTATTCTCAATATCCAGTGTCTCTTCTAAAATAATTTGTCAGTAAAAATTTATGGAATAAATAAATGAATAAAAGAGAGAAATGGTGAGAGGGAAGAAGAATGGAAGAAAATATAAATGTAACATTTACACCAAACCCAAAAGCCAGATCAATATCCAGGCCCACAGTCACTAACAATGATTCAACTGTCTTGTGCAGCCTATTTCTATCTGCAAAGAATACAGTTGCTTCCTTAGCAAAGATATAAACAGACTTTGGTGTCTAATGGAGAGAGGAGATTAACAGGACTTGCTTTTCAGGCCAGTTAGAACCTGGCTGATCAAAATAGGATGCAGCAAAGAAACTGGTCAAAACCAGCTAGAACCAAAATGGCAACAAAAGTGGCCTCTAACTACTCTCACTGTTTATTTTCATTTGGACGCTATAAGATAACTACCATCAGCACCATGACAGTTTATAAATGTTTCCATGGCAACAATCTAGAAGTTACTTTATATGGTTCCAGGAATGCCTCACCTCTTTTCCAGGAAGTTCATGAATAACTCACCACTTACTTAGCAAATAATTAAGAATAGGTATAAATATATCTAGCCAGCAATCCACAAGTGTTACTCTGTGCCACTCTGCCTGTGGGAAAGCCCTGCTCTGTCTATGGAGCAGCCATTTTGCTGTACACTGTTGTTGTAATAAACTTGTTTTCTTTCACTGTCTGCTCGTTCTTAAATTTTTTTTCTGAGCAAAGTCAAGAACCCCTCTGGGGTAAGCCCCAATTTTGGGGTTCACCTTCATCATAATCAAAACATGAATATTACTGTCCTGTCTCCTGGCATATCTTTTCTCTACCTACATACTGCAAACACACCTGGAATTGAACATGCTTACTGTGAAAGGCAGAAGAAAACGTTTAGCATTTTTCTGATCCTGGCTCATGTACATACTCAGTATTTCAACGAACAAAATAACACCACCAGTGAACGTGCACTGCCCCTGTGCATATGTGTTGATGACTTAGGCATTGATTGAGGAACCAGTACTTTCATTGTGTTTCTAAAAGTAGTAGCAAGTAGTGACTAAGAAGCTAGAAGTTTCTCTGGGGTAAGAGATTTCTGTAAGAGTAGATAAGTCAAAAAGGCGAAAAAAGATTCATAGATATTAATTCTTCATGCTTTAAAATTTGATTGCCCGGGTTTGAATCCTAGCTTCACTATATTTTTAGCTATGGAATTTGAACAAAATCGCAAGCTCTCCAAACCTTAGTGTCCTCATCTATAAAACAGAAATAGCACTTACTGCATGTTTGACATGTTTAATATGAAGGTCAAATGAAATAATCCAAGTACAATTTATATGCAGTGTCTAGTGTGTTAATAATGTTAAAATAATAATCATTATCATAATTATATCAATAATACTATAAGTGTTTAATGTTTCAAATCTGCATAAACAGTGTATATGTGTGCAGAGGTCACCTGGTAATAAGAAATCAAATCATCTGTAGAAAGATGAAAATGAGTAAAATCTTCAAATACGGATAGGATTGAAAAATCTCAAGGAAGATTTCCGAAGGCAAAAAAATCATCCTGGGATAATTCGACCTTTTAGTTTCTACTTTGTTTCTCATCTACGCTCTGAGTAAGGAGGTAAGCTAGTACTAGTACAATTTGCTCAGATGACCTAGAAGCATTAGAAAATTTGACATAGTAATAAAAAGTTTATGGATTGTATAAGAAGGCCAGGATAACTTAGTTATAAAGGTCAAGGCCATACAACTTTAACTTTAAGGTACAAGGTGGTTCATAAGTCATAATCTATCTGCTTCTTCTTGGAGAAGGAAGAAAAAACAGCAAGCCAAAATAATAAATTACTACAGTAACTGTGTTTATATAAACAAATATTTAAATTTAAAATGCTTCTACAAGGTTAAATCTTTTGGCAAATGCAGTGATAATGATAAAAATCATTACAGATAGGAGAAAAAAGCTTTAGTGTTCTACACCACTGTAGGATGACTATAGTTAACAATAATGTATTATGTAGTTTCAAATAGCTAGAAGTACATTCCCAACACAAAGAAATAATAAGCGTTTGAGATGATGGATATGCTAATTACTTTGATCTGATCACTACATTATATGTATTGAAACACTACTATGTACCCTATGGATATGTACAATTATTATTTGTCAAATAAAACTGTAAATAAATAGTTTCAAAAACAAATTACTGCTTATTTCCTACCCATTTTATTTCCAAACATAATTAACTGTGTAGGTCTGGTGTGTCATAATAGAATCATAAACACATCCACGATTCCCAGGAGTACATGGTTGATTGACTTTTTCCAAATATTTTCTTAAGTAATTGTATCTACTACCACTAATTAAATCAAATGAATCCAAAATCTGTAGCTCTAACCTTCATTTTCTTTTTCAACACAAGGTGCAACTATGGTCATTGGATATCTCTTATGAAAATTCTGTAGATTCTTTAAACTGAACACTACCAAAATAATTCTTTTCTCTCTTCTCACCTCTCATAAACTGACTTCTCCTATATTGCCTATGAGCATTGCAGGCATCACACTCCACCTAAAGGACAGGAATGCTCTCTCATCCTCTACTAGAAGTACATTTATTCCAGTTCCTAAATAGTTCTTGAAAAATACTCTTTTCATTCTTGCTGACACTGCATTGATCAAGCTCCCACTGTTCCCTCTGCCTGCCCCATATTCACGAAAAATGCTTAGAATAATGTCTGCCTTTCAGGCAAGTCCCTACCCAAGTTTTAGAAAATGTCAATAAGAACCAATCCAGCACCACATATCAGTGTCTGTACTAGGCACTAAGTGGCACTCTAATGATGAATGGAAGAGACTATAGGTTTCAAGAAGTCTGTAACCATTAAACATGTATTTATTAGTATGATCAGTGCTAAAATCACATAAATCTAGGTTCTAACCTTTCCTTGAGGTAAAGTGTTCATGGAAAACTATATTGAGAAAATGGCATTTAAATTAGGATGTGAGAAACGAGGAAAGATAGGTAGAATATGTGTATGTAGTAGGGGAGTAGGGAAGGTTGGGGATGGGGAGTAATTTTCAGATGTTTCCGGTAAATAGAGCAAGTAAATATGTAAAAGTCCTAAGGCAGAAAAGAGCAAAGCATATTATATATAACAGAGAAAGTTTAGTATGGTTGGAAAGGAAAGCAAAGGTGGTATAGAAAGAAGCTAAAGATGGAAGTTTAGGTGAGCCAAGGTCATGAAGGATCATGCTAAGTATATGGGTAATTTATCCTGAAGGGGGAAAAAGGGAAGTCAAAATGGGAGGCTCCCTCATTACAGCCTCATTCTATTTTCGTCCCATAATTTCTGCCATGGCTGTATTTCAGCCTTAAGCTTCCTTTTTGCTATTTTTAAATTATCTTGACTATTAACTAATAATCCGCACCTATTTCCTAAAATTACTGCTGATTTGTAGTTTCATGACCTGGAATTTTCCAACAAATATTTCTTTCCTTCATGCCAACCTTAGTCTCTGATTTTAAAATCCAGATGAAATCTGGATATATCATATTTCCTTGTCATGATATTTGGACCACGGAGATCCACATGTTCTTAATGGCGAGGTGAATTGTCTGGACTCCTCATTCCCTCCAGTGCCACATGGCCAGCGCTTCTGAATACATGACATTTGTCCTCCCTGATTGGCTGTCAGGGATTAGTTGTAATAGTCTGTTGTCATAGCCTGTTATTCACTTCTTACTCCAGTAAATTACTGTGTATTGTAATTTCACACCTTCACCAGAATAACATTTAGAAAAGAAAATTTGTAAAATCACCCTAATTTTTAAAAATGCTGATGATTCCTCATGCTTATAGAATACGGACTCTGCCAGTGTCACCATGACCTATTCTTCCTAAGCCTCTTGTCAACTTTCCACATCCAGTGACACTCATAACTCCAAGACTTTGCTTACTCAGTTATATTTTAATAACTTTCTTTATTTTTGGTCTATAAAATTGCTCATTCTTCAAAACGCATGACTGTTGTCCTCATAAAGCCTTTCCTACTTTTTTATCTTTGGGTTAAATAATTTCCATAATACATCATGATACTTATAAACCACTTAAAAATATTTTCAGGATGCAGCAATGGTTGTGTTACACTCTTTGCAGTTATAACATAGAAACGTACTCCTCATTCTGTTTTACACACTGAAATTAAAATTTCTAATTTAAACATCCAAAATAGTACAGCGATAAGAGAAATATTAAAACAAAACACATAGTGGTTAAAAAGCTGATATTTATGGGATCCCGAAGGAATCTGGTTAACTGGAATTTTATTATACAAAACCTTAGTAAATGTATATACTTATATATTAACTTTGAAATATACTGCTTTCTATGTGCTCCTCTAGCCACGTGGACAGACATTTTCACACACATACATGCATGCACTTTTTCTGAGTTGTCTCCTTATGAGTTTTTCTCTGGCATAGATTAAAATTTAAAATAGAAAGACAGAAATGGTGTTTGAGTAATTTCACTGTCCTTCCATATTTGGCTAGTAAGTAGTTATTGAATAAATTAATAGAACCACTACAATATTCGTCATAAGACTGTAATCCAAATAAAACATGCATTACATATTCACCTATATATATTCACTTCATAATGATTCTTTTGTTGGAATACTCCTAATAAGTATATCAAGCTATATATTTATATCAAATTTTGAAAAATTACCTCTGCAAAGTCTACTATGGATATATTTGAGAGATATCACCCTTCCCATATTTAGATTGAGTAGGAAGGTTATAGAGGAAAAAATGACATCTCTAGAACATATTCCTTTCTCAGCCAATAAATTTCATCTCTTTTGACAGAAAATATAACATTTTTAGACTATCACTTCGGAATATCTTTTAAGGAAATTATATGACTCTGCTCTAGGTTCTTAATCTTACCTGTATGGATCAAATAGAAATAAATTATATTTGCCAGTCTTCTTATACCCATTATCACTCTTTGATTGTGGCTAAGTCCACAGAGAGTCATTGGAATTTCCTCTCCTGACAAAAATTGAGAAAAATGCTGATGATACAAATGTCATGTGCATTCTTTTTTGTTTGTTTGTTTTTTGTTTTTATTTTTAAAGACAGAATCTTCCTCTGTTACACAGGCTGGAGTGCAGTGACACAATCTTGGCTCACTGCGATCTCTGCCTCCCAGATTCAAGAGATTCTCCTGGTTCAGTCTCCTGAGTAGCTAAGATTACAGGTATGTGCCACGATGTCCAGCTAATTTTTGCATTTTTAGCAGAGACAGGGTTTCATCATGTTGACCAGGTTGGTCTCCAACTCCTGACTTCAGATGGTTCTCCCGCGTCGGTCTCCCAAAGTGCTGGGATTACAGGCATGAGCCACCATGCTTGTCCCGTCCTGTCCTGTGCATTCTTATTGGTATTCCAAGAATTGCAACACTTCCTCTTTAGAATTTCCTCTTTCATCCATTTACTTTTCATTAAATGTGAGGTGAAGATCCAATAAAAATAATTAGAACTTTACCAGATTATGGGTATATTTGTGAGCATATTAACATTAATACTACCATTGCTAAATGCCACTGGCTCAGGTACCTCATTTGCTTTAGAGTAGTACCTCAATGGCCATATCCAAAACTCCACGGAAATATGTGGGGATTTTGGAAGTGACAGATTTACGCATGGAACCAGTGTTCTCTTATCTTTCTTACAAGGCAGATTGTCACTCTTTCTATTTACATCTTTTCTGCTTATGATCTCTAAGAATGCTGGCCACCAGGCATAGCCATCTCCTGCTAGAGGCTTTCTTGAGCCCTCAAGGAACTGAAGCTGTCATCTTTCCTGGAGGGAATTAATTTAAATATTGTGTTCTCTTGCTCTCACTCTCACCTAAACCATTTTTTGTGTGTTGGCTTTAAGCAGTGCTAATTCAGGCTCTAGGTAACATAGGTGAACATTAATCTATAATCAATACATTTCCACAGCTACTTGAACTCTCTTTTCATTAAAGTCTTAAAAACAATCGGTCCATTAGGCTGACTGGCCAATTGAAATCGCCAAGCCGTTCCTCGCCGGTGGCATGGCTGAATTCTTACTTAAGCCTAAATATAAAGCTCCTATGTATATAATTTATCTAAAAATGTATAACCACAAGAATTACAGTTTACTAGTCCTTCAATTGCCCAAAGTCAAAATTGCATCTTCATCTAGTTATTATAGAATGTCCCTATTTAATATTTCTTAGAAAATAGGTGGTATATATATTTTCTAAGATAAGATTGCATTTTCCTTCCATTCAATTACTGGCATTCCTTGAATTCTATCAGTTCTCTGCACCAAGGGTTTAAAATCTCTTATATAATGTCTCTGAAGAGCTAACACACAGTTTTTGCCAGAGGATATGAGATAAATAGTCTTTATTCCAGAGACTCTGAGGATCCCAGGGGCTATGTGGAGGTATACAGGTTAGTGCAGTGGTGGAGAAAAAGGGAGAAAATTAATTGCAATAAGTACTACTAGTTAGTCTGCATTTATGGAATATTTTGAGCACCAACAGTGGAATAATAATAAATTGAGTTATAGGCATACAATGAAATTCTATACAGCAATGAGAATAAACGATCTTCAACTACCCAACAACATTGTTTACTGTTTATATTGTCTGTAAATATATATTGTATTTATTGATATATTTAATAACAAATATCACAAAAAGATTGCATAAAAGAAGTCTGACACAATGGATATATAAAAAGATTCATTGTATAATTATCAATAATGAGTAATTTAATCATTACTATTAATTAAAATTAATATTGTCATTGAATATTTGGGTGAGGTAGTTATCGTAATGTATATGATGTACCATTTTTGTAAATTAGAAAAACCAAGCAAAGCTGATGTGTGCTTTTAGAAATCAGAATAATAGTTGTACCAAGGGGGTTGAGGAATAATGACTGACAGAGATAAGAGTGGGTATGATAATGCTGTATTTCTAGATGTGGGTAGTTATTTAGGTTTGTACAGATTGTAAAAACAGAACTATTCTTTTATTATATATGTACTTTTTCATGTATATATCATATTTCAAAAAACTGTTTTAAGATATAAAAATATACAGAATAAAACAGCCATATCTTAAACCCACTCTTGTCTCTAGAGCAAACCACTGTAAATACTTTTATGCATATTCTTCCAGGTGTTCTCTTTATATGTATACCTATATGCGTGTTCACAGATAACTTGTACTTGACTCACAGAAAAACATATGTTCATATCTCTTTCAACTTTGTGGTCAGCAAGTTCATGTTGATAGCTTGAAATTAGCAGTGTTGGGAGTATTTACACCGCAGAAATTAAAGACTGCTACAAACCAGATTTTTTTTTTCTCTGAGAGCAGATTAATGATTTATAAATTCTTCTATTACAAAACAATATTGCACTAAGCATAAGTAACATATAGCTTGAATATATTGCACCAGTGTCTATTTCTCAAACTTTCTAATGAAAAGTCTAATATCCAAACAATTATTGATATTTATAGAAAGAGTTCCCTCACTCACTGTCTCACATTCTGATTTTGATTGCTTCTCTATGTTCTTGGGATTTTGAGATTTTACCACCATCTCTTCAAGTAAGATCCAATTTCTTGTGGAATAAACTCAGGAATAAGCATATTGGTGATGAGTTGTTGAAATTAGACATTCCAACATTCAGGAATGACTACAGGCAGTAGTCTATATAGGCAATTTCTATAACCAGCTCTTCTCCTAGTAGCAATGCGACCTTAAACATTTTGAACATTTCTAGGAGAAGTGGTCTTAGATGCTTGAGAAAACTAGAATTATACAGTGGCCAAGATTGGAAAGGGTGAGTATCAACATAAAAACAGTAGAGATTCACAGTCATAGAAACATGAATTAAAATTGTACCACTACTATTTATTAGCTGCATACTTAACTTTTACCAAATAATAAAATCTCTTTGAGTCTCAATTTCCTCAACTGGAAAAATAAGGATAATAGTTTTTATACATTTTTATTTTGTTATTGAAGATTAAATAGCCTGGTATATGTATATAAAGAAATTCTGTCAGTGTTTGGAACATAATAGGCAGCCAAAATATATTAGCTTCTTCCTTGATTTTTTTTAACCTAAGCCATTGTCCTATACTTCACTGAGGGCTATAGGTCAAATTCTGGCTCTTTTCATTTTTCTGTACATACTCTCTATCTCACTGGTAACTGTTTGAGCTAGAGGTATGTGACACATATATAGCAGAAAGAGCACTCTATTATGCTATTATCTTGCTCCTATGAAGTAATTGTTATATCATAGTAAAGAGGTCAAACCCTGTCTCTGTATCCTAGGCTCCTTATCTCAAAATGAGTAGGTTGCCTGGAGAAAGTCTTTACCAGACCCAAGTATTTACCAGACCTAAAACTCTACAACATTATAGAACATATTCTTCCATCTCCCTGTGTAAGAGTAAGAAGTGACAGTGAGGGCAAGGATGTAGAGGTTCAAACTGAAGTGGAAAGCCCACCTTTTCTTAATAAACGTAGGACAACTGCAGAACAAGATGGATAATGGCAACTTGGTAGAGAGTAGTGATTTGTCAGGGGTTCCAATGAAACTACAGTAAGAAGGATTTAATCAGAGACTATAAGTGTAGAAATGAGAGTGAGTTCGAGAACTAATAAAGTAACTAATATTGGATGAACACTTACTATATGCCAATAACTATGTCCATAATCTCACTTAGTCCTCACTGTGCAGTTGGTTCTATTATTAACTTTCAAATATGGAAACTAAATCTTGATGAGATTAGTAATTTGAACAAGATCCTCCAACTAATAAGTGGTAACACTTATACTGAAATCTGTGCCTAGATGTTTGGAGTAAAGCCATAGAGAGAGAAAAGAGAAATGACAAGAAAAAAAGGGCTAAAGTGTACCATAAACCCACTGTGTTAAGAAACTATGTGTGTAAACCTTTGAAAACACATAATACACAGTAAAATGTGCTGTTGATTAAGCACTCAAGAAATTGTTGTAGATCAGCTGTTTCGAACACACACACGCACACACACACAAGTTTAGAAAGAAGAGCCAAACAATATTTAAGTTTGTTCATAATTAATGACTCTAAAAGTAACCACATAATTTATTTGAGAGATTCAGGTGTTCCTCTATGCATAGTTCAATGCCTGTACAAAATGCATCTTTTATGTTCTTTGGACTGTGGCATATAAATAGACTAATCAGGAACAGACAATTCTTTGTAGGGAGCTAATGGTCCATCTCTCATGCTCATGCATTTTCGAAATAGCATTTAAGATTAAAAGATATTGTACTTCATTTTTAGTCCTTATCCCCATTTGATGCTTGAATTCTTTCTAACATATTCCCAACAAGTAGTTATCCCACTTGCTCTTGAATAACCACAGTAAAAGTAAATTTACAACTTCCCAGAGCAACTAATTCCAGTTTTATATAGCTTATTTGTAGATCATCTTCTTCGTGTTCAGCAGCAATCACTTTCCCTGTTACTTTCATATCCTGGTTCTACACTTTGAGGTTATATTTAACTAGTTTATTTCCATTTCCCACATCCAACCTTCAAATTTCTGAATACATCTCTCTATTCTCTCGTTATATTTTATGTTCCTTTTGCTAAACATTCCCATTTTCTTTCCCACATGATATGGTTTTACATTCTCATTCCATGCTGGCACTGCCATATAGAAATTTCTCCAGGAGTTTCAGTGTTTCATTTTCTTTCCTAGAGCCAAATGCAAGATTCCAGGTGGTATTTGACTAGTAACAAAACATCCCTCGTTTAGAATTATTTTTGTTCACTCATGCAGTCTAACCTAATTATCATAATCAAAAGCATGTCTCTTTCTAGGGACAACTAACTATCTTAATTTCACCAGATTAACAAAACTAACATTTTCTCATTTTGCTTCTACACACTACAAAGCACAGAGCTAAAACTTAAACATCTGTTTCAAACATAAATTCTGCTCATCCATATTCTGTGAATGATTTTCTTGAAATTAAATATATGCATATATATATATATATATGCAAGTATTGCAGTGTCACAGTCTGGCATATTTGGGAACTTTGCATGTTTCATATTGTCCTATTATTCTGGATGTTCTGTAAAGTTTAACTCAGGTTCTTGCCACCTACGACTACCTGGAAATTAAATCACTCTAAGAGATTCAAAGTGTTTTTCCTCTCCGCTGATGTGATTTATTTAATGATAATGATTTGTTAACCCAGGTCATATTACTCAAGTATCTTTCTTCTATCCAATTTTAGCTTTCTTCCTTTATCACTTTCTACTCTATGTCTTCCTTTCTGGCTTGCTGGAATTTTTGATAGCTATCAATATTGCTCAATACAGAAGGAAGTGATGGCTGCTGTGTATCAGATGGGCTTTGTATATGTAACTCACTTACTTCAGGGAAGGCTGCAGGGAAACTTAACTCCCATGGGCTGAACCTCGTAAAGAACTGGAATGAGTGTGTTTTGGGGAGTCATCCCCAATCTATATCAAAGGCTTAACTGTGTTTGAATAGAGTTAAACTGTGTTTATATACTACATTGTACTCCAGTACACATAAGACCATACATTTTTCAGTAACCTTAAAGTAGTCTTAACACGTTTTTGAATTTCTATATCAGGATAATTTAAGACTCAACCTTTAGAGAAGTTATCTTTGTCCTTTTCCTTGTGTATTATTCTCATGCCTACCAGAATCATATTTGCTTAGCTCTCTGAAGAAGCAAACTAGTCTTAGCTTCAAGGTCACACTGAAACTGAATCATATTGAAGTATAATCTCAGAAAAAAATAAAACTCAACTAGTGCAAGGAGTCACAGAAGGAAAAACAAGGAAAGTAGAAAAGTTCAAATGTTAATGGTACAATCTCGTGTATTTGCAAAAGAAAGAATGGCAAAAGCTTTAAAGTTCTTCCAAGGTAATTTTGGTGTGTTTTCCACATTGCTACAGAGGAAAATTAAGCAGAATAGAAAGAGTAGGGAGTATCTTGATTAAATCAGAACCAGAGCTGTAAGGAATTCTCTCTCAAACCATATGGGTAACCATATGCAAGTGGCAAGTCATTTAACCCTTTCGCTCTGTTTTACCATGTGGGAAACAAAGAGTTAAACCAAGTGACGTGAATAGTTCTTTCAATTCTAAAATAAATAATTCTAAGAATTCCGCTCCAAAATACAATTCCAGAACAACCCTGACATATGCGTTTTAATCTGAAGATTTTGAGATGTGTGTTTTTATGAATGTCTGGGGATTTACACGTATTATTGCAGCAGGGGTACTGCGTATGCATGTAAAAATAAGTAGGTTTTATTTTTTGGTAATTGAACTACTCAGTCCTCCAAATAATCAAAGTCTTTTCAAAATAATCACTAAGAGATTTTATTCACACGTTTTTAAAGTTAAAATTGTTTTGCCCCAGTGAGGTAGTCTCTAAATTACTTGAGGCCATTGACTCTATTATTCACCTTATTATTATTCACCTTATTACGTGCCAAGTACCTTCCCTATAGTAGGCACTCCTAAAAGGCTGCTATATTTAATCTTATAAAGATTTATCATTCTAAAATCCAAGACCTCTTTACTAAAAGTCAAAGTAGAAAAAAGTAATTTTCTACATCTAATACTGCAACCGAGATCAAATTTATACATGTATCTGAATTTTCTCCTTTAGACATTAATTCCTTCAATACTAGTGAACTAACAATGAGCTATCTACCAATTTCAAAGTAATAAGGTAAAATAAAGATAAAATAACACATACAGTGTTTTCCCCTGAGAAGTTCACAAAAGAGAATTATTGATTTTTAAAAATTGAGAAACTGATTATAGCCAAGTTACATTTTCAAAAAAGTATCCAAAGGACCTAGAAGAATGGCAGCAAGTCATGTCTGCTATAACACCCACATTTTCTACAATATTATTATTGTGGAGTTATATGTCTCAAATCGAATATCTAGAAACTAAGGAGAGGATGTAACTCAATTTTCCAAGCTTATTAGGGATATAGCATGAAGTTTAGACAGGTGGAAATGCAAGTATGCCATGAGAACGAAAAAGTAGCTCAGCATTTGGGAATAATTGAACCAGAGTGAACTGCCCTAAATATAATTTAGAAAGTCAATTCTGTGTGTAGAAAATAAGTTAATATTGCCCAAATAATAGAATAGTATTATATGAATAATGTAAGTTGTAGGGCTTAGAGTTTGCCATAAATCAACACTACTGGGTAAGACTGTGTAGGAAATCTTTGGATAGAAAAACAAGTGGTGTTGCTGCTCCTCATGGCTTGAACTAGATGTGGTTATACAGTAATTAAGGAATTCCATGAAATATGGAACTCATGCCTCCTACCTAACAGCTTCAGTTATAGCAAGACTCAGTGGTCTGACAGAAAATATAAGGCAAGTAATAATTGGAAAAGGGTATAAGGCATCTCCTAGATTGGTTGTTAACATCTAGTTCCTTACCTTGGTGTCATGGGACATGACCCAATGTGGGTATGTTCAATTCATGATAGTTCATTGAGGTAAACCCTTGACCGTGCATATTTCTGTGTACATGTTATACTTGGAAAAACTTTTTTCTAAACAAGATTCCTTTACCAGTTCTTGTCTAAAACCTTCTTTGAAGCTCTACATCACATTACAAATAAAAGCCTAGTTCTTATAATGGCCTACAAGGCCTTCCCCAATACAGCCTCCCACCACACAATCTCCCACTGGTCTCCTCTTTGCTACCTTTTCCAACCATGCAGGCTTCTTGCTAATCCTTGAATCACTCCAACACAATTTGTATTGGTGTATTTTTTTCCTAGCTGTTCATTCTGGCTGGACAGCTCATCTCTCAGACAGATGTTTGGCTAACACCCTCATTTCCTTAGGTCATTGCTCAAATTTCTGCTTCTCAATTAGGCCTACACTGAGGAGCTTATTTAATGTGGTAATCTGCTACCCACAGTACCACCAATGTCCCTCAGTCTTCAAGCATACTATATCATTTATTGTTTATTCTATTTATTATTTATTTGCTGGCTCCTTCCCCTAGTATGTAAGCTCCTTGAGCAAAGATATTTGTTTATTTTGTTTCAAGAGGCCTCAACAAATCTCAGTAAATTATTCAGCCTACCTCCACCTCAGGCAATGTAAAATACAGTTAAGTTCTACGAAAATGTCAAGCAAATACCATTTTATACAAACTTGCAGAAAAGAGTAAGAGAGTCAAATATTATAAAGAGTTTCAGACACTAGGTAGTTAAAAAAGCAACACGTATCCAGTAAAACTAGAAATGTAAAGATGATATAACATTAGAAAATGTATTATTGTAATTTACATCAACAAAACAAAGTATAATCATTCCCTTCATTCTCTTCCTAACTACACACTTGATCACTGCAGCTGCAGTCACCCTTCTGCAGTCTTCCTATATAATCTTGGTAGATTGATCTGAAAATCCCCAATATTGCTCTGTTTCTTTTCTCTGAACTACCATGACATTGCATGACCCCAACTATTTATGTTTCCTTTTTATTTTTCTTTATTATGTCCCATGGCCACTTGACCTCTTCCAAGGATGTTTGTGAGCTTTAGAGTGCCATGTGTTCAGCACTCAGTTCTTTCTCTTTGCTCTCCTCCCCAGTCGTGGATCATTAGTCATTTTTCTCAAGTTCTAAATCTACTTTGCCAACTTCCTGGGGTATTGTAAATAAAACTACTGTCAGGCATGGTGGCTCATGCCTGTAATCCCAACACTTTGGGAGGCCAAGGCAGGAGAATCCTTTGAGGCCAAGCGTTTAAGACTAGCCTGGGCCACTTAATGATGCCATGTCTCTACAAAAAAAAAAAAAAAAAAAAAAAATTAGCTGGGTGTGGTGACATATGTCTGCAGTCCTAGCTTCTTGGGAGGCTGAGGCAGGAGGATTGCTTAAACCCACAGGAGTTTGAGGTTACAGTGAGCTATGATCAAATCACTGCACTCCAGTCTGGGTGACACAGTGAGACCCTGTTCCTGAAACGAAAACATCATGATTTAGAGTAAAGCTAAAGAAAGAAGTGGAAAGAAAAGGAAAAGCTAACTTCAGGTTTTTCAGCACTGGAAAGAGCTTGGATAAGTGATGAGACCAAGTAAAGAACTGTTGAGGATCTAAAGAAGAGCCTCCTTTGGAGGGAATAAGATGATATCATCTTTGGATAAATTATTCAATTTATATACTTTCACATTAGAAAGTCTTAGAATAGTATTGTAACAGGACATGTATATCAGGCAAGAGGCTATAGACAGAAATAAAATTTGAAAGTCACCCATTAAGAGGTAATGAAGATATAGAAGAAGATGACATGGTGAATCCAGTTGTGCCAAGGGTAATGTTATGGAGACACTCAAGCAGTGCAAGGGAAAGAAGAAGAGTTAGTAAAACGGAAAGTAAAGGGAAAGTGGACCAGAGGAGCACAGTTATGGGTTCTAATGAAGTTCATTTGCAAAGAGGAACTGTTTATACAGCCAGCAGCTATGGAAGGGAATTTCAGGAAAGATTAAACGTATCACTTTTTTTTTTTTTTTGAGAGTCTCGCTCTGTCGCCAGGCTGGAGTACAGTGGCACAATGCGCAATCTCGGCTCACTGCAACCTCCAACTCCTAGGTTCAAGCGATTCTCCTGCCTCAGCTTCCCGAGTAGCTAGTACTACAGGCACATGCCACCACACCCAGGTGATTTTTGTATTTTTAGTATAGATGGGGTTTCACCATGCTGGCCAGGATGGCCTCAATCTCGACCTTGTGATCCGCCCACCTTGCACCTCGGCTTCCCAAAGTGCTGGGATTACAGGTGTGAGCCACCGTGCCCGCCCGTGTATCACATTTTTAAAGTACCATTAATATGATAACCAAGAAAAGCATGTTGAATTTATAGACAGCAATTGTCCTTTTTGTAGAAAAATATTGAGCTCCTGTATTTCAGGTTAAAATGGCATGTCAATTCTTCAGATGAAGTAATTGAACATATCAAATGGTATCTTCAAGTCCTATAGCTGGTAGAAGACTTGAAACTAGAAACCAGAGCTGAAACGGAGTCAGAAATTCTCACTTTGATATGATTTCATGTTTCTGAAAAAAAATCAAGTCATACGGTGCATTAAAAAATTTTTCTGATATCTAAGACTATGATAGAAATTTCATATGTATTTATGTGCATGTATGTGTGTGTGTATAACAAATCACTTTTTTAATACCCTTGATGTATTAAATGCAAAGCAGAAATTATTTGGAAGATGAAATATATAGGAATAAATTATAAAAAGTAATATTTGGATTTATTTTGTGACTAAGTTGTGAATGTTATTTTTACTATTGTTCTTAAAATATAATCTCTTAACACCTAAGTTGTTTTACTAAAAGGAAGCTATTGGTTAGAAAAACAGGCAACAACAGGTTTTTATAATCTTCATATTTTAAAAAACTGATATATTTCAACCCTGTAATTTTCTCCTGTTTCTTAATAACATGAGTTTTAGATAAAGATATTCTAATGAAATTATTTTTGTTATTTAAAAAATATTAAAATGAACAATTTTTTTCTGTCATACATATAATACAAATTATTTGTAATACTTCTTTTTTATTTTTATTTTTAAATTGAAAGAAAACTGAATTCAAAACAAATTACCAAAGGACAAATCATTCTTTCCAACAACAGAAAATTGTTCTTATGTTCAAAACAGCAACTGATTAAACAGACTATAAAACAGAACAGACGGCCTTCTAGTCCAATCTCAAGAAATTCGAGTCCAGAGGAGCAGGCTGACACTAGAAACAAGATTCCAGCTGTGAACCATTGTGAATGAGAAACTGCTTTTGCTTCTGTTACAGTAGGTCTGGCAGAGATGTAACCAGAGCTCCGTCTTGTGTCACAGGAAAGGCTCGCAGCAGCAACACTCGTCATTCCCCAATCCAGCAGGCTAGAACCTATGACCCATGCATAGGTTATAACAGATCTTCAGATCATAATTATGCTGTCTGAACATGGATGTGTACGCACACAAGCATATGCACACACGTGCACACATTTTCTCTCACCATAGTCAAAAAACTGCAAAAAATTGTACACATTTACATATGTAAAATTATATAAAAATATATTTTTAAATAGTAAAGAAAATTCTGTATGATTCGTATTATACCTTGTTTCAAAAGTGGTTCATATTTTAGGAAAGGGGCAATGGCCAATACTTGTTTGGTTTAGTTTTGACTTTCATAATATCATCTGTATTCCATGATTACATCTAATTTTTAGGCATCATGTCAAACGATGTTGATTATATCTGCATTTATAATACACACAGATTGCCTCTTCTGTCAAGGAGAAGATATAGCACAAAAACACAATTCATTTTCAGTGCAGCCCTATAACCACTGGTTATAAATTTCAACTACTTTCTTACCAGTATTTTCAATACCCTTGTCCAACCAACTCTGAAAATCTGTAACCTTGAGTTGATTCAACTTCCTGTCTTCTACACCTCGTTGCTGCACGCTGCTGCAGAAGACGCTTGGACCCTGATCGCCTCACAGCCATTATTCAAATGTTCTCTGTTCAACTTCTCTTCTCACTACCCAAAATGGGACCCCCATACCTTCACTACACTTCTCAGAATCTCAAAGCCCTCCTACTCCCACCACTGTTCTTCCACCACTTTGCAAGAAAATATAAAAGTCTACTAACCATGAGCTACTCTAACTATACTTCAGGGCTACTGCATTCTATCTTTGCCCTCTTGATACGGCCTTTCTTGGCTGTCTCAGACAGTGACATTTCTCCCTAAGGCTAACCTACCACCTTTAGCAAAGCCCATATTCTCTTCTGACACTTCAACAATTATTTCTCTTCTCTCTCCTTTGAAATTTTGCCCTCATCCTATGAAACCCATTTAAGTTATTACAGTTTTCTGAAAACTATCCCTTTATTCTGTGTCTTCATCTAATCCTCATCATATCTGTCTTTCTGAATATAATACAGCATGTTTAAATTTTTAGCCAGATGAATTATCCACTTCTTTAAGTTTCATTTATTTCCTTTCTTGATGCTACTGTCTCCTGGATCTCTTCCTGACACTGAATGTGACTTTGTTGACCCCCTTACTGCCTTTTCTTCCTCTCCACATTACTAAAAATTTATTATTTCTAAACTCCTTATGGTAGATCCTTGAGAGATATAGTTCTCCATCTCATAGGACCAACCATAAGCAGTCATACGAACTGTGACTCAAGACTGTGCTTCAAATAAAAGAGGAATGAATTGATTCATTAGCTCCCATCTCACATGTTCTGTCACAATGCAATCAGTTTCCCACATCTCTGGTAAAACATTCAGGAGCTTCAAGAAGAGAGAGTCCTATGGTATGTCATGCCTCTTTTCAGGGAATTGTCTGTGCTAGGAGGCAAAGGGTTCAACCAGAAAAGATATCAAGGTTGGGAGATGTGATTCTTTCATTTTTAGTACATATCATAGTTATAAGAACAATGCAATAATTCATTTGACTCTCCCATTAATTGAGTTTGAGCATGCACACACACACACACACACACACATATATCTACACACACACATACGTATATATGTATATATTTCTAAAGTACTCTTTGATATGTATGTGTAACAAAGTACTCTTTTATGTACATATGACATATATGTGTGTGTGTGTGTGTGCGTGTCCTGTGCTTAACTCCATGCCTAGAACATAGTAAATGGTCAAATAAATATATGCCAAATAAATGAATAAATATATTCAAGTAAATATATAAATGTGTGTCAAGTAAATATATGTCAAACAAATGAGGTGGGTTAAATAGCATTTTGTACTTGTTAAAAGAACTGGTTTGGAAATTTAACAAACACGATTTTGTATTCTTATTTCAGTCATATTGTGTAATCTTGGTAAGTTTTTGAACCCTCATGGTTCTCTTTTCTCATAAGTACTATGTGAAGAATATAAAAAGATAATAAATACTCATAGATTGTTTTGAGTTTTTAATGATACGATGTATGCAAATCTACTTATACTAGACTCTGTACATAGTAAATCCTCAGTTGTTTTTAATATTTCTTTGTCTTTAAATTTTTGTGATTATTGGACTTAGTTTTTATCTTAATTATTGTCCAAGTGATGTATATACTGGTTCTAAAAGATCAAAAAGTACTTTATATTTTTAATGAAAAATAGCAACCCTTATTTCACCATTCTTCACTTCCCAATTCCATTACTTAGTCTTTGCTATTTATTCCATTATTTAATTTTATTTTTATCAATAATATATTTAAACTGCTACTTTACAATTTAATTTTTAATGTTATTAACTTGAGGAGGAGTTAGCACTCTAAACATAATTTCACCATCCATAACTTTTATCTCATTTTCCTCTCAAAAAAAGTTATGTCGTGGTTTACAAAGTATCTTCCTCCAGTTTTTTTTTTCATCCTTTCCAATGTCTTTGCAAATTTTAAATGGTCTGTGATATGTGTATAAGCCAAAAGGCCTAAGAGTTTTAGTATACAAAAATAAGGAGTTAGATAATTGTTTAGGATATGATTGTTCGTTATTAAAAATTAAGCCTATTTGAGGCCAGGTACGGTGGCTCACACCTGTAATCCCAGCACTTTGGGAGGCAGAGGCAGAGGCATCTCCTGAGATCAGGAGTTTGAAACCAGCCTTGCCAACATGGTGAAACCCTGTCTCCACCAAAAAAAAAAAAAAATTAGCTAGGTGTGGTGGCACATGCCTGTGATTCCAGCTACTCAGGAGGCTGAGGCACAAGAATCTCTTGAGCCCAGGAGGCAGAGGTTGCAATGAGTCAAGATCGTGCCACTGCACCCCAGCCTGGGTGACAGAGTGAGACTACATCTCAAATAATAATAATAATAATAATAATAATAATAATAATAATAATAATAAAGTGCATTTGAGCTTTGAATGTTTTAAAAAAATGGAAACGAATAACAAAGATGGCATTCAGAATGAATAATTGTCTGTAGTGTTTTCTGATGTGACATCACATATTTCCTTTTTCCTTTTTATTTTGAAAAACATACAAGAATTTCTAAATACCCCTCTTGTGTTCACTAATTGTTAACTCTGCTATATATACTTTTTCTTTCACTTTCTCTTAATAAAGGTACAATGTATACATACAAAATACACACATATGTTATGTAGGTATGTATTTAGTTTTTGACTGAACCGTTTGAGAGTGCGTTGCAGACCTTCCAACCCTTCACCTGTAAATATTTCAGCATGTATCTCCGTAGAACAGACATGTTACATAGTAGTAGTAGATGTATAAAATTAAAGAAATTTAAAAATGATGCAATAGTTATCTAATATGAAATTCATATTCAGATTTTACCAATTGTTTCAATAATATACTTTATAACAATTTCCCCCAAAAATGATGTATCACAAGATCACACATTGCTTCTCATCAAGAAGCACATAATGTCAGTTTACTCTCTTATTGGATCCTTAAAATTTCTCCCGTATATAGGAGCTTTGCTTTGCTTTGCTTTCTTTCTCTCTTTCTTTTCTTTTCTTTCCCTTTCTTTCTTTCTTTCTTTTTCCTTCTTTCTTTTTTCCTCTCTTTCTCTGTCTCTCCTTCCTTTCTTCCTTCCTTTCATCCTTTCTTTTTTAATAAATGTTCCTTTGTAAACACAGGATAAACGAAAAAAAGCAACAGGTATTACTCAGTGCTGTCAGAAGCCTAGGTTTCAATATAATCAATTTTTCTCAATTATGAATTTCATACTGAATATTAAAAAAAATTAGTGTGGAACTAAGACGAGGAAAACACATGATAGTAAATCTAGTAGTGAATGTGCCAAATTGATTAATTTGGATATTTTTAAAAGAAGTTTGTCCCCTGTGTTGTTAAAAGTTATATATACAACTTGTTTAGGCAAAGAACCTTCATATCTCTATGGCATCTTCTATGTGTTGCTTAAAAAACAGGTATGACATTTTCCTTAGAGTCCCCCAGTGAATTACACTGTGACTGACAGCTACTTTTAAAGATGAGCACATATTTCTTTCTTGAGAGTCTTGTTTCAAGGAACTGCCACATAATTTTAATACAATTTAATCTGAAAGGGGCTATCTGGGTTGACTTCATTATGCATTCACACATTCAATCACACCAACATCACTTTTCAAATACCATCTCTTACAAATGGATGCTGTTAACTTTCTCAACAGTAAAGGCAGGCATGTGATTTCTACTTATCGGTGGCAACTTAATAAATCACCCAACATATTACAGTTTCACGCCAAGTTAGCACCTTCATCAGGGAATGAAATTAGCAGAGCAAATCCTGGCTAATTGTGAAAGATGCTAATTACCCACTCACCCTGTAAAATAAGGCATGAGTGATGTGTGGTGAGCCCTGCACAAAGTCATGAACACTTGGAAAAGCAACACTTAAATAAAGCTTAAAACTGCTTATGCAGAGAGAAATGAAGACCAGACAGAGAGCAAAAATATACAGCTAGTAGAGGGAGGAATAAAAGTGCAAGGATTTTTTTTTTTAATCTCATTTTAGAACTGTAGCAAGACTAGTGAGGACATGGATGACTCCAGGGATTCATTATGGAGCCTTTACTTCTAGGTCTCCAATGCAAAGCCCCATCTGATCATTACTGGGAACAAGTTCTCACTGGGTAATAGATCTTCACAGCTGGACATGGGATAGCTGTAAAAGAAGTGACCTCCATTCTGTTAATCCTGGGGGGAGGGGGGTCCACATTACAGACTGGCAGTAATTAGCTCCCCTGCTGGTGGTCTCTGCTAAGACCCCAGGAGCCAAACAGGTCACAGAGTGTGAATCCTGAGCAGGCATTTCAGAGGCTGCCAGTTCTCTTCTGCTCTTGCCTGGGATGAGCTGGTGGAAGTGGGATGGTCACTGTCATTCTGGTACCCAGTCTTTGGTTGGGACCCTGTGTTCCCTGAACTTGTCAATTTGTCACATTTCAGCAGCATGAGGCTTGTGTTAAGAGGGGAAGCATGTCCTTTTCTAATAATGTTGCTTAGGTGTGTGTTTAAAAACAAAAGAAACAAAAACTGTACTACAACATGTACTATCTTTCTCTACTCTTTCTAACTCCTCTGAAGATCTGAGCAATCGCTTAAGACTTCAGTACTACCAAAATCCAACAAAGTAAGCAAAACCTACACTCCTATCTGTCAGTCTCTTCAGACCCACACAGTAAATTTGCTTATGAAAGGAAATTATCACTTTACATTCAATTAAAATGTCCCTGACTAATGGCTTGTGAAAGCCACTAACGCAATTATACCATTTACAATTGCAAAGGTAACCCTGAGAGAGTTAGTGTGTGGTTAATTTGTGTAATGATGCAAAGGTGATAAATTATTAAATCCCTAAAGAGGCAATATGGGGATTCCTCAGAAGATGAATTCAGTGACATAGTTTATATCAATATCAACAGGAAAGGAAAAGAAAGGAGAGGAGAGGAGAGGAGAGGAGAGGAGAGGACAAGGGAGGAGAGGGGAGGGGAGGGGAGGGGAGGGGAGGGGAGGGGAGGGGGGGGGAGGCGGAAGGGAAAAGGAAAGGAAGATAAAGGGAAGGGGAAAGGAAAGGAAAAGGGAAGGTAAGGGATAGAGAGAGAAAGAAAGGTTCCATCAGAGAAGGAACATCATACAGAAAGTCTAACAAAAAATGTTGCACATAGACAATCACCTCATCCATTATTTTGTATAAAAATTAAAAATTTCAGCCACTTAATAACACACAAATAGGCTGGGGGCAGTGGCTCACGCCTATAATCCCAGCACTTTTGGAGACCAAGGCGAGCAGATCACGAGGTCAAGAAATCGATACCATCCTGGCCAACATGGTGAAACCCCGTCTCTACTAAAAATACAAAAATTAGCTGGGCATGGTGGCGGGTGCCTGTAGTCCCAGATATCCAGGAGGCTGAGGCAGGAGAATCTCTTGAACCCGGGAGGCAGAGGTTGCAGTGAGCCAAGATGGCGCCACTGCACTCCAGCCTGGTGACAGAGTGAGACTCCGTCTAAAAAAATAAAAATAAATAAAAAATAAACACACAAATAAATATTACGACCCACTCTATGTTTGGTCTTTCTCTATTAACAACCTGTACCCTTGAAAATAATAATAATAATAATAACTAAAAGCTTCTAAATGGTAACCTTTTTCAAAAAAAGAAAAAAGTTTTCTCTTCATATCTCAACATTCAAGACATATTCTACACAAAGTGTACATTCCAGGAAAACTGAACTTTCTCTCTAAAATGCCCTGCATTTTACAAACTGTGTCATGCTGTCAATACTTCACTGTGCTACAAGCATCATCTTCCCACATTTTCCACTTGTTAAAATTCTCCTACTTCTTGAAACCTATACTATGAAGTAGATTCTGATTTTCCACCAGCCCCAATCACTCTTTATGAAGTAACCTAGATTTACTCTGAACTTCAAGAGAATTAGCTACTTTGATATTTTAACCAAATTTTCATAGTTTCTCTATGTTTCTTCACCTCTTTCTAAAGATTCTTACCGCAGAAGCTTAAACTCTGTCAATACTCCCGCCACACCTCACAAATAGTGGGTACTAAAAATTGTAGAATAAACATATCCCTATGCCCTGTGAATTTCTTCAGAGTAAGATTATGCCAAAAACTCATTCAAATATTTAAACAGACACTATTACCTGTTGAATGTAGAAAGAAACCTAGTTGGCACAATAGAACTTGGAGAGTCAGGATTATGGAATCATGGGCATTGGGACAAGACAGCAGTTTGATCATCAATTACAGTAACTTCATTTTGTAAATGGAAAAAGGAGGTTCAGAGAAAGGTGAAACAAACAAAATTACACAGATGGGCAAATGGCAAACCAAGGACTTGAACCCAAATGTTTACATTTAATTCAAAATCCTTTGGCTGCCTCAAATGAAAAATTATATATATGCCGTGAGATACATACTTAGATTTCCAGAAAATGTGAAAATCTATATTATTAAAAATCAAGCTGACTATAACAAACATAGGGACATTAAGACTTAATGGGTCACAGAAATAAGAAGTAAGAATATACACAAATAATGCAAGAGGAAGTAGTCTATGGGCCAAGTGAGTTGATATTTGGAAAGGCCTAAAAGAGTTCTCAGAAGAAAGCATCAACAATTTTATTTTGATTCCTTATGTCAGAGAGAAATTGAGTTGACCCATGGATGAGTAGTCACTAGAAAAGAAAATATGTAGGTACGTAAGGGTGAGGGTGTCAAAAATCATGAATTCCAAGAGTTAAATAATAAAACCATCAGCACCCAAAGTGTTTCCATGAAAAATCTGTTGATCAAGCTGGATTGTAAAATTCCTGGTAATGGGGATATTTGCTTTATGTTCTTCAAAATGCCTCCAGAACACAGTAAGTTTTTAGGAAATTATTATTAATATGTGATTAAACCCATCAGAAGGATAAGGATTAAAAATATTATCCAGAAAATCCTTTTTTAATAAAATTCAACAGCTTTAATATTTCTTAAAGTTAAAAAAAAATGCAAAAAAAAAAAACCACAACATTTTCAAATGGTGGAGGGTGTGTTGAACTGTGGGTGTGCCACATTGCCAATTATTCCCCTCAGTATGCCAAATAGTACCCTCAGTAACCCAGAGGGCTGGTATGTGCATGAATTTATACTTTCACAGCATGTAGACCTGTCATTCTTCCCAGATTTAAAAAAAAATCTGCCTGGGTCTTGTTAGGAGGTCTCACAGGTATTGCAATAGCATTAAAATTGCTTTGATGTTTAAAAAAAAAACATTTTCAGAACCTTATTTAATGTCATGATTTGTTTGCCTTCTAAAATATGTTGTTGTGAACATGCAAGCAAACAGTAGCAAATATTATCTAAACTACAAACTTCATAAGGAAGCCAAATTGCAAAATATATCCATGCAGTGTCATACAAAAGACATCATATAAAGATTAAGGATGTCAGTTATAATTGGTGATAATGTTGTAATTGATTGATTACTGATTAATTATTTATGATGTTCTCGTTGCTGAAATACCTGCCTTGAGAGAATATTATACATGTTAACAAAACAGATTGTGCCAATTAGGTTCTTGCCTTACTAATTCTTACATGTTTGTTTGTTTGTTTTTAATTTACTGTAAAAACTGAATACTTATATAAATTCCAAAGTTATCGGACTTTATATTTTCTTTGGGTAGCTCTGGAAAAAACTTAGTGGTAGAACTGAAAATATAATTTGGGGAATTAGATAGAAGGGTGAATCTCTTCTCAACTTCTCATTAACCATAATTATTATTAGAGATAAATATAGCTGTAGAAAGAAAGCCTTTAATCTGCCATTCGTAGCTGTAGTCTTTGGCCTGCCTCTGATCTCCCTCTATCTTACACAAACTGGGAATGCTTTGTATTTGGTTCCTAGAAGATAACAAAATGGCTATTTGTAGATCTACTTGTGATTTCTTGTTCTGACAAGAACCAGAGCAGCAGCAGTGGTGTCCTTCTCACCGTCAGTATCCCTGTCAGGGAAAGAAGGGTGCCAGCAGGGAGCAGTCTGCTCAGGCCTCTCTTGGCACCAGAAATCCTGGTGCTGACGGCTTCTTGGCTCACTGAACATTTTCAGCACTCACCACACAGTCCAGACCCTGAGGGCCTAAATGGGCTGCACCTACGTTTTTCTTCTGATTTAGCATTAAGTAATGTGTACATAAAATAATTTAACAAATGTTCTATAACCATTTAAGCTACTACAATAAATATACTCTGATATAAAAATAACATTTCGATAGTCATCTGACAGATAACTTTTTTCCCTAGAAATGCTGCCTAGATGGGGGAGCAGTGGTGCAGTAAATATGGCAAATTCTGCAGGTAACTTTAAATGATCACACTTAGGCAGATCACGTCTTAGATTAAAATTCATGTCTATTTCAAGCACATGGGTATTGAGGTCTTAGTTTTTAGACACATAGGTACATGGAAAATTTACTTGACTTTGAAATGAATGCTTGAGAAATAGGCTACTGTTTTTCCTCTCAGCTTTGGTCTTCACAAGGCAGCTTATAACAATGAAAGCCCTTAAAAGCATTGATAGGTTAAGGGCTATTAGTCTAGGTCCGAAAAAAGGTCGTTTAACTCAGTAAGCCTGGACACATAATCTTAATGCTTTGCTTTTTCTGCCAGGAAGATTCAGGGCTTTATTGAGGGAGATTCAAATACCGAGTTGTTTAGTGGATAAATAACCTTGTAAAATCTCAGGCTCCTAACACAATGCAATCACCATCATCCATTGAATCTTGAAGGAGCTAATGACTCCTTCTTCAAGTGAGGGATAATGCTCTTGGGTGACTATATATATTTTGTTCCAAGATCAATAATGTGCTGGTTCTCTGTATCTAACAGTTATTGATACATATCCAACTGATTCTGTTTCATAGCCCTCTGTTTATTTTGGAATGCTAGCTATATTTTTGAGAACTTTATTCAGTCTTATTTTAATTCCCTTTTAGCATATTCTTTTATTTATGTTATCTCAAGAGTGATCTCTTGTTGGGATGGTTCCATGAAATTAATGTTTCTTACTGCAACCTTATTTTTTTGGAAGAAATTTCTTGGCCAGCTGATTGTTTTCTCTTCATGCTCATCTCTCCATCTTTGTTTGGTCTGTGCTTGCTTTTCTAGGACCCCCCAGGTTTCTCAGGTGAGAATCAGTTCTTATATATCTGGTTCTGTATTGTGCTAAGAAAATATAACCAATACATTTTCAGAGTCAGTGTGTAGCTTGCCCCAGGCTCTGGTTGAGGGGTTGTCACAGTCCTTCCCTGACACTCCTGGGATATTGCTCACTACAGGCAACAGATCCTAGTCAGAGTCAAAGCGGTTTCCACTTTCCATTTGCAAACGGGTTTTCTGCTCCCTGATAGTGGGTGGGGCACTGTTAGAACTGCTTCCCCTGGGAGTGGAATTTAAAGATGACATTTCCAGGAGTCATTTCCAGGAGTGAAGCCCCATAGACTTGCCTCTTCATGCGGCTACTTTGTTTTCATTCCATTTCTTCTCCCCAGATAAATTTAACCTGTTTCTGGGCATGAGCATGTTTGTGTAAGTATGTACTAAGAATGTTTTGTCTGTCATGCTGTGTGGTTTGAGTATGGGGATACAGTGTGAACTAATTTTAACATATTTACCTCTTAAAAGCATTTTAAAAAATCTATGTTTAAGTAACCTTGAACAGCTTCAGAATAAGCTATGTCTTATACAAAGTCCAAACAAAAGAAGAAATACAGACTGTCCAAACAAAAGAAGAAATACAGACTATATTAGCTCACCACACACACACACACACACACACACACACACACGATATTTATCTAAGCATCAGGTTTCTACTTCCAAATGTGAAGAGAATATGAAGTTAATTTTTTTTTAAGATCGGTAACAATATTTTAGAGTTGAGAGAAAAAGAAAAAGTGCATGCTCACAGTTTAAGGGACTCTCAGACTTGAATACGTAATTCATGGGGGTATAATTTATCAACAAAAATCATGCTCAGACTGCTATCAATTGAGTACAATTAACCTCATCTTGTAAAATATCTTACTGTACAAAATCTATTACTCCATAAAATCACTTGCTCTGTAAAAGTATTTTAATGCAATATCAATTAATATTTGACACAAAAGTTAAATTTTAAAAAATATAATATTTCATTAAAATACTTTATTGCTGAAATATAAAAAAGCTTAAATTAGCAACATTAATATTCAGAATAAGCAATAGCATGAACCATATTACTTGCTGGTTTATTTAGCTTAAAATTCTAAGAGCCAAATTAGGAAATAGACATGATATTCAGTAATAGGTAGAATATTTTTTTCCTCCATTGGAAATAATCCATTTCTTTTAATTATTTACATATTAATCTTATTAATGCTAGTGATATTATATAAGCCTAAATATCCCTGTGGCCAGACTCTCAGCATTCTCTTCTAGTACTCTCAGCCACCAGACCTTCACCTCTCCGTCTTCTCTCTCTCCTTAAATTTTTGTGTTCTACTCTTAATAACACTTTGGAAATGTGTGAGTAACTTAAAGATATGGACTTTGGTTTTCTGTTTGCTCATATGACATCTACCTTCATTCTACATGTATAAGGTACTGTCCTGCCAAGATTGACTCTAACAGAAAATGTCAAAGAGATTTTATGTGTCAATATTTCATCTAGTCCTTTTTTAAGACCTCCTTTTTCTCCTTTGAGACATTTTCTCAAAGCACAGTAGTCTTCAATTGCCAAGAAAACGCTACTATTGTTCCCAATTCTATCCAATTCCCTATTCACTCGCAGTTTTCTTTGTCTGCTTATTTAACATTAAAACACATTTTTATAAAGGGGAGTTGTGTCAAGTTTTCCAGCTATATCTTTCTTAAAAGCCCTTTCTTCTTATTTAAAATACCAAGGTTAACATACACACATTCAGTTTAATCTCCTTGCTTTAACTATTCTAAACTTTTATGTATCAGTAACACTGGTTCCTGCCCCAGGTTAAAGGGTAAAGTTGGGGTGCTAAGAATAAAAGAGATCTTTGAGTTGACAACAGTAGCATTTTGTTAGCTATTGAAGGCTACTCTGAGTAGATGTCTCAAAGGAGAAATAAGAGAACCAAAAGTTGAATTAAATTCACTTCCAATTGCATTACAAGATTATATGTTCTTATAATTATTGATCTTTCTCAAGCAGCCCTTGTAATAAATATTTTCTGTCCCCAAATCCTTACTAATTCATTATCCTGCCATTTCTCTCCCTTTCAGTTGCCATGCTGAAAGAAATAAGTTAAAATTGCATGCAAATGTATCACTACAGTAACCAAATTTCAAATACTCTGTTGGGAAATAATGTGAATTGATGAATACACTAACAGTAAAAACCTAAATCAAAGAACAATAAGAGATTTCTGTAAAATCAAATGCACAAAATGATGTAAAATTATGGTCTTCATGTAGTCAGTGTGGACACTCTTAAAAACCCATTGAGAGATTAAATATTAAAGGGTTTTATAAACTACATAACAAAACAGTTTATAACAAAAGGGTAAATTTTGTTAGGTAGAACAAATTTAACATGCTTGCAGTAAACACAATTAGCCTTGTGATATAGTTTGGCTGTGTGTCCCTTCCAAATCTCATGTTGAAATGTGAGCCCCAGTGTTGAAACTAAGGTCTAGTGGGAGGTGTTTGAATCATGGAGGTAGGTCCCTCCTGAATGGCTTGGTGGCCTTCCCATGGTAATGAGTGAGTTCCAGCTCTATTTGTTCTCCTGAGCTGGTTGTTTAAAGAAGCCTGGTACCTCCTTCTCTCTCTTGCTCACTCTCTCCCCATGTGACTTGCCTGCTCTCCCTTCGCCTTCCACCATGAATAAAAGTTTCCTGAGGCCTCACAAGAAGCTGAGCAGATTGGCACCATGCTTGTACAGCCTGCAGAACCAAATAATTTATTAAATTACCCAGTCTCAGGTATTCCTTTATAGCAACACAAAACAGAATAACACACCATGCTTCTCCAATTTTATGTATTTTAATTTATGTATTTTAGTCAGTCCCTTATTAACTGAAATAAGTAATTTGATGTCTATCAAAATATTGGTGTCTAGACTGAAAAATGTTTAGTATTGAGAAAAAAAAGTCCATAAGATAAGATTAGTGTTATGCAGTAGAAAGATAGTCAGCAGAGGATTAAAAAAAAAAAACAACCACTGGGTTTAAATCCTCAAGAACGTCATAACTATGTGGTCTTGGGTAAGTATTTAAACTTTTTTTCCTTGTAAAATGAACTCACTGCAGAGTTGTTGTGAGAGTAAAGGTAAAGTTACTAGCTGGGTATTTTGTACCAAAAGATACACAATGATAGATTATATCATATTCCTTATTATTGCCATACAAATTATTTCAATAGTGTATGCTATTTCTCTATTCCTTTAATCAAAACTCAGATACTGAAATATTCTGAATATATACTTTGCTCACAAAACATTTTGCAAAGCTGTTACATATTCAAGACCAGAGAGCAAAGCCTTTAAACTGTAGGAATATTTATAAAGACAGTCTTTACCACTAAATGTAAACTAGTGAGTCTCCACTTTACCATCGAAGTTCAGAAATGATACACATATTTTTTGAATTACCTATAATAAAGAGTAAAATGCATGTTAGAAAGTTAGTAACTAGGAAAATCTCTCTGAACATACAGAGAAAAGCTTAGTTGATTAAGTGAAAAATGAAAAGTCATATAATTTTTTGTTACAGCTTTATTAAAAATAGATATGCAATGTCATTAGAGGACTGTCTCCTTATTAAATAGGAGTAGATAAGTTTCAATCCTTTTACAATTTTGAAGCCACTAAAATGAGCAAAAAATTGATGTTTTAAAATGGTAAATTAAATACATTTGGCTTACATAAACAATAATATTAAAGGAAAAGTATTTTAGAATTAGGTTCCCTAAAATAAGTGGGCTTCCTATAACAAACCCTACTTATATGTCTATAAGTAGAAAATAATTAGAAACAAATCTGGTTTAAATGGTCATGATAATAGAATAGATCCCCACAGGCATAAAAGAACCATGACAAATCACAAGTTTAATATCCTTCTGTCTAGAATAAACTTCACCTTCTCTAAGTCCTATAGCTCCTCTTTGACTTTAAATCCTCTGAAGAAGCAGTTTACACATAACACAGGTGTTAAATATAGTCTAGTCCTTTGGGTATTTACCTTTAGCGTTAGATATGCTTATTAGCCTAAGAAGAGAACAGAAGCTTTGGCTGCATATGTGTTAGTGAGAAGAAAGGATTTTCAGGAGGGTATTCTAGCCAGAGTCAAGGTTAATATGCCTTGGCTTCTATTACTCGAAGGACTGCCAAATCTAGTGGGGAATATGACCTGCCACCATGTCATCACCTCACATCTGCTAGATGCTGACAATAACCCATTTTGGGGCTAAGTATCCTGACAAATAGCACTTTCTCATGATTTATTTTTGGCATATCTTCAAGTATTCATGAACACTGCCAGGAAAATATCAGTTGTTCCTATAGGAATTCTTAGAATGGAAATTAATTATTTCCTTACTTATGGTTGTTATGTACTGACAGAAGGTAATGAAGCAGAAAAATTCACAGGCAAAGTAAGCTCTTACTGATGGAATATTTGTAAAATGTTAATCATGACTTCATAGTGTACTATTAGACAAGAAACAATCAGAAGAATTACAACCTAAATAAGAGGCAACAGAAAAAAAGTTCTTGCCTAACTGTGTGTTATATAGAAAGATTATAATTAATGTTAACAAAAAGTGACTGCTTTGTTATCCTTTATTTAGACCTTGTATAAATAAGTAAAATCTGTTGGCATTTTGCTGATCATGAATTGTCATGTGCCCAAAACTTAGATCTTAAGAGAAAAGGAGGCAGAAACTTCTAACTTTAATTTGGCCAGTTCAGTTGTTCAAATTTTTAAATCAGAAATATAATATTTCACTCTACTATGTGAAAAACAAAGTAATTTACAGTAAGCTGTAAAAATTAAAACATTTAAATTCAAGAATTCCCTTTTTACAAAAATCTGTGATTTTTCTAAATGGATTTGGACCATTTAGAAAACAAGAATTTTTGTAAAAACTTAAGTAGACTTTGAAGGTTTGAATTACATAACTAAAGTATCTGAAAAGTTAAGTGGAGTGTCCCTCTTCAACTTAAAACCTCAATAATTATACTTTGATTTGAGGCAAAATTAGGATTTACATTATGATAATTCTTTTTGGAAATCAAACGTCATAATTTTGTGGCTATGTATTGTTGAGGGACAGTGGAGCTCACCAAATATTCCATCTGCATTCCTATATCTTGCAACCCACTTCCCTGCCATTAATGGAACTGCTGAACATCTCCAACCATTAAACTGTGAGCAAATGTGATTTGAGTTACTTCTGGGCCTACAGATAAAAATAAACTGGTAAGCAACAATATAGCAGTCTCTCCCAAAGCCACAGTGATTCAAGAGCCCACATATTCCAAATGATGTACCTAAATTATTGCCTTAGTCACTTTATATGTATATGTTTCATTTAACAGTCACAGATATCCTGTGAGGTAATGTTATAATATGTGTTTTATCAAGTAGAAAACTAAGGATAAAGTTGGTTAAGTCACAGGCATGATGGGCATAGTGGTTAAGAATATATATATATATCCTGAGATCAGAGAGAAAACCATTCAAATCTTATTTCTACCATTTATTCTTATGTGATCTTGGCCTATTTAATTTCCTAAAGTCTCAAACCCTTCAACAGAAAAATGAGAAGTGTTATAGTACTTCCTAGCAGAATTATAGTGAGAATTAAGTGATAAAAACACATGTTGACCTCTGTGCATGTTTTAAATACTCAATACTGGAAAGCTGTTTTTATTCTATCATCATAAACTCTTAATCTTTAACATTTTTTAATGATTAGGTCAGGAGATATGGAACCTCAGTTTTAAGATGGGACATTTTCACATTACAGAGAAGCAGGTGCAAACAAATTTGTCAGTATGCCGTAAAGATACTAGTTTCTTACATGAATAGCATTCTTTCCTCTATGGTTCATTTTTTAAAATGTGGCCAATACACATTACCACTCTTATACTAAAATTAAAGCATCACAGAACTGGAAGTTCTGGGTTTCATAGTAAATTATTCAGAAAATGTTTAATTTCCATCCACTTGTCAGTTTTAAGCTGAACACATTTTAAGGCAGGGAGATAGAGGTGTGAGAGGAGTTCTATTGTGAAGATTCCTTACATTTCAAGGTGTCTTTGAACAGTATTTGTCCCTAAGAATTAAAGGAATGTTAAAGATAATCTTTCAAAAATGATTATCTAAAACTGCCAATTATCTGAGTAAATCTTTCAATGTCGCTTTAAAAATCTCTTCAAAAAGAAGGTTCAGATTTTTTAGCATATGAATATTTTGATTTACTCTCTATTTTTAGGCCCACCCTTATCCTGTTCTAGTTTGAGTTCTGTTAAACTATGTTCAGTTTCCCAAACTATCCATATTCACTTTTTCTCTGGTCATTACACTTGCTGGTCTATGATAAAAATTTCCCATTGCAGACCTGGGAATTAATGTTTCTCAAGATAGGAATACAATCCAATTAAAAGCAGTCATTTTCAGGGACAAGGAGAGGAATTGTTTGGATGATGAACCTTCCTACTCTGGTGAAAGAGGCCCAGCAGAGACAAGCAGATCTGAGAGATTGAGAATGAGAAAGAGCAATAACATTTGAGCATCTGCATCTAGTCACATATGAAGTCAAAATCATCTCATATGACTTCCTATACACATAAGTTAAAAAATATAACGTATTTTAACTTCTTTTCATTGCAGCTATACTTATTCAAACAGATTTTACATTTTGTCAACATTTCCCTAAATATCCTTAAGGTGGAAACTAAATTTAGTATGCATAAAATTCCCTGGAGAGGCTTGTTAATGATAGATTTATGGCTTTATTCATAGAATTTCTGATTTAATAGTTTTGAGAAAGAACTCAGGAATTGTTATTTTTCAGCCAATACCCTTTTATCTCTTATGCATCTGAAGACTTTCATGCCATAAGAAAAACCAGCTTGAAGGATTAAGAAATGATATGTTTTGGTAGTGCTTAAAAATCATCAACAATAATGCCTTATGCAAATATTAGGGCTCCTTCTTATACCTGCAAGTATACACACAATAAATAACATTTTCTTTGCCTAGTGAGATTACTGAAAAGATAAAATCAATGACTGTATTCTTACAGAAGCATCAGCCTGCTCAATAATCACTGGTGTCTTTCCTGAACACTCAATACCAGTTCATACTAACAAATGATCATTGAAATTAAGGGCCTCATATTGTACTAGGTTCAGGACAGCTGTTCCAGAATCTTCTAACATGAACTTATAATACTTCTCACTGCTGATGGCTGCCGTGGCCTATGCCATTGCACCATCTGCTCAGCTCTCACTCACCAGCAGCTGCTATTCTTGCTTTGGCACCATCTGCCTGGCTCTCTCTTCATCCCATCTGTACTACTCATTGGCACTGCTAAAATTACAACACATTTCACCCTCTATTCCTAAACAGAGGAATTCCTGAGTCATTTCTCCTTTTAGATTTAGGGAAGCCCTTTGTGGAAAATCTATAGAACTCACTTAAAAAAATCTCTTTTCCCTCACAATTAAAAATTTCACACTATTAATGATTTTTTTAAATCTATGGGAAACTCTTGTCTTGATTGACATAATAGAACTACAGAGCTTCATAAATGCAATTATAATGATACTTGGTGTTTTGATAATGTATCTCCTTTAAAAATTTCTTAATATATATCTAAAAATAGAACAAACTTTTAGAGATTTTAGCAATTTACATGTATAAACCAATCTGGTGACTATAAGTTTGTCACATATTTGATCAACAAGCATGAGGAAAATATTCACACTATCAATGAAAAATATAACATTTGAAAGACATAAATTTATAACCCAGCTTGGGAAATGGAAATGAATGTGAGTGATGGAAATATAAGACTTAGAATGACTGATTAAAAGTCTTTATTTAGAAGAGTTAAACCTTCTCCCCACCACCCTTCTTCAGTGACTTCCTTTACTTATACAGGCAGATGACTCCTCTGAAGAACTTAGGAAAGTTATAAATTGAAGAAACTAAACAAGAAGAGCTTTGAAATTAGAACCCAAAAATGAAGCAGAGGGCAATGAAAAATTGCAAGGAAAAAAATGATAGCTTATTACATGCTGATTCAGAATTTTCAGTACTAATCTTCCACTCTGCTCCTATAATACGAGCAGCCAGGTCTTTAACTCTTTGCTAATTTAAATTAAAGAAATTTTTCCTGGTCGTGGGGGAGGGGCTCCAAATTTTGACATTTGAAGTGCTCAAATAATTTTTTCAAAAAAAACCCCAGAAAACCATGATTTTTATACAAATATGACATGACTTTGTCAAACGTGTCAAATGAAAAACAAATCTAGGTTTAGTATAGACATTTATTTGAAAGGCGTATTGTATAGGAGGGAAAGGGACTATTGCAATAAGAGAGAGAGCGACCAGAACTAAGTCTAAACTAAATTATGCAGGGGCAGGAGGCTGCAGATTTTCAAAGACTGGGGTGAGCTAGTGGAAAAATATTTAAAAATGTTAGAGTGCAGTCACAGGGCATCTGTGTTTGCTAATTGGCTTTATCCAAAGGAAAAATAAATTTCTCATATCTTTATGACAGGAGGCACTTTTACAACTTGGAGCAAGATACCTACCAGAGTTAGGTTCCAACGCTTTCACGGTAACTGGAAGATAGGGTTACCATCTCCCTTGAAATAATTAAAAACAATTCTGATAAGACAGGGAATTTTTTCAATGTAGGCAAATTTCATAGAAAGTAAAGAATAATATTTCCTATTGAAGGGGAAGAAATTAGCCAATAAAACAAAGGCATAAGCCCATCAGAAATGAGCAAACTTTGTAAAAATGTTAATATGTGTTATGGCTTCTATTCAGACTCAGCTAAGATAGAATTGTCTTTCTTTATATGTTCATTGCTATATTTGCTTTCATATTCTAGAAGAAGCTGATATTTTGAGATAAAATTTTTCTATATCTCTTTGGGAAGAAAGCGCACACACATACACGTATTTCTGTCACTATTGCTCATCATATAGACACTACTAGCAATATTAACTATTAACTTTTAACGAGAATGATCTATCTTACATAGTATATAAAAAATGGCAGGTAGATAAATGAGAATTAATTCATACAAACGTTTTAAAATATTAACCAAGTGCATGTAACTGTCAATGTTGAATTTTATCTGAGCCCTATGTTCCTAGAAAGCAGCAACAACAAAGAAGATCCCCACCCTTGTGATCATGTGTTTCATGGCAAAGAACTGTCATACTCTCACGTATTTTGAAGTAAAATACTTCTGCCTCCTTGTTCATGACGTTCATACACTTGTGGATTACTCCTTTGTTTGCCAGCTTCTATTAAACCCCAGATTCTTCTTTTTCTTCTGGGATGTTTCTCATTAATTAACATTCTCCCTATTACAATAAAGTAAATAAGATCATCTCCCGAATTGTCCAGTGCACTTTGTCTTTTAAATAGCACAACTTTCTACGGGCATGCACATTCTTATATAATAATGTATTAATAAATTCTGGAAGTAAGAAAACATTTTATAGTCATAGGTAAATGTCAAAACTTTCTTGTTTATAAACTCACAGACAAACAAGCACATAGAGAGCTTCAGCTCTAGCTCTACAACTTCAACTACAGATTACAAATAAACAAACACAAAAAACTCACACATTTCTTCCCATGGGGCATGAAATTATTCATATATTTGAGCTCAAAAATAGAAAAATATGTGAAAAATATTAACAGAATGAATTCTTCATCATCTCTCATGGGTGATAGAACACATTTCTGTCATCCATCAGCCATAGTCATGAAATGATCAGATGATAAAACCAAACTCTTCCTAGTTACTGCTACTAATGGAGAATAATTTAGTGGTTGTTAATGAACAAAAACAAAACAAAATCAAAAAAGAAGATGAAAAATTTTAGAATAAAAGAGAGTCAGCGAAGCTAAGGTTCTATTGTCACTTGGAACTCTCAATGGGAGCCAAAAAAAGACATCCCTGAGTTTTAGCATCATGTTAGATACCCTTCTTTATCAATACGCTTTACCTGTTAGAGCCAGGTGAACTGTATTGATATACAGCTTATACAAAATATAAACCACATTGATGTTTGATTAATCTACGGTGAACTTCACCGGTTTATAAGACCTGCCCTTGTGTGCTTCCAGTGAGTGTCTATAGTGCCTCACTCTTAAAAATGAGCTGATAGCTGAGGATCAGCAAATATTTTAGCATCCAAATGAAAGGTACCAAAGTCAGCAAACAGGTAGAAGTATTGTACAATAAGCAGAGGTAGTTCAGTTTACATCATTTTAAGAGAGAAAAATGACCACATGTTGTTATAAATATGCTCATTATATTATCACTCCTGTCAGAAATAGCTATTACATGATTTACTCAACAAACACAAATATTGATGTTCCAAAGAAGGTTTAAGAGGTAAAGAAGGCAAATGAGTACAAAAAGCGTAGGCAGAACCATATTCTGAGGAAAATTACCTTCTAACCAATAATATAAAATATATCATAAAAACTATGAAGAACCACTGGAGGATTCTATGCAGGAGAAAATAATGTTTAAAGTGCTTTCACAAATATTGGCATTGCTGAAACATAAAAAATCACAGATTTACTTGAGGATTTTCTAATGTTCATCCTAACTTTTTAAAAAACAAAATGCTTAAAATAAGCTACATATGATTTACTTCTAGTTCCTTCTTTTTTAGAAGTTAAAGTTCATTATACTACATCCTAGAATTTCAAGGTCTAAATTACTGATTCTAGTACTATGTAATCCATATGAGATATTTGTTTTTTTTTTCCAAGGTTGATTAAGGATGATGAAAGAGAAGCAGTTGGGGAAGTGGAAAAGAATATGCCTATGATAGCTCCAGTCTGGTGGGTTACCTTATCTGACTGTACATCTACAGGAAAAGAATCATTTTCCCACTGACTGTTCAGAAGTTATCGGTTCATCCACCTGTTTTGTGCAACAGGAATGTACAAAGTTCATGGATTACTTGACAGAGGCTTAAAGAATTTTATTTTCACATTTTTAAAATTAGCACTTTCAAATTTATCTCTTTGTTGTCGTTACTTTTTCTGATTCTCTAAGTGACCTGTGTCTTCCTCTTGTCATCTTTCCTTTAAATGTTTTCTCCATTTGTTATCCATTACTCCTTAAAAATAGATTCTGGACCCCTTGTCCTTCTTGTTTATTTTGTTCAAGCCTCCTCTGTTCGTGAAATATAAAGGATGACTTTCTCTACCCAAAATGTTGCTGTCTCTGAAGGGAGGAGGACTGAACTTGGCTCCCACAGAAAATGGTGACATTTTAATATTTAAATGAGCCCAGTGTTGTGTGGGGAGAGTTACATTCTTGAGTTCACTTTAGTCTCATTACTCTTTTGTCTCTTGGAAATAGATGTGTCATAACATCTGACCTAAAGTATAAAAGATAATGAGGAACTGAAAAGGTAAAGAGACAGTAAGGGAAGTAGTATAAAAGAAAACTTGCACATAATCATAATAACACAATACTTGTTAAAAATGACAAGGAAAAGTTTATTCAATAATATCGTAATAAGGGTTAAGATTATATTGCAATAGGAAAGACAGATTGAACTCAACTCCACTGAAACAAAAGGCTGGAGGATTTTAAAACACTGGAGCCAGCTAATTGAAAAGTACTGGAGGACATTGAGGGTGCTTGGTTCATGTGATTAGGTTATTCGTGTTTACTGATTGTTATGTGAAGTTAAGCTTCTACTCTCCCACAGAGTTTAAAAGACAGTCTCTAGGTTCTATATGATTACGATTCAAAGCAATAGTTCCAAAGTTCTTGAGAAAGATGTTCCTGGGTTATATAAGGTTTACATCTCAAAGAGCCAGAGAAAAAATTTACAATTGCCAGTTTCCCAAGTAAATGCTCTAAGAAAAGGTAGGTCAGAAGCCTACAGTCAGAAAGAATCCTGTCTGAAGTTCAGGCAAACTGATAGAAATATTAAGGCAGTCAATAGCGTTCTAAGAAATGAACACTTAAAATCCTGTGCCCAAATGTGCTGTAATAATAAAAGAAGAAGTCTCCATTTTTTCATCCTCACTTTTCGTTTCCTTTTACTTTTCTTTAACAAATCTTTACTGTACAACTTTTGTTTGTTAAATACTTTATTTGAGAACCACAAAGTACACGCACATTAAAAAGGAATGCAAACTTTCAATAGCAGTGAGAATTAAGCAGTAGAAATTAAGACTTTTGGTCAGATCTATCAAATGCCAGAATAAATTTTTGCTAAATAATATTCAGATGAAAAATTGATCCGGAATGGTACATCCATGGGCAGAAATAGGGTTATTGGAGAAACTAGCAATAATTTCTCCCACATAATCATATTCCTTTTACTAAAAAATTATAAGAAAGTCAAAGAAAGGGGGTACCAATGCTTGTGCATAAAAGCTGTTTTCTAGGATGAGCAAAATATAGTGGGCCCTTGAAAAACAATGGGAATTGGAGGCACCAACCCCTTGTGCAATCAAAAATCCATGCATAAGTTTAGCTCCGCCAAAACTGAACTTCTTATAACCTATAATTGACTGAAAGTCATATCAATAACAAAACAGTCAATTAAATGTTTTATATTATATGTATTTTTTATTGTATTCTTACACTAAAGAAAGCTAGGGGAAAGAAAATTTTATTTTTAAAAATCATAAGAAAGAAAATGTATTTGCTATTCATTAAGTGGGAGTGGATCATCCTAAAAGACTTCATCCTGGTTGTCTTCACTTTGAATGGGCTGAGAAGGAGGAATAACAAGATATATTGGTCTTTCTGTCTCAAGAATGGCAAAGGCAGAAGAAAATTCACATGTAAGTGAACCCACAGAGTTCAAATCTATGTTCTTCAAGGGTCAACTGTAATAACCCTTCATTAGTAACTCATTTTTAAATTAATGCTGGGACCTCCATTACTTCGTTTTAATTGGGAGCCCTTATATTTAGGGTTTATTACTTGAAAAACAAAAAAAATGGCAAGCTATTAGTGTTTTTTGTTTTGTTTTCTGTTATTCACAATAAACTAATCAGGTTATTTGATATTTTTAGATATTTGATCTGTCAGGAACAGTAGAGTCCTTCCTAGATTATCGAAATTCTATTTAATAAAGGAATAACAAACACACACATAATAATTAGATATTATTCATATTATTCTGCCATTTAGTTGCTTTCATAAGCATAATTTTTAACTCCGACCATTTTTTTTTTTTTTTTTTTTTTTGAGAGGGAGTCTCGCCTGTGGCCCAGGCTGGAGTGCAGTGGCGTGATCTCGGCTCACTGCAAGCTCCACCTCCCAGGCTGAAGCCATTCTCCTGCCTCAGCCTCCCTAGTAGTTGGGACTACAGGCGCCCGCCACCGCGCCCGGCTACTTTTTTGTATTTTTTAGTAGAGATGGGGTTTCACTGTGTTAGCCAGGATGGTCTTGATCTCCTGACCGTGTGATCCGCCTGCCTCGGCCTCCCAAAGTGCTGGGATTACAGGCGTGAGCCACCACGCCCGGCCAACTCCAACCATGTTGACTCCATATTGAGGGCCGGTCTCACTATATAATAGAAAGCTAAATAAAAACTTAAAAACAACAATCCAAAAAACCTGCTAAAACAAAATCTAACTTGGATAGGGCAGGAGGGAGTCATGGAATAGTTCACCTTCGAGACTGGATCTTGAGGGACTGGAGATGAAAGCAGACCATGGGGCAAATGTGAAAAATGAGATTTAGACCCTCTGGAATATCTCTGAGAATGGTGTTGTAGCAGGTTAAGCAAGCAGTGGACACTGCAAAAGTTTATTTATCAATAGTGTAATTAGATCACTTCAGGCAGTCATACCAAATAAATACGTCTCTTCACAATAAAGGAAAAACACCCTACTGTAACAATCTATATTGAAGATTTTTCCTTTTAGTCCAAGCAGATTTTCTGATGGCAGGTAGTTAGAAAATGGGAAGGGAGGAACTACATTAGTATATATAGGACAATTGGCTCTAGGGGGAATTACGGAAGCAGGAACTAAACTAAATTTGAATGTGACCCAGCAATATGATTTCTATACTCAGTAGAAAAATAGGCACATGTATCCCGAAGAAGTATCCAAGAATTTGTAATGCAATTACTAAAAATTATAGAATTACACAAAATTACCAAAAGCTAATAAAAAAGTCCATTGCCAGTTAGTCAAATAAAGTGCAATACATTTGTAAAATGAAATTATTATTCAAAAATGAAAACATAAATGGCATCAGTGACACTACTAAATTTCACAAATGTAATATTGAGCAAAAGAAACTAGTCATAAAAAATACCGCATGACTTCATTCATATATAATTCGAAAGCATTCACAAATTATCTGTGCTGTTAGGAAGAAGAATGTGGTTGGAACAAGAGGGGATACTAAAGTGTTATTAACAGTCTACTTCTTGACCTTGGTGGCTATGTGTTATATTGGTATCTTAAGACTGCTGTAACAAATCATCCCAAACTAGATTGATTACAACAACCATTTTGTTTTTTTTCTTCACAGGTCTGGAGGCCAGAAGTCTGAAGTCAAGGTGTCAACGGGGCTGTGCTCCCTCTGAAGGCTCTGGGGAAGAATCATTTTTTGCCTCTTCCACCTGGTTTCTGTTGTTTCTTGGCTTGTGGTTGCACAATTCCAAGATAGTCTCTGTGTCTCTGTCTTACCCTTTTCTGTCCTTTATAAATTGCTGTGAATTTAAGGCCCACCACCCAGATATACAGGATGATAACATCTCAAAATCTTTTGCTTAAACCTTTTCTTTGCAAAAACCTTTTTCCAAATAAGGTCACATACGTAGTTTCTGGGTATTAGGATATGGGCTTTTCTTTTTGATGCCACCACTCAACCCACTACACGTGAGCCTGTTCATTTTGTAAATAGTCGTTGAACTGTATGCTTGTGATTGAGTACTATCCTCCTTATGGATTCTAATTCTTAAAAAATGTTTAAATGATTAATGCCTCTTATATTTTATAAGTTTTCCAGTTAATTATGCAAATCTTGTTTGATTTGGCATATATTGGACATTGCAATGAGGAGAGAATATTGGTTTCCTCATGACTCCAAATTTTTTAGCCACAGACTATACAATAAATCCACAAGCAGATTTTTAATATAAAACATATATATACACATTGTGTTTAGTAGAGATTTGTTTATTTTTTAACGTTAACTTTTTCAAATTTTTATTTATTTTTTTCCATAAGTTATTGGGGTGCAGGTGATATTTGGTTACATGAGTAAGTTCTTTAGTGGTGATTTCTGACATTTTGCTGCACCCTTCACCTAAGCCGTATACACATCACCATATCTGAGTCTTATCCCTCACTCCCCTCCCACTCTTACCCCCAAGTCCCCAAAGTCCATTGCATCATTCTTATGCCTTTGCATCCTCATAGCTTAGATCTCACATATGAGTGAGAACATACGATCTTTGGTTTTCCATTGCTGAATTACTTCACTTAGAATAATAGTCTCCAATCTCATCCAGGTCACTGCAAATGCTGTTAATTCATTCCTTTTCATGGCTGCAGAGTATTCCATCATATATATAAATATATACATCTATATATATAAATATATACATTTATATATAAAAATATATGTGTATATATACAATATATAAATATATGTATATAAATATATACTATATATAAATATATGTATATAAATATATACTATATAAAAATATATGTATCTAAATATATACATATATAAAAATATATGTATCTAAATATATACATATATAAATATATGTATCTAAATATATACATATACTTATATAAAATATATACTATAAATATACATATATAAAATATGTACTAAAATATACTATATATAAATATATGTATGTAAATATATACTATATATAAATATATTTATTTATATATAAATATGTAATATATAAATATAAATACATATAAAAATTTATTTATCCATTTGTTGATTGAGGAGTACTTGGGTTGGTTCCATGATTTTGCAATTGTGAATTGTGCTGCTATAAACATGCATGTACAAGTATGTTTTTCATATAATGACTTCTTTTCCTCTGGGTGGATACCCAGTAGTGGGATTGCTGGATCAAATAGTAGTTCTACTTTTAGTTCTTCAAGGAATCTCCACACTGTTTTCCATAGTGTTTGTACTAGTTTACATTCCCACCATTGGTGTAGAAGTGTTTCCTGTTCACTACATCCATGCCAACATCTACTGTTTTTTGAATTTTTGATTATGGTCATTCTTGCTGGAGTAGGGTGTTATTGCATTGTGATTTTGATTTGCATTCCGCTGATAATTAGTGATGGTGAGCATTTTTTCATGTTTGTTGGCCATTTGTGTATCTTTTTTTGAGAATTATCTCTTCACGTCCTTAGCCCACTTTTTGATGGAATTGTTTGTTTTATTCTTACTGGTTTGTTTGAGTTCATTGTAGATTCTGGATATTAGTCCTTTGTCAGATGTATAGATTGTGAAGAATTTTCTCCCACTCTGTGGGTTGTCTACTCTGCTGACTGTTCCTTTTGCCGTGCAAAAGCTCTTTAGTTTAATTAGGTCCCAGCTGTTTATCTTTGTTTTTATTGCATTTGCTTTTGGGTTCTTGGTCATGAAATTATTGCCTAAGCCAATGTCTAGAAGAGTTTTTCCAATGTTATCTTCTAAGATTTTTATAGCTTCAGATCTTAGGTTTGAGTCCTTAATCCATCTTGAGTTGATTTTTTTTTTTTTTTTTTTTGAGACGGAGTCTCGCTCTGTCACCCAGGCTGGAGTGCAGTGGCGCGATCTCGGCTCACTGTAAGCTCCGCTTCCCCGGTTCACGCCATTCTCCTGCCTCAGCCTCTCCGAGTAGCTGGGACTACAGGCGCCCGCCACCACGCCTGGCTAATTTTTGTATTTTTAGTAGAGACGGGGTTTCACCGTGGTCTCGATCTCCTGACCTCGTGATCCGCCCACCTCGGCCTCCCAAAGTGCTGGGATTACAAGCGTGAGCCACCGTGCCCGGCCTGAGTTGATTTTTGTATAAGGTGAGAGATGAGGATACAGTTTCATTCTCCTACATGTGGCTACCCAATTATTCCAGCACTATTTGTTGGGTGTCCTTTCCCCACTCTATGTTTTTGTTTGCTTTATCCAAGATCAGTTTGTTGTATTTGGGTTTATTTCTGGGTTCTCTATTCTATGCTTTCCACAGGTCTATGTGTCTATTTTTATATCAGCATCATGCTGTTTTGGTGACTATGGCCTTATAGTATATTTTGAAATCAGGTAGTGTGATGCCTCCAGATTTGTTCTTTTAGCTTAGTCTTGCTTTGTATATGTGGACTCTTTTTTGGTTCTATATGAATTTTAGAATTTTTTTTTTCAGATTCTGTGAAGAATGATGGTGGTATTTTGATGGGAATTGCTTTGAATTTGTAGATTGCTTTTGGCAGTATGGTCATTTTCACAATATTGATTCTACCCACATATGAGCATAGGATGTGTTTTTATTTGTTCATGTCATCTACAATTTCTTTCAGCAGTGTTTTGTAGTTTTCCTTGTAGAGGTCTTTTGACTCTTTGGTTAGGTATATTCCTAAGTATTTTATTTTATTTACTTTTGCAGCCATTGTAAAAGGGGTTGATTTCTTGATTTGATTCTCTGGTTGGTCATTGTTGGTGTATAGAAGAGCTACTGATTTGTAGCTCTTTGTGTGCATTGATCTTGTATCTGCAAACTTTGCTGAATTTTTTTTATCAGTTCTAGGATCTTTCTGGAGGAGTCCTCAGGGTTTTCAAGGTAAACAATCATATCATCAGAAAATGGTGACAGTTTGACTTCCTCTTTGGTGATTTGGATGCCGTTTATTTCTTTCTCTCTTCTGATTGCTCTGGCTAGGGCTTCTAGTACTATGTTGAAGAGGAGTGGTGAGAGTGGGCATCCTTGGCTTGTTCCAGTTAACAGAGAGAATGCTTTCAACTTTTCCCCATTCAGTATTATGTTGGCTGTGGGTTTGTCATAGATGGCTTTTATTACTTTAAGGTAGGTACTTTGTATGCCAATTTTACTGAGAGTTTTAATCATAAAGGGATGCTGGATTTTGTCAAATGCTTTTTCTGCATCTATTGAGATAATCACCTGATTGTTGTTTTTAATTCTGTTTATGTGCTATATCACATTTGTTGACTTGATGTTAAACCATCCCTGCATCCCAGGTATGAAACCCATTTCATCATGGTGGATTATCTTTTTGATACATTGTGGGATTTGGTTAGCTAGTATTTTGTTAAGGATTTTAGCATCTATGCTCATCAAGGATATCAGCCTGCAGTTTTCTTTTTTGGTTATGTCTTTTCCTGGTTTTGGTATTAGGGTGAGGCTGGCTTCATGCAATGAATTAGAGAGGGTTCCTTCTTTCCATATCTTGTGGAATAGTGTTCAAAAGGATTGATATCAGTTCTTCTTTGAATTTCTGGCAAAAGTCTGCTGTGAATCCACCTGGTCCTGGAATTTTTTTTGTTGGTAGTTTTTTATTCATTCTTTTCATTTTATTCATTTCATTCTTTCTGCTTGTTATTGGTCTGTTTGGGGTTTCTAATTCTTCCTGATTTATGCTAGGAGGGTTGCATTTTTCCAGGAGTTTATCCATCTCTTCTAGGTTTTATAGTTTATGTGAGTAAAGGTGTTTGTAGCCTTGAATTAACTTTTTTATTTCAGTGGTGTCAGTTGTAATGTCTCCTGTGTCATTTCTCAGTGAGATTTTTTGGATTTTCTCTCTTGCTAATGGTTAATCTTGCTAATGGTCTGTCAATTTTATTTATCTTTTCAAAGAACCAGCTTTTTGTTTCATTTGCCTTTTGTATGTTGTTTGTTTCAATTTCATTTAGTTCTGCTGTGATCTTGGTTATTTCCTTTCTTCTGATGGGTTTGAATTTGGTTTGTTCTTGTTTCTCTACTTCCTTGAGGTGTGACCTTAGAATGTCAGCTTGTACTCTCTCAGTCTTTTTCATGTAGGCATTTACGGCTATCAGCTTTCCTCTTGGCACCACCTTTGCTGTATCCCAGAGGTTTCGTTAGGTTGTGTCATTATTGTTGTTCAGTTAGAAAAAATTTTTAATTTACATCTTGATTTCATTTTTGACCCAGTGCTCATTCAGGAGCAGGTTATTTAATTTCCATGTATTTGCATGGTTTTGAAAGTTCCTTTTGGAGTTGATTTCCAGTTTTACTCCACTGTGGTCTGAGAGAGTGCTTAATATAATTTCAATTTTTTTAATTTATTGAGGCTCGTTTTATGGCCTATCATGTGGTCGATCTTGGAGACAGTTCCATGCGGTGTTGAATAGAATGTGTATTCTGGGGATGTTGGATGAAATCTTCCGTATATATCTGTTAAGTCCATTTGTAATAAGGTATAGTTTAAATACATTGTTTCTTTGTTGACTTTATGACTTAATGACCTGTCTAGTGCTGTCAGTGGAGTATTGAAGTCCCCACTATTATTGTGTTCCTATCTATCTCATTTCATAGGTCTATTAGTAATTGTTTTATAAATTTGGGAGCTCCAGTGTTAGATGCATATATATTTAGGATTGTGATATTTTCCTGTTGGACGAGGTCTTTTACCATTACATAATGTGCCTCTTTGTCTCTTTTAACTCCTGTTGCTTTAAAGTTTGTTTTGTCTGCTATAAGAATAGCTTCCACTGCTTGCTTTTGGTGTCTATTTGCATGAAATACCTTTTTCCACCCCTTTACTTTAAGTTTATGTGAGTCCTTACATGTTAGGTGAGTCTCCTGAAGGCAGCAGATGGTTGGTGAGTTCTTTTCCATTCTGGAGTTCTGTATCTTTGAAGTGGAGCATGTAGGCCATTTACATTCAATGTTGGTATTGAAATGTGAGGCATCGTTACATTCATCATGCTCTTTGTTGCCTGTATACCTTGACTTTTTGTTTTTTTGTTTTTGCTTTTTAACTTGATTTTTGTTTTATAGATCATGTGTGATTTATGCTTTAAAGAGATTCTGTTTTGTTGTGTTTTTGGGATTTGTTTCAAGATTTAGAGCTCCTTTTAGCAGATCCTGTAGTGGTGGCTTGGTAATGGCAAATTCTCTCAGCATTTGTCTGAAAAAGACTATGTCTTTGCTTCATATATGATGCTTAGTTTTACTAAATACAAAATTCTTGGCTGATAATTATTTTGTTTGAGGAGGCTGAAGATAGGGCCCCAGTCCCTTCCAGCTCGTGGGGTTTCTGCTAAGATATCTGCTGTTAATCTGATAGGTTTTTCTTTATAGGTTACCTGATGCTTCTGTCTCATAGCTCTTAAGATTCTTTCCTTTGTCTTAACTTTAGATAACCTGATGACAATGTGCCTTGGTGAAGATCTTTTTGTGATGCATTTCCTTTCTCTAGCAAGGCCACAGAAGTTTTCCTTAATTATTCCCTCAAAATGTTTTCCAAGCTTTTAGAATTCTCTTCTTCTTCAGGAACAGCAATTATTCTTAGGTTTGGTCATTTAACATAATCCCAGACTTCTTGGAGACTTTGTTCATGTTTTCTTATTCTTTGTCTTTGTTGAATTGGGTTAATTCGAAGACCTTGCCTTATAGCTCTGAATTTCTTTTTTCTACTTGTTTATTTCTATTGCTGAGACTTCCCAGAGCATTTCACATTTTTAAAAGTGTGTCTAAAGTTTCTTCAATTTTTGTTTTTTCTTTAAGCTATCTATTTCCTTGAATATTTCTCCCTTCACATCTTGTATCATTTTTTGGATTTCTTTGCATTGGACTTTGTCTTTCTCTGGTCCCTCCCTCATTACCTTAATAACTAACCTCCTGAACTATTTTTCAGGTAAATCAGGGATTTCTTCTTGGTTTGGGTCTGCTGCTGGTGGACTAGTGTGATTTTGTGGGGGGGTGTTGAAGAGCCTTGTTTTGTCATATTACCAGGATAGGTTTTCTGGTTCCTTCTCACGTGGGTAGGCTCTGTCAGAGGGAAGGTCTAGGGCTGAAGGTTGTTGTTCAGATTCTTTTGTCCCACAGGGTGTTCCCTTGATGTAGTACTCACCCCTTTTTCCTGTGGATGTGGCTTCCTGTGCACCAAACTGTGGTGATTGTTATCTGTCTTCTGGGTCTAGCCACCCAGTGAGTCTACCAGGCTCTGGGCTGGTACTGGGGGTTGTCGGCACAGAGTCCTGTGACGTGAACTGTCTATTGGTCTCTCAGCCATGGATGCCAGTGCCAATTCTAGTGGAGGTGGCAGTCAGGGGGGAGCAATGGACTCCCTCAGGGTTCTTAGCCTTGGTGGTTTAATGCTCTATTTTTGTGCTGGTGGGCCTTCTGCCAGGAGTTGGTGCTTTCCAGAGAGCATCAGCTGTGTTAGTATGAGGAGGAACCGAGGTGGGCAGGGATCTTGTATGTGCCTTTGTCTTTAGCTACCAGGGTGGGTAGGGAAAGACTATCATGTGGGGGCAGGGCTAGGCATGTCTGAGCTCAGAATCTACTTGGGCGGGTGTTGCTACCACTGTTGTCAGGGATGGGGGTGAGAATCCCAGGTCACTGGAGTAGTGTACCTAGGAGGATTATAGCCACCTTTGCTGAGTCATGCAAGTTGTCAGGGAAGTGGGAGAAAGCTGGCAGTCACAGGCCTCACCCAGATCCCATGCAAACCAAAGGGCTGGTCTCACTCCCACCATGCCCCCTTAACAGCTCTGAGTCCATTTCCAGGTGGAGTGTGAGACGGGCTTCAAAATCTGCCACAGGTTACCCACCTCCCAGCTGCAAATGAAAAGGGCATGGTTCTACCCCTGCCTGTGGGGTCTGCACACTGAATTTGTGCCCTCCCCCAAGATCTAGCCAGGTTTCAAACCCCCTTTGAATTGTTACAAAGTTCAGCTAGAGATTTCCTTCTCCCTGTGGAGTTTTACCTCCTGCTCCTCTGGCCACCCTCTGGATGGATCTCTGTGGTGTCAGGCAAGAATGGCCTTCTAGGGGAACCAGCGAGCTCCCAGGGCCTTTCTGCTGCCTCTTTTACCTCTGTATTTTGCTCTGCTCTCCAAATTGACTCAGCTCCAGATAAGATCAGAAATTTCTCCCATAAGGAGAACTTCAGCTTCTCCAGTGGTGGTGGATGTTCAGGAGAGGAGGGTTTCCCTTTCCCACTTCCACAGTTGGGACACTCACAGTTTTTGGGGTGTCTCCAGGTCCTGCAGGAGTAGTCCGCTTTCTTGTTTTATTTTATTTTATTTTTTTATTTTTATTTTTTAAACTTTAAGTTTTAGAGTACATGCGCACAACGTGCAGGTTAGTTACATACGTATACATGTGCCATGTTGGTGTGCTGCACCCAGTAACTCATCATTTAACATTAGGTATATCCCCAAATGCTATCATTCCATGCTCATGGGTAGGAAGAATCAATATCGTGAAAATGGCCATACTGCCCAAGGTAATTTATAGATTCGATGCCATCCCTATCAAGCTACCAATGACTTTCTTCACAGAATTGGAAAAACTACTTTAAAGTTCATATGGAACCAAAAGAGCCCACATTGCCAAGTCAATCCTAAGCCAAAACAGCAAAGCTCGAGTCATCACGCTACCTGACTTCAAACTAGACTACAAGGCTACAGTAACCAAAACAGCATGGTACTGGTACCAAAACAGAGATATAGACCAATGGAACAGAACAGAGCCCTCAGAAATAATGCCACATATCTACAACTATCTGATCTTTGACAAACCTGACAAAAACAAGAAATGGGGAAATGATTCCCTATTTAATAAATGGTGCTGAGGGAACTGGCTAGCCATATGTAGAAAGCTGCAACTGGATCCCTTTCTTACACCTTATACAAAAATTAATTCAAGATGGATTAAAGACTTAAATGTTAGATCTAAAACCCTAAAAACCCTAGAAGAAAACGTAGGCAATACCATTCAGGACATAGGCATGGGCAAGGACTTAATGTCTAAAACACCAAAAGCAATGGTAACGAAAGCCAAAATTGACAAATGGGATCTAATTAAACTAAAGAGCTTCTGCACAGTGAAAGAAACTACCATCATAGTGAACAGGCAACCTACAGAATGGGAGAAAATTTTTGGAATCTACTAATCTGACAAAGGGCTAATATCCAGAATCTACAAAGAACTCAAACAAATTTACAAGAAAAAAACAAACAACGCCATCAAAAAATGGGCAAAGGATATGAACAGACACTTCTCAAAAGAAAACATTTATGCAGCCAAAAGACACATGAAAAAATGCTCATCATCACTGGCCATCAGAGAAATGCAAATCAAAACCACAATGAGATACCATCTTGCACCAGTTAGAATGGTGATTATTAAAATGTCAGGAAACAACAGGTGCTGGAGAGGATGTGGAGAAATAGGAACACTTTTACACTGTTGTTGGGACTGTAAACTAGTTCAGCCATTGTGGAAGTCGGTGTGGCGATTCCTCAGTGATCTAGAACTAGAAATACCATTTGACCCAGCCATCCCACTACTGGGTATATACCCAAAGGACTATAAATCATGTTGCTATAAAGACACATGCACACGTATGTTTATTGCGGCACATTCACAATAGCAAAGACTTGGAACCAATCCAAATGTCCAACAATGATAGATTGGATTAAGAAAATGTGGCACATATACACCATGGAATTCTATGCAGTCATGAAAAATGATGAGTTCATGTCCTTTGTAGGGACATGGATGAAACTGGAAACCATCATTCTCAGCAAACTATCACAAGGACTAAAATCCAAACCACATGTTCTCACTCATAGGTGGGAATTGAAGAATGAGAACACAGGGACACAGGAAGTGGAACATCACACACCTGGGCCTGTTGTGGGGTGGGGGGAGGGGGGAGGGATAGCATTTGGCTTATCCCTTTTTAATGTGTTCCTGTTTACAGATTTCTAACGTATTTCTACATATTTTTCAAATGTATGGTGGGTTGGACTTAGAAAAAATTGGCTTTGACTTTTGCTGTGTTTATGTTCAGTAGATTCATAGATTACTGCCCTGTAGATTGACCATTTTAGAAGCATCCATCACTTTGTACTCATTACTATGTCTATTTCCTGAAGCCATGTGATCATTACAATGTAACCTCTGTTCCAGTAGGGCAATTATTTTGTTCAAAACCATGTGTTCATCATCTTATATCTCACCTGGCATGGAGATGGCACTTAAATCAATGTTTTGAATAATGAGTACATATTAGAAGGAAGGCAGACACATACTTTTTTCTTTTTTTCTTTCTTTCTTTTTTTTTTTTGTTTGTTTGTTTGCTTTTTGAGACAGAGTTTCCCTCTTATCTCCCAGGCTAGAGTGCAGTGGCACTATCTCTTGGCTCACTGCAACCTCCTCCTCCTGTGTTCAAGCGATTCTCCTGCCTCAGCCTCCTGAGTAGCTGGGATTACAGGCACACACAACCACACCTGGCTAATTTTTGTATTTTCAGTAGAGACGAGGTTTCACCACATTGGCCAGGCTGGTCTCGAACAGCTGACCTCAGGTCATTAGCCTGCCTCGGCCTCCCAAAGTGCCGGGATTACAGGTGTGAGCCACTGCGCCAGGCCAATTTTGTTATTAGAAACCCAAACTAAAGTCTACACAACCTTAAGCAAAATTTGCGGATTAATTTGGAGCAGAAAACAATATCCTTCATAACTCGAGGATGTTGTTATGTATACAGAGTTAAACAACTCAAGTAAATTTGGCTGAGTCTCACAAGAAACTGAAGTTTAGAAATTAAATCATATAAATTTGCATAATTGTCTGTATTAACAGGCTCTCTTGACCTTGACTTCTAGTCAGTTTTGGCCAAAGTCCAAGGTATGTATTTACTTACTTCCCAACCTGAAGAAGTTCTATGGGCTAGCTGTGTTTCAATACCTGAGGCCACAGCTTCTTGCAAGGCAGCCCTTTCCACACAGCTCCCTCACTTTCCAACCTACAATAACTCTTGCTTTCTCTCACCCATTCAGGCTAGGAATGACAAATTTACTACTACTGGTTACTCTATTGTCCATACTGGTATTATTATACCCTACCCTCAACTTTGAAAATTTCCATCATTAAACTCTCCCTCAATTACCCAGTTTGAGTATGTCATCTTTTTGTGTTGGCATCCTAGCTGACACAAGTTCCAAATTAACTGTATCTAAATCTCTACAGTCATTTTTGAGAAAGATCCATGTGATTGCTAGACTTGGTATTGGTTAGGAAGTTTGTTTTTGTGACAGTGCAATTTACTTGTCTATCTTTCTTTCTTAGTCTGTTTGGCCTGTGATAATAAAAATACCTTAGACTGGGTAATACATAAAACACAAAAATTTATTTCTCACAGTCCTGGAGGCTGGGAAGTCCAAGATCAAAGAGCTGTTATATTTAAGGTCTGATAAGGGACCTGTTCCTTATAGATGGCACCTTCTAGCTGCATCATCACATGGCAAAAACGGCACAGCCACTCCCTCCAACCTTGTTTGGGTTTAGTACCCATGGGATTAGTCTCCTTATAAACGAGATGGAAGGGAATGGAGCCCTTTTGACTCAGTCTTTCCCAAAAGGCCTTAACTCTTAATACAATCACATTAGGTATTATGTTCCAACATATGAACTTTGAGGGGACACCAACATTTAGACCATAGAAACTTCCTTTTCCATTTACATTTTTGGCATGATTTTTAAACACTTTTACTCCTAGGAAAGAAAGGATACTCTGTGTTTGTACTTCTAGCTTTATACTGACATCTTTCTGATAACTTGAGAGGAATCACAAGACTTTCCTCAAGTGGGCAATAGAAAAAACTGAATTTAAAAAGAGGTTAGGGGTAGGAGTATATGATGGCAACTTCCAGGATAGCTGCAATAATCCTTGCCTCCTGGTAGTTATGCTCTTGTGTGGTCTTCTTGTTAATCAAATTAGAGCTAGACTCTGTGAACAATAGAATATTAAAGTGTGTGACTTCTCACTCTACGTCATAAACGGAATTGCAGCCTCTCCTGTGTTCTTGCATCATTTGCTCAGGAGTAGATAACTGTCAAGTTATAAGGATAATCAGAAGCCCTGTGGAAAGGCCAATCTGGAGAGCAACTAGGGCTTCCCACCAACAAACAGTACCAACTTGCAAGTCATATAAGTAAATCAATTTGGAAGCAGGAAAGCCATCAGATACATAAATGTCTGCAGCCTCAACTGACAACTGATTGCAATCAATGAGGCACCATAAACTAAATGTGCTCAGTCAAGCCATCCTTGAATTACTGATTCCCAGAAACCAAGAGACCACATTTATTGCTTTAAATCATTGAGCCTTGGGATTATTTATTATGAGAAGTAGACAGCTAAAACAAAGTTGAATAGAAAGATAAATGTATATTGACTTTCATTCTGATTATGAAAGCTATAAATTGTAGAAGAGGGGGAAAATTTCAAAGGGCCATTAATCTCCCAGGGTTCTTAAAATTCAAATTCAAAAACTGACTTTGACTTTATTTCATGTGCAACATAAGTTTGAATTTGTTAAAGTCTAGAGTACTTTTTGGCCTGAGTTTCTGAGCAAGTCTGGAGTCACTGAGCCCTTGCAACATAGAGGACTTTGAAGCATAAGCACAATTTTACTGAGTGGTGTGAAGAAGCAATCAGACACAAATGGGGTTATTGTAGGTAAGAGTTCAGTCATGGAGAAAGTGAAGGGAAAGGAGAGGATGTCTGTGTCCAGTGGATAATTAGAATAAAGCCACAGCCAGAATATATGCAAAATTATTTTACAAATATGATTTTAAAATCACATTTAACACCTGAATACTTCCTTCAATATGTATTATATATTTGTGCTTTCTAAAATTTTTGTTAGCCAATCTCTGAGTAAATGATTGATTTAAAGGTTCTTTTTAAAATGGATATATTCAGACAAACATGATGTGATTGTAAACACATTAGCCTTTATCTATCTCTCAAGATTTTTCTGGGATAATCCAATTAGAAATGTTCTATCTGTTGTTATATGCTAGGTAAATGTGTCAGATTATTATTTTAGGGAAAAAAAGTTATTGTAGATAATTTCCTACTATGCTAAAAAGCTTAAACAGAAAGAGAACAATCTATGAAAATAGGAAATTTATGAACAGAAACAGCCAACTGGCACCCATGTTTGGGACTCACATGCAAATCAAGTTATTCTTTGCTTTCAGACACTTCCCAAATTCTTTTAAAACCATATTTGAAGCTGGATAGCAACTCTATATGAAGACATCAGTGTTATAACTACAGACAGCATTGTGTTGGGTAGAGCAATGCCAGGAATTCACAGGACCAACAGATAAAACCAAAGCAAATAAGTTTCCATAAACACTTGACTTGATGTTGAATCAACACTCTCCTTTATAAACAGCAGTTTAGCAAGAAATAAATGACAATTATACATTTCCAATATATAAACCATGCTGGTTTGGTGAAGTAATAGCATTCTTTTCCAGCTTTCTTTTTACAATTCAGTTTGTTGGAGAAAGTTGCTCAATAATTTGTAAGTGTTAATTTCAAGATCATGTAAAATTCTTTAAAGTCCATTAAAGTTAAGCTAAAGATAAGTCATCTTATCTATGAAGGAGTTTACAGATAAGCTTTTGTATGTTTTTAGATTAACACCATCTCCCTCAACCAAAAAAAAAAATTCTTCTAGCTATAGGTGAGCAACTTTTAGTGATGTTTAGTTCTCCTTTCCTGTAGATGGTTTTCTGGACATTCATTATATACTTTAGCAAGACCAGAAAGTTCTATCTTAAGAGCCTCTGATCTTTCTTTTAATTTTTATTTCCTAACCCTCACCCCAGAACTAACACAAAATAACTTATAACTACACAATTCTTACCTTATTTTTACTCTTTCCTTTTAGATATTCAATTGCCCTTTCTTAAGCAAGATACAAGAAAAATTTTTTTTATTAATAATAATGTCTTCTTTCTTACAAAGAACAAAGACTTAATTCATAATTTTAAAAAGATGCCAGCAAGCTATGACTTCAATATAAGCGGCCATGCATTCACATATGCAAACATTTCCCAAGTTTTCAGAATAATAAGGCAAGTCAAAAACATCTGATTATACCTAGTTTCAGAGTATAAATTTTCTATTCTCATATGTGATTTCTGTCTGTATGATATTTCTTTCTTTGTTCTAAGTGTCCTGTGATATTTCTCATCATGTGACTCAAATGACTTCTGGAATTTTTAGTGTTTTACAATTTAGTGTTCAGTATTTCTAGACCTCTCAAGGTAGTTAGTTGCTTCCACATTGTTCCTGGACAAATCTTTATTAGAATTCTCCCAAATTGCAGATAGTTTTCCTTTTAACCAGGAAGTTCTTAGGAAAATGGACTATTTATATTTTCATTCCCAGAGCCTCTCCAAGTATGTGACACATTATAGAACAGTCACCAAACTCCATAAGATTGTGTAGTTTATATGTTTGGCGATTCTATGTATCCTCAGCATCTAGAAGAGAGCATAAATCATCTTAAGACCTTAATAAATAATTACTGAATGAATTTAATAAAGTTGAGAAGTTTCTACCCTTTTCTGGACCAGCAAGTCATTTTCCCTTATGGTGACCTTTGTTATCTGATTGTGGCTCTGCTGAATCATGCAACTAATCTTTGCAGTTTATTCCCAAGGTTAAAGTTTAAAATTGGTGAGATCCATTGATGATGTTGCCTGGGTTACAAACTAGAAATGTCCCCACAATCATTATTTGTAATCTTCACAGACTCTAGATCTGTTCTGATTATCATGTATTCATGCCTGGTGTCCACCGTAAATCCCTTGATCTGTTATAGGCGTTTACCTTGTACTGACTGCCTCATTGAACAAATCTCCCCTGTGGACTGTCATTTAAAAGCACGAGTACACTACACAGAGAAAGGCTGGGTTCTTATCAGGACACAATTTTAAAGGCTGTGTGGACTTGGGTAAGTTGTATAATATCTTTGTCAGTTTCTTTACTTGAAAATAAGATTCATAAGTGACTACCCAATAGCATTGTTATAATGTTAAATGAGATTACATGCAAAGTTTTATTCTAATGCTATTGTTATCTAAAAGTAAAAGTTAGTTATCTCCATGCTTTTAATAAAGGGGTTTATAAGCTAAGATATACTGTACAAATACAAAGTAATATTACATGTTGAGTTCATTCTCATGAACTTCTTGGGGAGGGCTTATAAGAAACATTTTTTCACGTAGGGAAAATTACCATATGGTTATATAGATCTGAAAATGACAAGGTAGCCATCTTTTATTTCACAAAATATTGAAAATGCTGCCAAAAGAATTCGCCAGTAATAAGGGGCCATAGTCAAACAGGTAGTGGTCCTCTGTCTCTTTTATAACTTGTCATTTTGTTTGGGGGAGTTGCTAGACATTTAATGGATAATGGCGATAAAAGATTTGTTTTACAAAGACTGTAAGGCAGCCTCTATCACAACCAAGATAGCATGAAGGAGAAATTGAGAGCTCAGTGGTAGGCCCCAGAGGGCAGGATTTTAAGCTGTCCAAACTTCTTTCTGCAGTCTTTCCATCTGCCAGTCTCCACTCTTGCTTCAAGTCTCCAGGGTCTTCATGCTAGGTCTTGGACTTGTAAATTAGACAACTTTTGTGCCCCACCTCAGACTTCCTCAACAACTTCCCTTTGGACCCTTCCTGCTCCCTCACTCCCTTTCCAGTTTCTATCTCAATCCCATTAACACTTTGTACTCTCTGAATTATTTACTCCAAAACTGCTTATGGAAATCTTACCTTTAGTAATATATACCAAAGCTACCACCAACCGCCTTCCTTTTGTTTTCACAAAGACCTTTTACATATAATGCAATGGATCAATTTGACTATAATGAGAGAAAATCATTAGACAAGAGAATTTGGAAGAAATATGACTGCACACTTCAAATAATATCAGATAATCATCAAATAGCTGGAATTTATGTCTTACAAATATGATAGTTTGCACATTTAGATTTGTAAAAATAAGATGGTACTCACATTTAAATCTATAACTTAAGGGAAAATAATTTTTGTTTTTAGTGGAAGGTAGCGATCAGAATCCTTATCTTTTCTCTATTAGATATTCCATTGACCTCATCTCTTTTATAAAAATGATCATCCTTTCCCCACTCAATTGCATTTGAGACTTTGTCATAAATCAGATGACTATGTATGTGAATTTGTTTCTGTATTACATAATATGCCATTGGTCCATTTATCTGTATTTGTGTTACTAGTACTCTGTCTTAATGACTTCAGCATTATAGTGAGTTTTAATACTTGGTGCTGTAAATCCTACAGCTTTGTTCTCCAATATTTTTTCAATGTTAAATCTATCTTAAAGAAGAAAATGACTTTATGACTCATTACTTTTGGATAACCAAAATTTCTTAAATAGAACACACACATGCCAACACGTGCGTAAGCACTAACATAAGAAAATAAAGATTAGCTAGATTTATTTGAATTAGAAACTTTTGTTTAACAAAAGCTACAACTAAGATAGTTCAAATAATAAGCCAGATGTTTGTAAAACATTTGACAATTGCCCTATCAAGAACATGTAGAGAATTCATACAAGCAAATAAGAAAAAGACAGTCAACCTAATTACAACCATGGAAAAAACATTCAACAGAGATTACACAAAAGATGGGATCCAAGTGGCTGATAAACACATGTAAACAAGCTCAATATCTTGTTATTAAACAAATACAAATTAAAAACTGCAACGAAATAGTATTACACAAACATAATAGATAAAATTGAAAAAAGCTGAGAATACAAATAATAGGCGAGGATATGAAGCTGATGGAAGTATGATTTGATAAAACTCATTTGGAAAAATATTTACAATACCTACTAAAGGATAACGTGTATACCATACAGCCCAATAATCCCACTCTGGGGTATATATCCAAACACACACACACACACACACACACAGTGAATAACAACAGTGTTTACTAAAAGAGATACAGAGAAAATGTTCATAGTTTTATTTACAATAGTTCCAAACTGAAAATAATCAAAATTCTTATAAATAATAGAATGATTAAATTAATTATACTGTGTGTATACAGTGGAATACTCTGCAGTTATTAACAAATACAAACTTCTTCACAAGCAACGTGGATGAATCTCATAAGTATAATAATGAGTAGTGAAAGAGGTTAGACATCAAAAATAGATATTTCACTTATTCAAAGTTTAAAAACTGATAAAACTAATCCTAGTTATATCAAGATAGGTTTTACTCTTGGGGGCTTCAGACTGAAAGGGGTGCAAGGGACCTTCTTGGGTGTTGGAAATCATCTATATATTGCTTTTGGTAGTGGTTACACTAGCATATACATAGTTGTAAATCAATCTAACTATACACTAAAGACTTGCATGCTGTGTTATAGGTAAGTTATAACTCAGTAACTTTTTTAAACAAATAACAGATTCACTGAGGTGAGGAAGATTAAAAAGAAGATGTATTTCTTGTAGAGTTCATGTCTTAATTCTTTGGTTAAGGCAAGGAAGGGACTGTTCTTCACGTAAGTGCTTTCTGAGAAGGTCATGGTCTAACAATTGAATCTATGAGAGTGCATTCCCCAGGGCATGCCATAGGGCGGTACCCAGTTGTCCTCAGTCTTTTCCCTCATCTTTGATCTTTCCTCTCACAAAATATTAACTTTTAGTTGTTTATGATCTACAAATTTGTCAACAAGAAACACAATCTGAAACTAAAGGGTAAAGAAATACATTTAAATGATGTATCAAGTTGCTGGTATTATTATCTAAAAATATTTTAAGAGTATTGGCTTAAGATTTCTGTTTGTGTATAAAATAATTGTGTTAAAAAGGAATTGATGCTAAAGCCAATGAAGTAATGCTTCTTCTTCTGTAATACTTCTGTTCAGAAGAGCTACCTTTACCTGAGTTCAAGCAGCTATGTAATTCCTTGGTTGAAATGGCCTACCTAGTTCCTAGATTTGCAATCTTCCAGGCAGTAGAGAATAATTTATCCCATTGGAACATTGGGATAAGATAAGTCCCGGAGGTTGGACTAGGGCTTAGTATCTCAGTCTGGATCTACAGGGTCTTTTACCCTGGGCCCGTTTATATTTCCACCCTCACAACCTCTGTTCCAGCTCTGAGCCAGGCTCTACAATTCCAATCTTTAGGTCTGCATCTTTCTTACATCAGCAGGATTTGCTATTTGCCAAATGCTCTATTTCCTGCAGTTTTCCATCCCTTCAGCCTTACCTGATTTTGACCCATATGTCCAGGAATTATCCCAGGGCACAAAATATGTACCATTATAATTCTGAGGCAACAGAGATACCTTCATAATTTCCTGTATGCAATCCTCACTCTAACATGCTTAATTTACTTCTAATGTTGAATTATTAACTTTTACCCTCATATTTTGACTCAGTCTCCCCAAGTGACTATTTTAGACCTCAAGCAAACAAAAATGACCCTCCTGTTTTTTTGGGTTTTTTTTAGCTTATTTTCTCTGAGAAGGTATAACTTTGAGTGTATGCATTTTACCTATTCATTGACCTCAAGCCAAAGCATGGGCTGAAAAATCTAAGGTCCTTTCTTAGCAGTTTCCCTTAGAATAGTTGCCCTAAACTTTGGTCAACCAGGATTCGTTGGATATGCCAACATGCAAAGTAACCATAATCCCAGGTGATACCGATTATCCCATAATCATTATCAAGAGATCATAATAAGTTTTCTTCTGGATGCTTTTAATACTTGCACAGAAAATAAGTTCTGGGATTAATTTACCTAGATTTAGCATTATATCAAATATCTTATATCATAAAGCAATGAATTTTTTCACACACTTTTGACAAAAAAAATCTATATGTAAAATATGCAGATTGTGTGTGTATATATTTTTTTTTCTAATAATATCAGTAATACTATATATTTTCAAAGGTCTTCTATTAGAATTAATTAGAGCCCATTTATAAAATACAGTATGCTTTCAGGTTTGGATTTTGAAGTACACGTCATTCTGAAAAGAAGAATATCGTGAACTCTAAAGAACTGTCTCATGTAGCCCTGTGAATTTCATCTACATCTCCAACATGTTAGATTTCATTCTAAACAAAAGAAAGTTGATTTTCAGAGAATGGATTTAGCAATATTGTAGAATAAGAGTATAAACTAGACAAAACAGTCTAACTTCAGGATTAGTATGTTTTTTTTATAGCACACTGTATTAATAGGTTCTGTGTGTGGTGGGAGGATGAGATTGTGTCTGTGACTCTTAATATCTGAAATAGCTAATTGTTACAATTGTCAAAGAATAAATTCATTTATTAAATATTTATTAAGCAATTATTATGCATTAGGTAGCTTAGAAGTAAAAGTAGGTGTATATTATTATTTGTTAAAGTCCACAGATTGTAATTGATTTTCAATCATGGGGCCCAAACTTTATGATAGTTCATGAAAAAAAAACTCCTAAAAATGGTAAGGGCATTTGTGTCAAAATAGCCACAATAACATTACTTAGAAAACAAATATTAACAGCTTAAAAATAAAACTTCAACCAAAATCACCATTAAATTACAAATTAATCATATTTTCAAAATAAAATGGAAATTATGAGAAAAGCATCATAATATTTTGCATAAATTATGTTTTTAGGTGTAAATTCAACTAAATACTGGATTTGTATATAAGAAAAAAAGAAGACTTGAAAGACAAAATCTAAATTATCTGTATCAATTTTTGGCTGGTGGAAAACAAGTAAATTTGGGAGAGTAGTTCTTGAGCTTTTCATAACTGTTTTTTGAAGTACAACTGAGGTACATGTAAGTGTAAAACCATGAAAGCATCATAGCAATCAAGATAATGAGCACACATCACCCCAAAAAAAATGTCCCTCAGAAAATTCAAAAACAGCAGTTATAGACAGCCTCATAATAAGGACTAATACGAATAATAATACGTCAGCGTATATGTATATATATTATGCGTATATATATATGTATTTACACATATATGCAACATACATAAGGTAGAGATAAATATGTAAAGTAAAAATATATATGCATGTGTGTGTGTGCATATAGTATGTATGTGGGAATATATGTAAATGTGTGACTATACGTTAATCTACTTTGTGTCAGAAGCTCCTTTTCTATTGAAACATAGTATGTGTATTTATTAATGGTGCACATGTGATATTTTGTTACATCCAAAGACTGTGTAATACTCAAGTCTGAATATTTGGGGCGTCCCTCACCTGGAGCATCATTTCCGTGTTTTGGGAACATTTCAAGTCCTCTCTTCTAGCTATTTGGAAATATACAATACATTGTTGTTAACTATAGTCACCCTACTCTGCTATTAAGCATTGGAATTTATTTCTTCTATCTAGCTGTATGTTTGTACCCATTAACCAACCTCTCTTTATCCACTTCCATGTGCCCCAACCTACACACACACCCTTCCCAGTCTCTGATATCTATAATTCTATCTATCTCCATGAGATCAACTTTTTTTTCAGCTTCTATATATGAGTGAGAACATGCAATAGTTGTCTTCTTGGGCCTAGCTTATTCACTAAGGACCTCCAGTTCTATCCATGTTGCTGCAAATGCATGATTTCATTATTTTTTATGGCTGATAGCATTCTATTGTGCATATATGCCACATTTTCTTAATCCACTCATCCATTAATGAACACTTAGATTGACTCCTTATCTTGGTTATTGCAAATAGTGCTGAAATAAACATGGGAGTATGGGTATTCCTGTGATATACTAATTTGTTTTCTTTTGGATAAATACCCAGTAGAATTGCTAGATTGCATGGTACCTCTACTTACATTTTTTTGAGGAATCTCCATAATGTTTTCCATAGTGGCTATACTAATTGATACTCTCACCAACAGCATATAAGAGCTCTTTTTTCACTAGCATCCGTAACTAGCATCTGTAATTGTTTGTCTTTTAATAATAGTCATTCTAACTGGGGCAAGATAATATCTCATTGTTGTTTTAATTTGCATTTCCTTGATGATTAGTGATGTTGAACATTTTTTCATATATTCTTTGGCCATTTGTATGTCTTCTTTTGAGAAATGTCTATTCATGTCCTTTCACACTTTTTAACAGGATTATTTGTTTTTTCACTGTTGAGTTGTTTTTCTTACATATTCTGAATATTAGTCCAGAATATTTGCAAATATTTACTTCCTTAAATATATTGCCATTCACTCTGTTGATTGTTTTCTTTGCTGTGAAGAAGTTTTGCTTAACATAGTCCCATTTGCCTATTCTTGTTTTTGTTGTCTGTGGTTTTGAGGTCTCAGTAATAAAAGCTTTGCCTAGATCAATGTCCTGAAGGTTTTCCTATGATTTTTTTCTAATACTCTTATAGTTCCAGGATTTGTGTTTAAGTCTTTATTTTAAGTTTATTTTTGCATATGGTGAAAAATAAGGGTTCATTTTCATTCTTATGCGTACGAGTATCTAATTTTTTAGCACCATTAATGAAGAGGATATCCTTTCTCTAATTAATGCTCTTGGTGTCTTTGTCAAAAGTCAGTTGGCTGTATGTATGTGGGTTTATTTCTTGGTCCTCTCTTCTATTTTATTGGTTCTCTTCTATGTATCTATTTTTATAGCAATAGCTCGATTTTTATTTACTAGAGCCTTGTAATATACTTTGAACTCAGGTAGTATGATGACTCCAGTTTTGTTCTATTTGCTCAGAATTGCTTTGGCTAATTAAGGTATATTTGGCTCCATATAATTGTAGGACTTTTTTTTCTATTTCTGTGGAAAATGATATTGGTATTTTGAGGAGAATTGTATGAATCTGTAGGTCACTTTAGACATTATGGTTATATTAACAAAATTAATTTTTCTAATTCATGAGCATGGGATTATTTTTAATTTTTTGTGTCCCTTTCAATTTCTTTCATAAGAATTTTGCAATTTTCCTTGTAGAAGTTTTTCACCTCTTTGGTAAAATTTATCTTTAGCTATTTTATTTGAAACACTACTGATTTTTGCATGTTGATTTTGTATCTTGCAAAGTTATTTAACTTACTTATCAGATCTAAGAATTTGGTGGATTCTTTAGGTTTTCTAGATATAAGATCATATCATCTGCAAAGAGTGACAATTTGACCTTCTCTTTCCCAATTTGAATGCCTTTTATTTCTTTCTCTCGCATGATTTCTCTGGCTAGAACTTCCCAGCACTATGTTAAATAAGAGTGCTGGACATGGGCAACGTTGTCTTGTTTTAGGCCTTAGAGAGAAGACATTCAGCTTTTCTCCATTTAGTGTGATGTTAGATGTGGATTTGTCATATATGGCCTTTATTAGGTTGAGTTATGTTCGTTTTTTTTTTTGATGGAGTCTTGCTCTGTCACCCAGGCTTGAGTGCAATGGCATGATCTTGGCTAACTGCAACCTCCACCTCCTGGGTTCAAGTGATTCTCCCACCTCAGCCTCCTGAGTAGCTAGGACTATAGGTGCGTGCCACCACGCTTTGCTAATATTTTGTATTTTTAGTAGAGACGAGGTTTCACCATGTTGCACAGGCTGGTCTTGAACTCATGATCTCAAGTGATTTGCCCACCTTGGCCTCCCAAAGTGCTGGAACTTCAGGCGTGAGTTACCATGCCTGGCTGAGTTAGGTTCTTTCAATTCTTAGTTTGTGGAGAGTTTTTTGTCAGGAAGAGATGTTAAATTTTATCAAATGCTTTTAAGGAGTCTATTGAGATTACCATATGGTTCTTTTCCTTTATTTTGTTAATGTGATATGTCACATTTATTGATTTGCATATGTTGAACCATCCTTGCATCCCTGCTATAACTCCCACTGCTATAATGATCATGGTGCATTATATTTTACATGTGCTGTTGGATTTGGTTTGTTAGTATTTTGTTAAGGAACTTTGCATCTATGTTCATCAGGGATATAGGCCTATAGATTTCTTCTTTGTTGCATCCTTGTCTGGTTTTGGTATCAGAGTAATGCCAGCCTCTTAGAATGAATTAGGGCAACTTTACTTTCCTTGAATTTTTTTGGAATAGTTTGAGAAGAATAGGTGTTAGTTCATCTTTGAAAATTCGGTAGAATTCAGCAGTGAAATCATCTGATCCTGGACTTTTCTTAATGGTAGAGTTTTTATTATAATTCAATGTCATTATTCATTATTGGTCAGCTCTGGTTTCTATTTCTTTCTGATTCAATCTTGGTAGGTTGTATTTACTCATTTTCTCTAAAGGAATTTATTCATTTTCTCTAAAATTTTCAGTTGTTAGTATATAGTTATCCATGATGGTCTTGTGGTCTTCTGTATTTCTCTGGTGACAATTGTAATATCTTCTGTTTTTCTGATTTTGTTTATTTTGGTCTTCTCTTTTTTATCTTGGTTATTCGGCCTACTGGTTTATCAGCCTTGTTTATATTTTCAAAAAATCAACTTTTTTTTTATCCTTTGTATATTTTTTAAAATCTCTATTTTGTCTAGTTCTGCTCTGAACTTTGTGATTTCTTCTGCCAGTTTTGGATTTGATTTGTCCTTACTTTTTTTAGTTCTTGAGGTGCATTATTAGATTGTTTATTTAAAATCTTTCTTTTGTTTGAGGTAGTTGTTTGTCAGTATAAACTTGCCTTTTAGCACTGCTTTTGCTGTATCCCCATAGGTTTCGGCATGCTGTGTTTCAATTTTTATTTGTTTAAAAAATTGTTTGATTTACTCCTTAATTTCTTCCTTGACCCAGTGGTCATTCAGAAGTCTGTTGTTTAATTTCCACATTTTTTTACAGTTTCCAAAGATCCTCTTGTTATTGATGCTAGTTTTATTTCATTGTAGTTAGAGAAGATACTTGACATCATTTCAATTTTTAAAAATTTGTTGAGACTTGTTTTGTTTTGTAACATATGGTCCATCCTACAGAATGTTTCATGTGCTGATGAGAGGAATGTGCACTTTGTAGCTGTTGGATAAAATGTTCTATAAATCTCTGTTAGGTTCCTTTGGCTTAATGTACAATTTAAATCCAGTGTTTCTTTGTTAATTTCTATCTAGATGATCTGTCTAATGCTGAGGGTGGGGTGTTGAAGTCCTCACTATTATAATATTGGAGTTTATCTCTCCCTTTAGATATAATAATATTTGCTTTATATATCTAGGTGCTCCATTGTTGGGTGCATACATTTAGAATTGTTACATTCTCTTGCTGAATTGATCCCTTTTTCATTACATAATGACCTTCTTTGTCTGCTTTTGCTGTTTTGAACTTAAAGTCTGTTTTATCTTATATAACTATAGCTATTCCTGCTTGGTTTTGGTTTCCATTTGCATGGAATATCTTTTGATGTCCCTTTACTTTCAGTCTATGTCTGTCTTTACAGGTGAGATGAGTTTCTTATAGATAGAATACAGTTGGGTCATATTTTAATCCATTCAGCCACTCTATATTTTTTAAGTGGAAAATTTAATCCATTTACATTCAATGTTATTATTGATATGTCATTTTGTTAGTTGATTTCTGGTTGTTTTGTATATTTTTTGTTTCCTTTTTCTCTTACTGTTTATCACAGTGGTTAGGTAGTTTTATGTAGTGATAACATTTGAGTTTCCGCTCTTCCTTATTTGTGTTTGCTCTACCAGTGGGTTTAATACTTTTGTGTGTTTTCATGATGGTAGATATCTTTTCACTTCCATGTGTAGGACTCCTTTAAGCATTACTGGTAGGGCCAGTCTAATGGTAGTAAATTCCCTTAGCTTTTGCTTGTCTGGAAAAAACTTTTTTTTAATCTTTCATTTATGAAGGGTAACTTTCTTGGTTATAGTATCCATAGGTGGAAGTTTCTTTTTTTTTTTTCTTTCAGCACTTGTTAAATATATCATCTCTGGCAGCAGCAGCTAGGTGCAGCAGACACTTCAGGTGGGAAATGTCAATGTGACTCCAGAGATGTGGACATGCAAGGACTGTCGGGGCCCTGTGCAGAATGCAGCCTGGTTGGAAATAGGCTCTCAATAAAGGACCCTTCTGTAGCTGCCTAGCACTCAAGGGTCTGTGAAACCCATGGGACCCACCGTGAACTCTCCTCTGGAACTGTGCCTTTGGGCAGTCTCCAGGCAACTCTTTGGTAGCCTCGGGGGGTCTGTGAGGGTCTAGAAGCATCCCAATGGCTAGGAAGCAGAAGTCCATGATGAAAATGTGCATTAGTGGGAGTCATTCACTTACCCTTTCCATGCATTAAGGAGCCTTTCCAGGCTCCCAGCCAGTCCCAACTGAGCAGACTGCCTTGTTTTTCTCTCCTTCCTTGCTTTAGGTGTTTCACGTCACTTATCTGTTGAATACTAGATGGTCTATCTGACGTTTAATTATCTACTCCTTATTTTGGTTCTTCTTTGTGGAGAAGGCAAGTGCCAGATGCATAGCCAGCTATCTTTCTTGAAGCCCCTCCCCTCAGAATCTCTCTTTTATTTTGCTTTTTTTTGTTTCAGTTACCTCAGGGTTAATATTATCTGCTTTACTAGATTTTTTGAGGATTAGTAAGAGAAAGGGATATTTCATCATCTGTGTCACCATATTATGATAAATCTTGAAATGTGAGGCTATGTGAACATTTGGAGGGAGAAAGAAAGGAAAGGAAATAGATGAAAAAGAGTGATAAAGGTGAGATTGTTTACATGTGTATGTTCTCTGAAAGAATTGATGTAGAGAGTTCTTCTCATATTGAGCATGTCTGGCAGTCAGCAGGGGAAGCGTGAGAGCAATGGTAAACTACATCACTGGGTGAAAAAGCACGAGTAATTGTCTGCCCTGTGTTATTCTGCACAAATTTGTTAACTTGCTCTTTAAAAGTGCTTGTTTTTATAAAATGAGAACCAAACCGTTAGCCTTTTTTGCTTCTCACACAGCAGGATTAATTCAGAAATAAACCTGGCAGATGGTGAAAAGAAAGTGACAACCAAATTCAATAATCTATACTTATTAATATCCTAGAGTTCGCTAGCTATATTAACTAAAAATAAAGGAGAAGGTATATTAGCTCTGATTTGCCTGACTCATAATGACAACCATGCTTAGCAAGGTGATCAGATATTATGGAATATCACTAAGTCACTTACATAAATTAGTAGTACCAAATTACTCCTCTTCTTTGTAGCTGATGGAGAGTTTAAATTGAATCTTTCTGTGTTCTTATATTAGTTTCCTCTTGCTACTATAACAAGTTATCATAAATTAAATGTTCTAAAATAAATATAGGTTTATTATCTTACTGTTCTTGAGGTCAGAAATTCAAATAGGTCTTCCTGGGCTAAAATCAGGATGTCAACAGGGAAACTCTATGGGGAGAATCTGTTTCCTTACCTTATCCTACTTTCGGAGGCTATCCATATTCCTCAGCTTGGAGTATCTTCCTCTATCTTCAAATTCAGCATGACTGGTCAAGTCTGTCTCATACTCATCACTGACATTGACTCTTTCGACTTCCTTTTCAACATTAAATACTCCTGTGATTACATTGGGTCCACCTAGGTATTCCAGGATAATCTCCCTGCTTTAATGTTAGCTGATTAGCAGTTCGAATTCCATCTGCTACCTCAATTCTCTTGTGTTATACAATATAACATATTCAAAGGTCCAGGGATTAAAACAATTTATATTTTTGAGAGTGTACTATCCTTCAAACAACAGTCCTGCCTTTCTATCTGGGTCCCAATGACTAACACATTAAACCTTGTTCAGATCCTAAAGGTTTCTTTTAGAAAAAAAAAATGCAAACACATGTAAAAGTGGTTTAAATAAAGTGTATTACAAGATGTTGTCCCATGAATTGAGAATAATCTAAAATTGTGTTATTTTTCTTTCAGGGATGGAAATTAAACACCTCTTGTTTTTGGTTGCTGCTGCTTGCTTACTGCCTGTGTTGTCCATGAAAGTATGTGAGGGTTGGACGTTTCATAATTACTTTCTAAATAAAGATAAGAGCTCACACTTTAATAGAATTCACCACGTTAGAGGCACTGCTGTGAGGCCACTACACCCATTACTCACTTTGTTTTCACAATAGCCCGGTTAGTCACGTACTCATCTTAATACCATTTTATAAAGGAGAGAACCAAAGAATAGGAAAGTTGAGTAATATGGCCAATATCTGAGGACTAGGACATGGCGGGGCCTGAAATTATACTTAATCAGTTAGCTCTGTGGGTCCGTATCTATTTCATTGTGGCCTCTCTGGATAACACAGGAAAAAAACTGAGAATGCAGATTAGCTATGTAATTTTTTACTATAACAAGAATTTAAAGCATCAAAATTAAATATAAAATGGAAAGGTGCCAACAGCACAAAGAGCGACGTGAGGAGCTGATTAGCAGTTTGAATTCCACTGGGTACCTTAATCTCACTGATAATTAAAAACAATAATCTCACTAATAATTAAAAACAATAACTTTAACAGTCACAAAACAGAAGTAGAACACTCAATGATATAATATTTTATGATCAGCCAATAATATTCACCTTTAAATAACTTCAATGATATAAAGAAAATAATATATATTTTAATTCACCCAAAATTTTATGACAAACTGAAGTAAATAACTTTGGTATAGAAAATGAGTGGCTTCTATATTTTCATAGGCCAGGTAGAGAGGTAAGAAATAAAAGGCACTTAGTTTTATTGTGGAAAGAAAATCCATATGCATTAGGCTATTAGGGTGTTGGTTTGGTATTTGGTTCCTATTACTCACTCTTCTTCCCCAAAGAGAGACTAGGTGGAGCTCCTGTTTAATGCCCAGTAATCCTCCAGTAAGCTGGAATTAGCATCCTGAATTAGAGTCCTGAATAAGACTTCTTCCTTCCCTCTGATTCTCTGACCATTTTACTTCCCCAGTATGGGAAGGTGACCTTCATGCTTCATAATAAGGAAAAAGCTAACCTGAAGTGTAGCCACCATTCCAGAGGAATGGGAAAAGGGCAAACAGTCAGAAACCTATATTTGCCATCAAGACCTAGTACTAGGCTATTTAGACCACTTAGGCCAAGTTCTGGGAAACAGCCTGGCCCAGATTGTCATGTGAAAGAAGAAATTAATATCACTAGTTAAAAGTCCAGAGCAAAGAGCAGATAAGTAGAACCCTAACCATCCAAGGGAAACCATACCCAATCCGCTTTTGACCAAGAATACAAAAGAAAAAGTAGAAGGCATTGATAAAACAATATGTTTATGCTCTATAACAGAGAATTATTAGAATATTTTCATACATTTTATAGATAGTTTGGTCATAAAATAAAGGCTTAAGAATTTTACATTTAAACAAGAAGATAGATTAAGCCCCCAACACAAATTTATTACATAAACTTTAAACATGAGTCCGAGTTAAAGTAAATAACGTGTTCCAACTTGCCAACAAAAATAGTATTATGCTTTCTTTTTTCAGACTCCAGGTAGAAAGCAAATAGACTAACCACAAGACCTGAATCGTATTTTTTTTTTTTTTTTTTTTTTGAGAGACGGTGTCTCTTTGGCCCCCGGTGTGGTGCGGGGGCGCAATCTCGGCTCACTGCAAGCTCCACCTCCCGGGTTCACACCATTCTCCTGCCTCAGCCTCCCAAGTAGCTGGGACTACAGGCGCCCACCACCACGCCCGGCTAATTTTTTGTATTTTTAGTAGAGACGGGGTTTCACCGTGGTCTCGATCTCCTGAGCTCGTGATCCACCTGCCTCGGCCTCCCAAAGTGCTGGGATTACAGGCGTGAGCCACCGTGCCCAGCCCCCTGAATCGTATTTTAAACTTCCACCAGTGGCAGTGTTTGTTGGGATATTAAGTATCTAATGTAACAGAAATTGTTTTTACTTTTTATATAGGTAGTTTTCCATGACAATCTGGTAGATGTTACACAAAAAGTTTTTTTAAGGAAAACTATAGAGAGTTGTGATCAGGTAACAGGCGGGCTGAATATTCTCTGAGTTAATTAGAGACTTATCTGAGCACACAGTATTCCTGCAATCTGAAGAATAAGTTGGCCTTGCAAGCTAACAAGTTGTACTATCAAAGGTACAGGCATGGGCAAATATTCTATGGCAGGAAGGAAACTGGCACATTCAGATAACTAAAAAAAAAAAAAAAAAAAATCAGAGATAAGGGCACATATCCTAAATAGAGGCTGAGAATAAACAGAGTATTCAAAGGCCTTGTTAAAGATTTTAGTTCCTCTTTTTATGACTGGTAAACTGTTGAAGACTTCTAACAGTGAAGTGACTCCATTGTGTCTGTGTTTTAAAATTTTTACTCTGAATGATGACTGGAGAATGCATTATGAAAGAATGGATCGAGGAGTGGGAGAGAGACTATAGACATAGTAAAGCATTAGTGGATTCTGGGAGGCCAGTCGAAAGCTAGACAGTAGCCACAATCAGTCCAGGTGAAAGAAGCAAAGAAGTCTGAAAGGAAAGAGAAAAGTAGAGTGTTTTGTTCCTTACACCAAAAGAGAGTATTTCTACACTGAAAGTTTAGTCAAAGGAGTCAGCTGCCAATAAACCAAGTAGAATAAAGTCATTAAAACAATATTGCATATGCAAATTGAGCTTGTCAGAGATTTTAATAGGAGTATTTTTAATGTAGGGTTTCCCAACTTCAACCTTATTGCCATTTTGTATGGGATAATTATTTGTTGTAGTGAGGGCTGTCCTGGGCCTTGCAGGAATTTAGCAGCAGCGTCCTTGCCCTCTATTCACAAAATGGCAGGAGCACTCTCCCTCTATCATGCCCATCATGACAACCTCAAATTTCTCCAGACATTGCCTAATGCCTAAGCAGCAGGGCAGGTGGATCACCTAGGATAGAGAACATATTATTGAAAAAAATGGGGGGAGGTAAATGCGAGGCTCTATTACTTGGGCAACTGTAGACAGCCAGAGTTGGCAATATTTTCCAGAATATTGACAGGGAAAGAGAGTAGAGACAGAGAACAACAGTTGAATGGGAAAGTGATGTAAATGAAAAGATGGTTGCTTGTTTATCTGTTTTAAGAAATAAGCAGCATGTAGCCAGTCATGGTGGTGCACACCTGTAATCCTAGCTACTGGGGGCCTGAGGCAGGAGAATCGCTTGAGCCTGGGAAGTAGAGGCTGCAGTGAGCCAAGATCATGCTACTGCACTCCAGCCTGGCAGCAGAGTGAGACTTCTTCTCAAAAAAATAGATATAAGCTGCATAATCATAAATAAACACCGCTGGGAAGGGCCAAAAAGAAAGAGAGGCTGGCAGCAAACAAAATGAAAAGTAAATAATGTAAGATTTGGGGGAAAGGTAGAAGAGAATGGACTAAATAACACTGTTGGAGAATTGAGCCTTAGAAAGATCAGAAAGAATGACCCATTCACTTGTACCACAGAAGAGGAGGAAAGAAAGGGGACAGATACAGGTAGATTGAAAGACTGGGTGAGACAGTTATAGCAGCTGCCCTCTGATGGCTTCTCTTCACTGAGGGAAGAAGGATATTTCACATTCTGTTGAGAGAAGTTGGTTGTGAATAGGGGAGATTGCAAAAGTTCTACAATAATGTGGAGAGTGACAGAGTGAGTTAACCAAACATTTCATTAGAATTGATTAGCAGAATTAAGGAACTATTTGAGGTCAATCTTACTGATTTGGGGTCATGCAGATATGTGTTGTTTTGTTTTGTGAGACATTTTTCTGGCAATGCTCAGCTGATAGAACAGGCAGGAGAATTGTCAGTCTCATTCGAAGTTGGGATGTTTTAGGTAGGCATTTCTAGATGATGGTGTGCAGACAAAAGATTCAATATTGCAAAAGGAGAGTTGTGAAATTAGAGAATACAGATAGAGATGAAAGGAAAGATAAGAGAGGGCTAGTAGAGAAAATGAAGAATGAGTTAGAAGGCTCGATTATATTGAAGAACAGTCAGAATGGCTGATCGTAGCAACTTGGAAGAACAGGAAATTCCAATCAGGCAGGGAAATGCTTGACCAGGTGATTTGGGAGGTATGGTGTTTTGGGATGATCATGAGATATAGTAGGTGACCATTAAAGTGAGGATAAAGAGGATTGAAGGAGAAGTCTAGAGGAGGAAGATTTTAAGGGCCTGAGACATCAAAGGGTTAGATTCATCCATGTGGATGTTAAAGTCCTTTGAGTTGACTTCAGATATCTGGGTGGAAAAGATGAATTCGTTTCAGGAAACCCAATTTCCAGGAATGAGAGGAAGTAAGAAAAAAATCCATGACAGGATGTCAAATAAATGTTCAGGAATGAGGTGTGAGAGGAAAATGTCATGAGTTTTCCTGCAGCAGAGGTTTTCAGAGGAGCAAGGAGAGTTGTAATCTGGAAATGGTATGTGGAATCATGTGAGTCCTCAGCCTCTCATCTAGTCCAAATCAGCATGACTTGCAATGTGAGGAAAAAGCGACGACGTGTGAGTATGTCCACAGAGACAGTCTCTAGAGGAGTCTTCTGAATTCCATATTTAAGTTTATTCCCCATACCCTAAACTGTCGATATAAATGACAGTGAATACTTCTATATATTTTGTAAGTTATGGTGCTAGATCGTATTCATTCATAAATTGTGCTGATGGTCATGTGGTAGTTAAGGAAGCAACAGACACCCCTCACATTATAGTATATTAGTTCTGCCACATTTTTTAAAAAAAGGTATGAAGTACATGTGATATCACACACACACACACACACACACACACACACACACACACACAAAGATTCTCTTTATAGCGATTAATGCTAACCTACATACTTTGGTCATGTATTTTTCTTCTTAGTGAGTTTCAGAATAAAAAATAAATAAATGAACAGTCACAAATTCAAGATTATAGGCTGAATTTGAATTCTATGTTATACTCTCTCACACATACACTTGAGAGCATTGATATTTTCTCATATGAACAGGAAGAAGACACAGAATTTGTGTTAATAACACTTGCAACTTTGTTCTCAATAATCAACCTCTTAGCTTGGGTTCTCCCAGACACACACCACTAGACAAGGGTTCAAGTGGAAGTAGTTTATTTGGGAAGCAGAGAGTACAGTTGTTGCAGGGTGGGAGGTGTGGAGAATAAGCCAGAGAAGTAAGTAACAGATGTGATTTTAAGATATCTCCCTTTGTAGATCTTATTGCCCAATAAAAAGTGCTTCAACATGGTCCAAAGTACGAACCCAGAAAAACCCTAATCACAGGATAACAAGTGCATTATTCTGAAGACTAATGTAATGTCAGCCTGACTTTCAGAAATCCTCAAAATTAGTACTGGAGAAATGGAATCCAATATAATTAGACATTATAAATTCAAAAATGCTATAAATCACTTTAATATAAACTATAAATTAGCATTACCTATAGGTCTGCAAAATATATGTGACAAATTCCACTTGAAAGAAGTAACACTAATTAATATTTTTCTGGTAACAGAAGAAATCAGCTAGAGACCAATTTAATAAGCTCGTCACTGACTTGCCAAATGTACAAGAAGAGATCGTTAATATACACAACGCCCTCAGGAGAAGAGTAGTTCCACCAGCCAGCAACATGCTGAAGATGGTAAGATCAAAAAATAGCAACAACCATGATGGCAGTAAGAGTAATGGTGTTTACTGAGTTTGTATTAAGTCCTATGCACTTTCAAAGTGCTCAAAGTTTTATCTTCACAGCAAATCTTTCACATAGCAGAAGAAACAGAGGCTCAGAGAAGGTAAGTAACTTTCTGATGATTATACGGTTAGTCAATGACAGAGCCCAGCCAGTCTAGCTTCATTCCTCCATACCCTAAGACAGTGCTTCTCAACCTTTCATGTACTCAAGAATCACCTGAAGAACTTAGTAAAGCACACTTCCCTGGGCCTCCCTCTCTGATATCCTGATTCATGAGGTCTGACCTGGAGAGCCCCACAAGCTCCCAGCTGACACTGATGCTGCCAGTACACATGACAAATATTGATTAACAAGTTATCCATGCATTTCATAGCTGTCTTCATAGGCAGTAGTCCAGAGGCTAAGACACTCTTCCTAGAATTAAAATGTCCAGATTATCTAGTTAGTTGATGTGGCCAGGTAAATAAATATTGGCAAATCTATCCCCCAGTTTCATTGCATCCCATAAATAGGAAGAGAAATTCTTTCATTATAAACCTGCTATGTTCTGCTACAAGACAAATTTAGGGAAGTCTCAGGTGTTTAGATGATTACCCTCACATTTGTTATCCAGCAGCATCACTCAGTTTCATGAGCACCCTCAGCCTGCTTCCTTGAACCCTGGACCGGCCTATAGCAACAAGGGTTAGAAATAGTGCAGGCTCTGGAGGGTGATTCTAAGCAGCGCCTTTCTCTTGCAAATGATGAAGAGGATGAAACAAGGAAATAGATAAATGATTCTGAGATTTAACTTTTAATCACTTTACAATCCAAAGGGGTATTTGAACTAAAAATAAAAACCAATAGCTTTCATAGGCATGCCTGCATGGTGTTGCAGCAAACATACATGTTGTGTTTATTATTTACAGGCATTTTTCTAATAACTTGTTACATTAACTCACTTCATTCTCCCAATAAAATTGTTTTCATTTTACATATTATGACACTGAACCTAAGGAAAATTCAGTAGCTTATTCAAAATCTTAAGGACTGGGGCCCAGATTAAAACGCAAGTGGGCCAGATCCAAGGAGCTGGAAAAGTTGAGTCCAAATTCCTTGGTTGCCAGATGAGCAAATAAGTTTACCTAAGAGGTACAAACAGAGTTAAAGAAAAGTGAAAAATATAGCCTCTGATTTGAGATTGGAGATGAAAGGCAAACGGAGAAGAAACACTGGAAATAATATAAGAATACATATATTCAAGTACTAAGGTAAAAAGGCATGAAATATCAACAAGATGAAAAAAGTGTACCAGCAAAACTGAGAAATATTTCAAAGGAAATATGAGAGTTCAGCTGCTCCACAAACAATGCATAGGACGTGTATAAGATTAGAAGTAGCAGCAGCAAATTTAAGGAACAATAGGACCGAAGAGTTAACCACAATTACCAGGCAGAGATTTTCTTAAAAAAAAAAGTTTCTAAACACAATATTAGAACCTAAGTAGAGTCACTTGTTAAAGCTGGAATTCAGAGCTTTGGTACGATCATAAATAGAAACTTTAATTTTAATTTTGAATATGTCGCAAAAAAGAGTATCTCACCAACATTAATCAGATGTAATGTCCTATACATCTTCTTCAAAGTGCAAACATCCTGCTATATTTCAACCAGGTAAGTTCCAGTTCCGGTAGGTTTTCTTTACTAGTGAATGCTGTGGTATTCCCCCAGCCCAGAGAGGCTATACACTGGTAGATGTGTTGTGTCATCTCTGCTCATCAGTTAGACATAGCCATGACTAAAATAAAACTTTTTTTTTTTCGCTTGAAACTATCAAAACCTGCAAAACTGTGATTTTACCCGGTGCTAGGCTAATGAGTTATTTAATTCATCTCATGGTTTAGTAAATTCACCAACCCCAAGGGTAATTCTAAATATTGACCACAAGATGGCAGCAAATACATGTAATAATTAAACTACACGCTCAGGACGATACTGAAAATGAGTGTCCTCCAAACAGTCCAAAGAGAAGCTGAATGATTTACATAAAAACTTATAGTAAAAACAAACTCTACGACTTCTGCTGGCAATCTGTTATATGCACATATAAGAGTATTATTTTAAATGGATGCATATGCTGCTGAACACCAGGGGTTCAGCCAAGATCTAGTTGCTTGCAGTACAGAAATGAGGATTGCCCATTGCCTGGGAAGAATGTTGCGGGTGATGTCAGCCTAACTGTCAAATCGCTCCCTCTCCCTAACCAATCAAAGTTAAAAGTTTATATAGGAAGAACGGAAAACAGGAGGGACAAGGAAGAGGAGTTGGTCAACAGGCAGCATCTGTGTCTCCTTGTCCAGGTGTGGTAATCTGGAAAGCCTCAGTTTCCTGCTACCACCTGGGGGGCCTGATGGTTGGTTTCCTGACAAAGGAACCCAGATAAGACAAATGTTCATAAGCTCAGTTCTTTGTAAAAATTGGGCAGTTTCATATACACCACAACGATAGGAGAATGTTAGGGAGATCATTTATCACAGAGTGTCATACGTACAGATTCAGAATTTCTCCCTTTGTGCATTGGGAGAACAGCTGTTACTTAGTCATACCTGACCAAATGCTTCAACTCAGCACAGCTGATGCGCACTGAGAGTCAAGAACACCTACTCTGAAGCCATCCTAAGTGGATTCAAATTCTTATTTTCTCAATTATTTATAGTGTGACCCCTAAAAGTTACTTAACATCTCTGTGCCTTATTTCCCTTATTTACAAATGGACATAATATTTTTTTTTGTAGAGTTGCTATGAGGTTAAAGTGAGAGAAGATACACACAGAATTGGTGACAGATTCTGGCATGTGGAGTTAGCTTTTATTTTTGTTATTCATAATTTTAGATGGAAATGTGACTGTATACTTGCTTCTAATCACAGCCATCATTTATTCAATACATAAGATTTATCACATCTCAGTTGTATTCCTTGGATTATCACATGTGAACAAACCTTTGGGCATAAATTACAGGTAACAGTTTGCAGATGGGTAAACTGAGATTCAAAGAGATAAAATAACATGCCTGAGTCTAAACTACAAATAAATTACTAAGTAACTCTGGTCTGTTTCCCCGGAAGCATTTACTTAAATTCTCTACTACATCTGAGAGAGAATCTATCTCCGAATGTAATTACCAAGGTTTGAATTTGTGAATTCAAGGGCCAACATAATAAATTGAAACTGTTGTCTTTCTCTTTCTACTAGAATGTTTAATAGTAATTTCCTTATTTAAATTTCTAGTTGATACAATTGAAGATACTATATCTCATGGATTATTAGAAACAATAAATTAGAATCTTATGAAAATATTAATTGGAACATGTGCTCTTTTTTTCTTTCCACTACAGAGTTGGAGTGAAGAGGCTGCACAAAATGCCAGAATTTTTTCAAAGTACTGTGATATGACAGACAGCAACCCCCTTGAAAGGAGACTTCCAAGTAAGTGTGTATCTATATGACCTGCCTTTGGACTAAAAAAAAAAAAAAAAAATAGTAAAACAGGGATTGTTATGTACCCTGATGAAAGTAAATTAAGTCATCTAGATTTCCTCATTTGCACTGGGTCATACATGGCAGTGAATTGTGTACTATTACACTGTTTTAACTCATTAATTTTTAAGGTTTATATCTTTAAGTTTTCAGATTCCAAGTTCCGGAGGTTTCAGATTCCAAGTTCTGACTGTCAGGAGAAATGAATAAAAACTCTCAGTATTGCAGAAGAGTGGAGTGAGCAGCTAGAAACCTAGGTCTCCATTCTGTGTAGTTACTTTAGCTACTTAACAATAGCACCATGGGGATCTGCTTAGCTTTGGAATGATAATACAGTTGAGAAATAAGTTCTATGCAGCAGTGCTCAGCTGCCCATAAGACAATTTTAGGTGCTCAAAAATGAGCCCTTCTTAAAGCATATAAGTTAGGTAACTTGCTGCTAGTTTCCAGGAAATAATTTAAAAAAATTATTACTTCTGTGTTATGCTGTTTTTGTGTTGCTATAAAGAAATACCTGAGCCTGGGTAATTTATTAAGAAGAGATTTAGTTAGCTCATGACTCTGTGGGCTGTACAGGAAGCATGGCACCCACATCTACTTGGCTTTTGGTGAGACCTTAGGAAGCTTACAATCATGGCAGAAGGTGAAGGGGGAGCAAGTGTCTCACATGGTGAGAGAGAGCGCAAGAGAGAGAGAGTTGGGGGGTGCCACACACTTTTAAACAACCAGATCTCATGAGAACTCACTCACCATTATGAAGACAGCACCAAGTTATTTGAGGCATTCACTACCGTGAGGTAAACGTCTCCAGCCAGGCCCCACTTTCAACAGTGGGATTACATCTCAACATGAGATTTGGAGGGGACATCCAAACTATAGCACCTTCACTCAGGAATAAACATTATATTTTAACGTGAGAATCTTTTTTTAATTAGGATGTTTTAAAAAGGCTAATTCACATTTATATCTACAGATTATTTGGAATCTTAGTCCAATGCTTTTTAGCAGTGAATTAGCAAAGTGGTTCCTGCCTGCCTTAAGAAAAGGCAGATACTCCTGAATACCATGTTCAACCAAAAGCCCACACCATACATGAATGGCTAAATAAACAAATGTCTATTCAACATCTTTGTATTATGAACACCTGTGTGTAGCTTCCTTTAAGCCATAGACCCTGTTAACACTTTCAGGCTTCTCTGATTTGGTTTCACCTATGTAAAGCAGCTTGGAAGCAGCAGAGACTGAAATGTTGATGATTTGATTTCAAAACTTGTTCATCACCTACTATCAACTTTTCACCAAACTTGAGTACCACATGCTCATTCATCAATGAGAAAGAAGATTTTCAGCAGGGATAAGACTGATTTTACTCCCTCTCAGAAGATGTTGTCAAGATGATCAGTGAACCATTCATAAAATAAAAATGAGGAAAGTCTCCTTGCATACTATTTCCCATTTGTTCAGAGAATGACCCAGCCCATTTTCTCATTTCAGATACCTTTTGTGGAGAAAATATGCATATGACGTCTTATCCTGTATCATGGTCAAGTGTAATCGGAGTCTGGTACAGTGAGTCTACAAGTTTCAAACATGGAGAATGGACAACAACAGATGATGACATAACTACTGACCACTACACTCAGGTAACCTGTGTGCTGGCAAATACACACATTGTTTGAGAGATAAGCATGTGTGTGGAAACGTAAGTAAGAAACAACTGAAAATCATTCTACCTTCTTATGGCAATCTTTATTCAATTTACCGAGTTCCTCTTATGATCTGAAATAGAAGGAAGTGTTCTGTTCAAAATATGGCTTAGAGAAGATGCCTAACGTCTTAGTTTCCTTCTTTACTCACTAGATTTTTCAGGAACCCACAAAATCATAAGACATCAATCTCATTTGATATTGGTAGTATCTGTAAAAGTGAAAATAATGGTACCTTGCAGTACAGAGAAACTCATGATTTCTAACTTTAGTTTTATTGTGGTAAAATATACTTTAAAAATTACCATTTTAACTATTTTAAATGGTTTCATGTTCAGCATTAATGTGACATGAATGTTCAGTGGCAATAAGTCCACTCAAATCGTTGTGCAACGCCATTGCCAGAATATTTTCATTTTCCCAAACTGAAACTCCGTACTCATTAAAAAATACCTTCCATTCCTCTCCCTACTTCCCCAAACCTCTGGCAACTACCACTCTACTTTCTGTCTCTGTGAATTTCACTACCCAAAGTACCTCATAAATTTAGAAACATACAATATTTGTCCTTTTGTGTCTGCTTTATTTCACCCAGCAAATATATTAAATCCATGTTCATCCGTGTTGTAGCCTATGTCAGAATTGTATTCTTTTTTTTTTAAGACTAAATAATATTTCACTGTATGTGTATACCACCTTTTGCTTGTCTGTTCTGATGGGCATTTGAGTTGTTTCCATTTTTTTTTTTTTGGCTATTGTGAATAATACTGCTTTAAATATTGGTGTGAAAATATCTGTTTGAGTGCTTGCTTTCAATTGTTTTGGGCATATGCCAAGGAGAGGAATTACTGGATCATAGGTGAATACTGTGTTTAGTATTTGGAAAACTGGAGTACTATTGTATTTTCTGTTGCAGCTGCACCATTTTACATTCCCACCAGCAATTTACAAAATTTGCAATTTCTTCACATCTTTGCTCTATTAGTCTGCTTAAGATGCCATAACAAAACACCACAGCTGGGTGGATTAAACAACAGAAATTTATTTTCCCACATTCTGGATCCTAGAAGTCTATGATCTTAATAGAGCATAGTTTCTAGTGAAAGCTTTCTGCCTGATACCTTCTCACAATGTCCTAACATGGCTTCTCCCCAGTGCAAAAGAGGAGCCAGAGAGAGTCAAGGATAGAGACAGAGACAAGAGAGACCATAAGAGCAAGCTGTCTAGCATCTGTTTGTATAAAGACACAAATCCTACTGGAACAGAGCCCAAGTCATATGACTTTATTTAATCTTAATTATTTCCTTAGAAACTCTATTTTCAAATACTGCTACACTGGATGGAAGTTAGGGGTACAGAATACGAATTTTGGGGAACCAATTCAGCTCATAACATTGTACCATTGCCCCTCCCCAACAAATTTATTTTCTCCTCACATGCAAAATAGATTTGTTCCATCCCAAGAGCCCTCAGATTCTTAATTTATTCCAGCATCAACTCTAAAGTCTAAGGCCCAAAGTCTTATCTAAATATTATCTAAATGCATGAGATTCAAGATGTGATTCATCCAGAGGTAAAATTTCTCACCATGAGTGAACCTATGAAACAAAAAAAGTTATATGCTTCCATAGTACAACAGAAAGACAGGCATAGGATAGACATTCTCATTTTGAAAGAGAGAAATGGAAAAGGAAGCAGTAATGGGTACCAGGCAAATCCAAAACCTAGCAAATGAAATTTCATGTGATAGTAAGGCTTGAGAATAATTCTCTTTGGTTTGATGCTCTGCACTCTTGGCCAACTTGGGGGCAGCATCACCCACGGCTCTGTGGGCAGCCTTTTCCCTTTAGCTCAGTGACGCAGCCTCATCAAATGACTCTCTGAAGAGGCCCTGCTAACGTGGCTGTTTTCAGAGGTCACCTGAAGAGACAACACTATTTGAAGCTAAGCAGGAAGCAGCCTTGCCCCCGGACCTGTAGTGGGCATGGGAGCCCTCATGATCTCTGAAACATTTGGGGAGTCATTCTTCCCTTTTCTTGAAAGATAAAGCATGTTTGCAATGAAATATCTCTATCATGTCATTCTGAAGAGTCTAAGAAGTCTGACAGCCTTCCTTCACTTGGGTCTGTTTTCTCTGTCCACTTTAGTTCAAACTGGCAGTACCTCCACTGCATAATCACACCTCTATTTCTGCTGAGATGTATGATTAAATCCATAAATCACATCCATGGTGTCTTTATCTAATGGTTGTTCAGCGACATCCTTAGGGTTCTTTTTTGAAAATACTTTCTCATTTTCTGCAATATAGATGGGCTAATGATTGTGTAAATCTTCAAGTTCTGGTTCTTCCTTGCATAAAGCTTTCTTCAATTTCTTTCTCTCCTCTTGTAGTTTACTATAAGTGGTGAGGAGAAACCAAACCACTCCTTCAACCCTTTGCTCTGAAATCTCCTCAGCTAAATTTCCATGTTTGTTATTCACAACTTCTGCCTTCCACAATACACTAGAAGACAAGGCAGCAGGCATTTTGTTTGCTACTTTGTAACAAAGATTACCTTACTTCCAATTTCCAAGAACGTGTACCTCATTTATATCTGAGACCACAACAAAATAGACTGTAATGCCCTTATTTCTATCGACACTCCCTTCAAGGCAATCTACACTTTTAATACCATGCACTTAAAAACTTCCAGTCTCTACCCATTATCCAATTCCAAGGCTGCTTCCACATATTTAGGTATTTGTTGAAGCAGCATCTCAGTTCTTGATAGCAAAATCTGTTTTAGTGTGCTCCGTCTACCATAACAAAATATCACATTCCTGAATGACTTAAACCACAGAAATTTATTTTTTTGAATTCACAAAGGCTAGAAGTCCAAGATCAGAGTGCCAGCATAGTTAGTTTCTTGAGAGGATTCTCCTTCTGGCTTAAAGACTGCTTCCTTTCACTATGTTCTCACATGTGCCCATTGGTAAGTTACATAAAATCTAAAATAAAATCCACTTGAAATAAAGCCTACTTAAATTTGATGTTAAAAGCCAATGAAGATAAAGCATATAAAAAATAGAGGCATAATCACAGAAATTAATGCAGAAATCCTAAATAAAGCACTAGTAAATAGCATTTTCTTTTAAGATTGATACACTTAGACACAAAGGGCATGTGAAAGGAATCCAGGAGTATCTTAACATTAAGCTAATCATATAATTTACCTTATCAAAGGATTAGAGAATAAAAATACAATGAATATCTAGAAATCTAAAAATCTAACAAATTTGTGGCCTGGATTCAAACCTTCTATTTTCTATATAAGTAAACTAACACACTAATTTTATCACAAAGGCATTATCTCATCACTATGGTATATTAACTGAATTCCATCACCTTCAGATAATCTTGATTTGTTTCCTTCAGAGTGAATCAGTGTCACTTTCAAAATAGAACACATTTTATCAAAACTATTCCTGTTTCCAGGAATGAAGACAATGAAATTAGAGAAATTTGCTTTCATCTGCTTAAAATTTAACACAGTAGAATATAGAAACATTTTACATTCCACCAGTTATGGATTCCTTTCATGACTAGCAAATGGAGGCGCTAGGACTAGAACCCAGATCTGAATCCTAGTCCAGTGGTCTTTACACAGCTCTTAATCTTTCATATGCACTTGAGAGATGGAAACTTCGTTTCACCTAATGTTCTAAACATCAGAAGCAGCTGAGCGCAGGGAAGGGCAAGTAGCAGAATACAGGGTTCCAAGCAGAATGAACTGAACAGCAAGAACATTAATGTGAAGGTGAGTAAGCCCGTGACAGCAGGCCCAGTGGGGGAATATACCACAAAGCTTTTCCAGACATTTTCCGACATTTTCTGTAGCCTTGTATAATACATTAGTATGTTCATAGAAAAATTTTGTAAAATAAATGCTCTTTTTCTACAATCATTTGTGTCTTAAGACCTAATGAAAAGTTTCATTTTCAATTTTTCTTTGCTATGAGTTAAAAGAACAAATGAATAAATTAAGTTCAATAATCTTATTACCAATTAACATATAGAGAGAACATAGCAAAATAGATGTTCAGCTGCATTTTTATTAAAATCACGTTTCAAGTTATGTGCTTCATTAGATTCTGAGTTCAACAGGGTCTCTTACGGAAAATACTCGTTGGTAGAAAATGTTAGAAAGAACCTGCAAACAAAGAATCTACATTCTAAAATGTTTATGCCCAGGTAGAGCAATAGTTTTAGTAAAAGCCTAGGTTAGCAGCAGATAATTAAAAGCCATATGGTGTGGAGAGATTGGCACCCAAGCATGACTCTCTTTGTAAAGAGAAAACAATATTTTATCTAAAAGAGTCATAGCAAACATGTTCTCTAATTAAGAACATGAACAGAAATGTGAGGAAAGTCTCTAGGACTGTGAGAAAGCTACCCAGGCTCACATGAGGCAGGGAGGGCAAGTGGGAACAATCACACTTACTGAAAACATCTCCTTTTGAATCACTTAAATATTTGAATGTTTAGTCCTACCATTCACTTATGATGTAGAGGACAGCATTGTTGTATCCCATTTTACAGCTGAGAAAATGAAACTCAGAGGCATAAAGCAAACTTCTAAGTACACCCTACCCAAGAAGTAAATGATGGAATTTAAACCTGGCTCACTATTCCTCAAAAACCAGCTCAGTACTCTATAGTATGCCTGCTCACTGACTGATAAAAAAAGTTTCTTCCAAGCTTTGATTTCTATATAACCGCCAAGCAGCCTTCATTATGTAAACTGATAAGTTATCTTATCCACGTAAGTTTGATGAGAAGGGGAGAATGAGCCAGCGTTGATGACAGCCACTCATGTTTCATTCCAATGAGTCATGGAGAGTTGACATAGAGTTTTGATCATCCCTGAGTATACTGGATATGATCGGAGAAACGAATCCTATGCACAGTCATGTACGGCCCATGTACAGAAAGGCAACACTCAAGTCCTCTTTGAACATCAGCCTGTTCATAGTAAAATGATCAATGCTACCTTTTGTACCTTTACCCTCTCTCTACCCATCTCTCCTATCCCAGAGAAAATGAACATTGGGATTTTTTAAAATTAGAAATTACATCTAGAAGCCCAACTTATTTTCGAAAAGAAAAACTGACAATAAATAGAGACAATGTCAATCATCAAGTCATCCTCCCCATCAGCTGATTTTCTCCACCCGGTTTCCATTGTGTGCAGCTATGTGCGTGTACATGCATGTGTGGTATCTAGACACGTGGGAGTCCTTTTGTTTCTATGACTTCTTGTTAAGCCATGCTCAAAGTAAACCTAAAAGCAACATGTTTACTTTAAATCATGGATGACAATATTGATATTTTAGTCACTTAGTAAAATATTTAATCTGTAATAAAACAACTCTTTATCATTGCAGATTGTTTGGGCCACATCTTACCTGATTGGCTGTGCCATTGCATCATGCCGCCAGCAAGGATCACCTCGATATCTCTACGTTTGTCACTATTGTCATGAGTATGTATTATTAGTTTTTAAAATATATATCCCCCTAAAGTAACCTAATCTAGTTTTTCAAACATTGTTTTTTTGTGTGCACAAATGTTTATAGCAACTTTATTCATAATCGACAAGAGCTGGAAATAACCCAGATGTCCTTCAGAGATGAATGGTTACACAATCTGTAGTTTGAGTCTTGGCTACTTCCTAGTTATGTGAAAACACATATTTAGTTATATATTATTTTATTCCTTTGACTGTATTTTCTCTTATTAAAAAAACCTCCAATATATTTTCAGAGCAATTTACCAGCAGTCTTCCTATGTGTCATTGATTCTTCAGGTAATTATTATATAAGAGAAACAAATTTGGTTAAGCAAAGAAACAAGGACATTTACTTCAACAAAACAAGAGTATTGTTAGACCAAAAGGACAGACATGCAGTGGAGTCTTAACAAGGAAACAGAAAGAGCCAAGGGTCTTTCCCTGTACTTAGCTATCTAGTCAAAAAGTTGTTGTATGTCTTCTCTTTAAAAATTAAATTTACATGTTACAGATTCTGTCACAAATACTAGTCACAATTCCTAGAAAATTTAATCTGATTGTTTCAGTAAGGGTCTGCTGCACCTTCTTCTATCAACTGTGATTATGAAGCAAGATCAAGTAAGACAAGGATGACTGTAGGGCCCATCTGTGTGGCTCCAGTGATGGTTATTAGAAAAGGGGAGATTGTTCAGAGCTGGATAGAACTGCCTGATATTTGACTACAAATGCCAGTTCAATACCACTTCTGCACTTCTTCTGATAAAAGTCAGTGACGCCATTATATATCTCCTTCAGCTACATGTATTTCTTAGATTAACACATAAGTCTTTCCTCCATAATGTGAGCTCAATGCATGGTGCTTAACCACTGCCTCCCATGTATGTAGCACAATACAAGATGTTCAGAATAAATCAATGAACATGATTTATTTGAAAACACACTGCCATACTTCACATTTTCAGTGGCATCTCCACTATCACTATTGATTCAGAGTGTAATATCACCATATAATAACTCTATATGAGTTATATATAAATTGTGCTGAAGACAATAAAATCTCTTTGCTCCTATAACACATATTTGTGATACATATTTTCAAGGTTGGTGGTCTGCAGTGAACTTCAACAGATCCAAAAAAGAAAAGTACAAAACATGGAGATCTATGATGGGGAATTTTCTTGGCTGAAGATTAGTCCAAGTCTCTGATTAAATATCTTACTGAATTTAGTAATAATCTTCTTTTCAAAGTGAAATTTTAGCAGCTCGGATAAACAAATATCATATTTAAAAAGGCTTTTTAAAACCAGAACATTTACTTTTTTAAGTTGTATTTAGAAGCAGATATTATCTACATTATGTTTTTAGACATACACGGGTAAGAATTGTCTTTTCTTTTTTGTTTTTCCTTTTGAGATAGGGCCTTGTTCTGTCACCCAGGCTGGAGTGCAGAGGTGTCAGCATAGCTCACTGCAGTACTGAACTTCTGGGCTCCAGCTATCCTCCCACCTCAGCCTTACAAGTATCTGGAACTACAGGCGTATGCCACCAGGCCTAACAATTTTTTTTTTTTTTTTTTTTTTTTTTTTTGTAGATATGAAGCTGCTTTTTTTTTTTTGCCAGGCTTATCTCAAACTTTTGGGCTCAAGCAATCCTTCCACTTTGCCCTCCCAAAGTGCTGGGATTACAGGGATAAGTCATTGAGCCCTGCCTGTCTTTTCTAAAGTTTCAAATTAGTCCAGAACTAGAACTTCTCATCTACTTTCTTTCCCACACCCCAGCACTTTAGTTTTATTCATGCTGATGTACTTTCATCTTTTATATGCACCATCTCTTTCAACAAAAGACATTAACATGTAAAAAGTTTCTTATAACATAGCGCAAGATGGAGTTAGAACCTCTCTAACTTGCCTCACTTGAGATTTTCTTCTTAACATTGGTAAGAATCATGCCCTTTTAAATGATGGTTTACCAAGTCCTTATAGGTATTAATGAAGAATGTTCTATTGTAATTGGCTCTTTTGCTTGTGAGTCCCCTTGCTTGTACTTGGGAGTACCCAAAGTTCCCAAGTACTGTTAGGACTTGACTGTCCGAGATGTGCACATTGCCTGAAAAGTATTTTCATGTCACTCACATTTATTGGTTCTATGTGCTAAAAAATATTATAGCTGTAAGACTGGAAATCTCACACCCATCTTAAAAATTATCATTGTTCTTTACAAGAATGTTTACACAATTTGTTTTTAAAATTGGTTGTACACTGTGAGTAAAATTTTATGTGCATTTTTCAAAGATGGGTTTTATGAAATCACTTTTTTTTATTCAAGGGGAAATGATCCTGAAACAAAGAATGAACCTTACAAGACGGGCGTCCCATGTGAAGCCTGCCCAAGTAACTGTGAAGACAAACTTTGCAGTAAGTTTTATACATTCTGTTTGTTTACAGTTAACCCATTGATCCGGGAACCATACATCCTTTAAATTAAGCATTGAAAATCATTGCACTTTTTTTTTTTTTTTTTTTTTTTGAGAGGGAGTCTCACTCTGCCGCCCAGGCTGGAATACAGTGGCACAATCTCGGCTCACTGCAAGCTCCGCCTCCCGGGTTCACGCCATTCTCCTGCCTCAGCCTCTCCGAGTAGCTGGGACTACAGGCGCCCGCCACCACGCCCGGCTAATTTTTTGTATTTTTAGTAGAGACGGGGTTTCACCGTGGTCTCGATCTCCTGACCTCGTGATCCGCCCACCTCGGCCTCCCGAAGTGCTGGGATTACAAGCGTGAGCCACCACGCCCGGCCAAAACATTGCACTTTTGTACAGCTTTCATCTCATTCATACCAAAGAAAATATACAAATTATTTCTGCTTACCCCTCCCCAATTGCCAGAGTGACTGAAGACCATTGATTTAACCTATGGCAAAGGAAATTGCAAAGTCTAGGTCTGAGAACTCGAGTTCCCACCCAATAGATTAAAATACTTAATTAGGATCAACCTAGATAAAATATTGAGGTAAGTATAGATTTTTTTCTCTGCTCTCTAAAAAGTTCTTGGGCCCCCTTACTGCAGCCCATAATTTAGACCCGTTGCTTTCAGTTTACTGGTGTTCTCCAATTGCTTGCCCCTCCATGACTACCCAGGTTGTCTGACCACTTATTGTGGCATGCAATTTTTACTGAGTGATCCTCATCCTTCTTTGGTTCCTGTGAACCATCTAAAAAGTTAGCTGATGCTCACATTATTCCTTACAGCCTCTTTTTATTTTTAATTTCTTGAGTAAATCTTACCTAAGGTGAAGTTTTAGCCAAATGGGTGCCATTTCTGTTTATTCCCTTAGATAGCCGAATTTCACTTTTTGAAGCCTACCTGCAAACATAATTTCTTAATTCCTAGGAATAATCTTGATTAAGATAAATTATACTAGTAGTAAGTCTGTGGAGGAGAAAATAAACCTAAGAAAAATACCCTGTGACCTCCGACTTGAAAGGCCACTTATTTTTCTTCACCTAACCAGCTTACTCTATTTGCTTTTAAAGTAAGAAAGAAAATGGATTCTTCTTCCTCCTTTTACCTTTCTCTCGTTTCCCTTCTCTTTTACTCTTTTTTAATTTACTTCTCTATCTCTCTGCCTCTCTGTTTCTCTGTATCCACTTCACTTTTTATACCCCCTTTCTGGAAAAAAATGTAGTTGGAGAGAAATTCCTCCCCACTGGAAAAAAAAAAAAAAAATCAACCAGTTATTTATGCCTTAGGGGGAGAAGGGATGGCAATTGAGTAGATTTTTAGAATCTAGGTGAGAAAAGCAATGTCTGTGGTGGTATAACAATTGAATAGAAGTAAAAGAAGAGTAGGAGGCTGGGCGTGGTGGCTCACGCTTGTAATCCCAGCACTTTGGGAGGCCGAGGTGGGCGGATCACGAGGTCAGGAGATCGAGACCACGGTGAAACCCCGTCTCTACTAAAAATACAAAAAATTAGCCAGGCGTGGTGGTGGGCGCCTGTAGTCCCAGCTACTCGGAGAGGCTGAGGCAGGAGAATGGCGTGAACCCGGGAGGCGGAGCTTGCAGTGAGCCAAGATTGCGCCACTGCACTCCAGCCTGGGCGACAGAGCGAGACTCCGTCTCAAAAAAAAAAAAAAAAGGAAGAGTAGGAAAGAGAAATGTTACTCAAGAAGATTGATTCTATCACATAAATGATGTATATCATAAGCCCTTTCTTCACCTGTAAGTGTTTGAGAAAGTGAGAGCTATTAAAGAAATATATGAACTTAAGAATTGAACATATTGGGCACAAACAATGCTAAAAATGTAAGACCTAGATATGCAGATATAATTCATTTAATGTAATTCAAATAAAATTTATAAAAATAATTATTACTTATAATATTAGGAAAGCATATAAATTAAGAACAACAGATAAAAGAAAACAATGGATTACAATACTTTACAGATTCAAAGAAAAAAATACGTTACCTCTAAAGAAAAAAAATCCACTGATAATCATATTTCACCAGAATACTACACAAAAGAATAAGGTAGGATAAAGATAGGTAATTGATAAAAAAAAAAAAAAAATGAGTAATGACTTTGGCAAATTACTGATTGTAGGAAAAAGAAGCAGAGATACACTATCAAATATACAATTGCTCAGGCAGTAATATGACATCCACATTTCATCTCCTTCTTGCACCTTGATAAATCTACTGTAGTTATTCTCCAAGTTCCTGGAAGGCGAATCAGTTTAATAATTTAGGAAGAGGAAAATGTATATAGCATAGAAGGATATTCACTAAAATAATAAACAGTAAGACAAATGTAAATTTAAAATTTATAAGATTGTTATAAATTTCATGCAATGGTCAAACTTTATAATTGAAGGAGAAGAGATATAATGGAAAAATTTAAAGTTTTCCCTTATCAAGATTCAAATTCAAGACTGCATAAAGGTCAGAAAATCTTAAAAGAGAGAGGGAATTAAATTATTGTTATTCTTGCCTTTATATAGAGACAAATAGTTCCATTTGTTAGTTGTGATAGAGAATTCAGGTTAAAAAATATTTTGGTAAGCTTTTTGGTGCTATTGCCACAAATTTAAAATTTTGGGTATCTTCATACTGCTTGGAGAATTTTGTGTGCATTTCTGCCTCTGTATGTACCAGGATGTAGGTGCGTGCACATCCATGAGATAGAGCAAGGTGAGAAAAATCACTAGAATGTTAATTGAGATAACCTCTGGGTGGATGGAGAGATTATATATGCCATCCTATATGTGCTTTTTAATTCCATTTTCCATTGGCTATGCATTACTTTTAATAAACCAAAGCAAATCTTTAACCATTAAATAATGCAGCATTAGATAATTAGACAAAAAATATGAGTATTTTATATTGCAATGGCATAGTTAATACTTTCAAAATGACAGTGTAATTAAAAAGATGATTCCTCTCCAATCTGTTTATACTGGATTTAAAAAATTGTGGTAAAAACCTGTTTTACACAAAGACAAAAATTTTACCATTTTCTTTTCATACGTGATCTTATCGCCTGTTTTGCATTCAGATTTAGTTAGCTTATGCTAGTTAAATTTAGCTATTGTTAATAAAAATTTCTCTTTTTGTCTTTAATAAGATGGTCTCTTTCCTCAGCAAATGAGATTTTTAAAAGACTGTGTTGTAAAACCGTACTATTTTTTTTCAGCTAACCCCTGCGTCTACTATGATGAATACTTCGACTGTGACATACAAGTCCATTATCTTGGATGCAACCACTCAACAACTATCCTATTCTGTAAAGCCACTTGTCTGTGTGACACTGAGATAAAATAGGTCTTTGTTATTTTCAACTGTTCTGTGCTGTGACAATGAGGAGGAGATGTCTGTTGGATTCATGTCTTTTGCTATAGTTCAGTAGCTTCTGCTAAATTTCATTTCATTTTAATCATGCTGGAGACCTTAACTCCCATCCTGATACATCCTGAAGTAACACTGTTTTAAACTTTCTTAGTGCTGGAGTAAAAGGTCAAGTCCATCACCTGCCTTAAATTTAAATCATGCGATTTACAGTTCTTAAGTTCTTAAGATTTACATTCAACTTATGGTATAACTGGGTCCCTCAACAGTAACCTGGGCTAAAGTAGGTCTTACGTGGTTGAACTCCCACCCCCGCCTTCCCCATATTTTCAGCCACTCTGATTATCTTCCCTGCACAACTAACATCCAGTAATAATTCTTCACTTTTAAAATTTTACTTCTACTTTAAATCAATCATTAAAGGAATCCACAAAGCAAACAGAGTTCAGTCTCATCTTGCAAGGTAAATATCACTTAACTGGAAGTAGTTTAAACGTCTCATTGTTTTATTGACACATCTATATATACATTTGTGAAGCAAGAAACAATAAAAAAGCTTCGTGTGCCATTAATTTAACAAAATATGTATTCAGTACTGATTGAATACAAGATGCATGTTTATATACATAGAAAGAATATAGTTTCATTTCATTGCAAAGGCAGTATAAAAGATATATAAAATAGCATAATATGAGAAATTAAGTCCCTAAAGACATATGGGTCACATATTATTATTGCCAGATGAGCATAAATAGCTTCTGTTTGGAGATTCAGGAAAGCCTTAGGGTGGAATGAGGAACATCGTCTCAGTAAACAGGGTTGCAAAGGTTATGATTATTTCAACACAATGGAAGAGCACAGTTAAGGCCAACTAACGTAAAATGCACTGAAGCCTTAGGGAATATTGAAGGGCCTGACATGGGGAAAGGGAAGGCTAGAAATATTTGGTCAAATTTTAACATTATACCAAAGTTATACCCAGTTCTACCTACTTGTATATTTCTTTACTCATTTCAATAAAGTGTTTGGAAAAAAAAAAAAGACATCACCCACTTTCCAAAAGTAAAAAAGTAAGCCATGCCTCAAACCCATTCTGCATCATACAGAGGTTCCCGTCACAGGTACAAAAATTCTGTGTGGCTCCAAGAAAAGAGGACAAATTGAGAATGATGCCCTCTTGACATGACCCATGTCTTTCCATCTAGATCTATGGGCATTTCTCCCATGTAAATCCTTCAGACCCTTTCTCACTTTTTATTTAAACTACATATGTTAGATCTATCCACTTGATTGTATCTATCTTTTGAGTAATTGTCATTAGCACAATCATGGACATATTAACATCAGGAGAACAGTGACTCATCCGGGGACACAGTAAGTAGGATGGTACTTTATAGCTGAAATATTTAATAAATGGAACTCATTACAAAAATCAAAGTAATAATAATTTACCCTGAGAAAATTAAATGTGTGTGCTGTAGACAATCTTTACTCATTTTTGCATTACCAGGTATTATGATTTCTCTTACCTCACCAAGGTAGCATTAGATTTTAGAGTGATTAAATTAGAACCCCGAGTTCTGAATTTTGCGTGCTAGATAACCAACTAATCCTGCAGTCTACTGTAACATATTGGCAGGCAGTGTTACTGTGTTCTTACACTACAATATGCTCTTTCTAGAAATTAACATGATACTTCTCAAAATTTGCATTCCAATTACATCTCTTCCCACTTTGCATATTCAAATACTTCTTAAGGGTTGGGGAAGGAGGAGGAAGGGTATGTCGATGTCTAAGGAAAATCAAATAAGCAAGTAACAAAACTTTGACGTCATTTGTCTACATTACCCAAATTTAAATAATATGTTGGCTTATTTCACAACCAATTGCATTTGTTAAATATAAAAAGTATTCTCCCCCAAAATATCTCAGAGCACACTGACTGTGTGAAAAGTGCCCTGCAATGAAGAAGGCTGGGGGCGGCGGATGACCTCATGTACACCATTCTATTATCTCAAAAGCTTTCAGAATCACATATTGTTTGGAAAATCATTAAAAAAGCTATTTTAGATGACAGAGAAAGAACTCTTATTTACCATGCAACACCTTTCTAAAAAATGGAAACAGTCTTACACCTCTTTCCAAATGTTATTGAATATAGAATAAATAATAACAAATAATTTTGAAGCAGAAACAATATCCAGTGGCAGTCTGTACTTTCACAGTAGTAAAAAAAAAAAAATAATAATAGTTCTAAGTGTGTAATACAAAGATTAAGAGCACGAGCAGAGGTGTCAGCCAGCTGGTTTGAATTCAGGACACAACATGTGCTTGCTCTGTGACTTTGGAAAAGATTCTTTTTCTTTGTCCTCATCCATAAGTTATAGTAAGAGATAGAACCTACTTCATAAGTTTGTTTTAAGGATTGAATGAGTTCGTCTGTAAAATCCTTAGAAAGGTATCTTGTGCTTAAAGTGTGCTTGATAACTATTAGCTGGCATTATTATTGATTCTCTTCAAACTCCAGTCCCTGAGCTCTGCCTTTTAGACATAGTTGAGCGGCACACTCTGAACTCGTCCCTTTTGTGAACTCAGCAGTGAACACGTGTTATGGTGATAAATGAACAGTCTCTGCCCCAACCCAAATAACATAACAAGTATGGAATAATTTATTAATACAATAAAGGAGCTTTCACAGAAATCTATAGTATAAAACTACCTTTGATTAAAGAAGACATTCAATTTAGTAGAAATATCTGATTTCACCACATTATTTAGTAATTCAATGCAATCAGAATGGAAATATCAAGAAGAGCTTTTATAGAATTTACATGTTTATCCTAAATTCATTTGGAAAATAATTATTCAATAGAGACCACCAAAATTAAAATTAAAGATGTGTGTTTTGATAAAGATATTTACGTATGAGAAAGATAATTTTTGGAAAACAGTATTAAAATACTAGGGCAGGAAATTTGAACAAAATCATGACATGAAATCTTGAAAGCATTTATTTGAAGATGGTAATTTCACTGGAAAACTTTAAAAAAAATGTGTATAAAGGCAGAAGTAGAGCAAGTGAAAGGTTAAGATTAATTTTTAAATATTTTATTTTAAAAGGTCAATACATAGTTGATCTATGTGACTTATGTATGTTTACATAAATATAGAAAATGAATCTATACATTGATAATAATGAAGTGTTACGTTAGAAAAAAAAGGAGAGAAAAACCACTAAATAGATACAGAAATGCACATGCCATTAAACAGAAACGTTACCTGTTTCATAATGCAAAAAAGTGTATTGCAAATATAGTTAGGATTATCTTTCTGTCCAGCTAAGAATAAATTAATTATATGCTAAAATCTACCCATCAGAGAAGTGGGAAGAGCCAGCCATTTCAATACATCATTAGTGGGAACTAAAAGTTTGTAGAAAGATCCCTATTTAAAGATACCAAGTGATATTAAAAATAACATGGTTTTTGGTTTGTTGGTTTCTCATGAAGGAATGTATTATACTGAAATACTCACATGCAAAAATGTGTCTCTATAAAAAGATTTTTACTTAAGCATTATTTATAATAAAGGAAAACCAAATGCTATAAAAATACACCTAAGTGCAATAAATGGTTAAGTAAATTAGGAATGATCCATGATATGAAATACTATGCAGGTGGCTAGAAAAACGATTAAAGTGTTTATATTCTTTTGATGAGAGATGCAGTTTTCTAAAAGTCAAAATTATAGAATCTAATACACATGACATGATCTAGTCTTTCCCTCCCCCATCCACTTCTGTTGCCCTCATTCCTCCTTTCACTCAAGCATTTTCTGATTTTTTACATTTCTAACATCATAACTGGAAACACTTTATGCCGCTGTGAGTTATTTGAAATATCTAATCCTTTGATTTCATTTTATTAAATTACATAGTTTTAAAAAAATGCAGACAAACCTTTTTAGACACACGTTTTAAGTAAGTAGAGGAATGAAAGTGAAAACAAAATATTAAACAATGAGTCCTTAGTGTTGTAAAATATTAATATATTCAGTGATCAAGAAGCACAAATCTTTGCCTGTTTCAAATGAGGATATAAGCATTAGTAAATTTGAACATTAAAGAAATATGGGGCCAGGCGCGGTGGCTCCCGCCTGTAATCCCAGCACTTTGGGAGGCCGAGGCGGGCGGATCATGAGGTTCAGGAGATCGAGACCATCCTGGCTAACACAGTGAAACCCCGTCTCTACTAAAAATACAAAAAATTAGCCGGGCGTGGTGGCGGGTGCCTTAAGTCCCAGCTACTCAGGAGGCTGAGGCAGGAGAATGGCGTGAACCCAGGAGGCGGAGCTTGCAGTGAGCCAAGATCGAGCCACTGCACTCCAGCCTGAGCGACAGCGCGAGACTCCATCTCAAAAAAAAAAAAAAAAAAAAAAAAGAAAAGAAAAAAGAAAAAAAAAAGAAATATGGCCAATAATGTAGCTACAAACAAAGCACGATACCTGGTATTTGTTTTTAGGTTCAGTGTGTCTTATTTTCCCCAAAATCCACTCTTTTCTCCTGAAAGTTGATATAAAAGAAAGTTCCCTAGGTTTCCACCTGTGTCACATCACTTGCAGGAGGGAGAAGAAACCATGTTTACTTCAAAGATGAATATTGGTTAAGTGACTTAAATAGCTTCATAGGCTATCTCCACGAGAATGTGTGGCAAACAACCGTGTAATTTTTCGGAGTAGTCTTCAACATCACCCTCATGTCCATAGCTTATCAACAGTGTTTATGGACAGAGTAGCACACTTATTCATAGTATGAAAACTCATGGTATATTTCCAGGTCACTGTCTGGGGAGGAGTGTCACAGACTCAGGTGCCCAAAACAGATATGTGTTTCTCTCTCTCTCTCTCTCTCTCTCTCTGTGTGTGTGTGTGTTTGCATGTAGGAATGAAAGTCAGGATGATATGTGAAGCAAAGGTAGAAAAGGTCACCATTCAGAACAGAAATCTGATTTGGTTGTCAGGTGGCAGTGGAGGGCAGGACGGCACAAAACAGATCTAGATTACCGGGTAACTTGAAAAGAAAGCCTAAATGAGGCCCCAAACAAAGGTAGCACATTCTTGACTCTCCATTATAAGAACACTACAATATATACTATATTCTATATAGATTTATATGGAGACAAAAACAAAAATAAAATCTTTCAAAGAAAATAAAATCTTTCAAATTGTCCAGACTGATAATTGCCATGCAAGGTAATAGTGGACTTTTGAAATGTGCTCAAAGCCTAAATAGTTGGGACACCATGGTAAATACTATGTTTTCCTTAACAAAGAAGGACACTGCTAAAGGAATGGTGATACCAGAACAGTTCTGGGATCATATACAGCAAACCATTGTATCATAGTAGGGATGTGGTACGTTCCTTATACTTATATTAGCCTGTAGTTACCGCATGTTTTTATGGGAAGAAAAATCATAAAGCAATATAGAAATTTTCATACTGTGAAACCAATGGCCTCATGAAAAAATGGAATAGAAATGTTTTTATCCAGCTTCACAGAACTTGAAGTTCAGAATTCATTACCACTTAAATGCAAAAACCTTCCAGAAAAGTATTTCCAAAACAAGACCATGAGGTGGTATTTATGGCATTCACAGCAATACACACTGCATTTAGTAACCCTTTTGGAATGAAGCATTTGGGCACAAAAGGACCATAAATACCATGTCTGGTCTTTTACTTAATTTGTACAACACCCTATAACACTCTTGATGAATTATTTATGTAAATACCTCTAGTGTATGAAAAACTTCGGGGGCGGAGTGTCATTTGTTGGTAAAATTTTGTGAATATTGGAGCTTCTTTAAGCATATAAATGAATTATATTACAAAAAATGAGAATATTATTTAGTAAAAGACATCAAAAATATATGTTCTTTAAATAAAGCTAAATTATCTCTGAAGAGGCATGATAATTATTTCGTTTCTGCAAATCTCAACTGCATCTAGGTTTCTAGCTTGAGGTTGTAAATGTCAAATCATTTTTTCAAATAGTAACTATATTCATGTGTTTAGAATTATGTTGAATGTTAATAATACATTATATTATTTATATGGTATCACTTCAACTACATGTAACCTTTTGTGGTGGGATTTATTATTACAATTTTACGTATTTAGACACTAAGGCTCCAAAATTTTACATGACTTCTTCATGGTTAAATAGCTTGAAAGTAACAGAGAGATCCTACACAAAGAATAGCTCCTTCCAAAATTTAGATGCCATAAAATAGTATATCACTATATAGAGCTATAACAGGAAGTTATTAGAAGATTAATGTGGAAAATGAACACATGAAATGTAGGTTTTTCAAAATGTTCTTTTCTTTCTCATCCATTCCAACCATTTTATGAACAGGATTTTTAAATACTTGCTAAACTAAGCATTGCATAGAGCTGTCAAATAATAAATAGAATGTTAGAACCATGATAACGAGCTTCTAAGTGAGACATGTTTCAATTTAGAGAATAGACCTGGTATGGAGTCCTAGCCCTGATACCTCTCTTTGTGTCTGAAATTATGTGAGAGCTTCGATGGGGTTCTTATCGCATTTTAACCTTGTCTTTGGACTGAATCTAATACCATTCCCACTGCTCCATCATGCCTCACAGAGGTATTCAAGTATCATTGAAATTTCTCTTGCCCGATGTTCTTGTGATGACTATCAGTGAAAAATGTATCCACGTGCATATCTAAATATAATGTATTAAATTATGTTGTCATAGCAGAATTCTCACTTTGGCCAAGCTTCAAATTCAATTTTTTACTGAACTATATCATGATCCATCTTGATACTCTCTCCACCATTTTCTCTCTTTGTGCTTTTTAAAATTATTAGTATATTTAGACTCAAGTTGGCCTTATATTATTTATTTTCATTTGTTTCTCTGTTTGTTGTTCCTCTGTTTCTCTTTTCTTGCCTTCCTGTGCATTATTTGCACATTTTTAATGTGTTTTAATTTTAATGTGTGTATCACTTTGTGTAGTTTCTTCTAGTGGTTACTCTACATATATATATGTATATACTATATATATACTTAAATTATCAGTCTACTTGTATTGATATTTTGTCACTTAGAGTGAAGAGTGGAAACCTCACTTTTATTTAGGTACCTTTCCTTCCCACTTTAATAATACATTTATACTGAGTACTAACTTTACATATACTAAACATCACCATGTGTGGTGTAACAATTTTTGCTTCAACCAACAAATATTTTAAGAAAATCGTGAAAAGTCTCTTGTATTTAACTATCATTTTTATCCATTCTGATATTCTTTCTTTTCTGAATTTTTAAAACTTCTCATCATCTCTTTTAATTTTTCTCTAGAGAACATCCTTTAGCCATTCTTTAAGAGTAGGCTTACAAATGAATTACCTGACTCTTCTTTATGTGAGAATGTCTTTATTTTCCCTTTATTCCTGAAGTATACTTTCACCAGATATAGGATTCAAGATTAATCATTATTTTTTTAAGCACTTGTAAAGCATGCCACTCTCTTCTGAACTCTGTGGTTTCAGAAGAGAAATCTACTGTCACTAAAATTGTTATTCTTCCATAGATATATATTGTTTCTCTCTGCCTAGTAATTTTTTTCATTGGCTTTAATTTTTCAGAAGTTTGTAAGGTGTTATGGCCCCTGTGCTGAGTTCTACTGAAGCCCTTCCAAGCATTTTGTGGACAGTCTTTTCATTGTCTGTCTGGAGTCAGACAGTTATTTCCAAAAAATTTTTCCTTTTTTATTATTTCACCCTTCTTAACCCTTTGGCTGAGTTGAGCAGGCTTTCCTTGTTCTGTTTTGGTTTGTTTTAATTTTTGTCTGATCCTGTTTGTGGTTCTGGGGTTGAGACTTCTGCAGTGCTCTGTCTAGTATATATGGGAAGCAAAAAGGAAACTCAGAGAAGTCATTTTCATGCTGATACTCAAGTCCAAGGTCCTTATGCAGTCTGCTTCCTTAGTTTCACTTCTAGAGTCTTCCTATGCTTGTTTGTTATGTATGCTCAAGTTTTTCAGTTTTAAGAAGGAGGACCTGAGAAAATGTGGCTCCTCTATCTTGGCCATTACCCTACCACTAAGTGAACCTGCATTTTTTTGCATGAATGAATGAAGATTTTGCCTAAGTTCGCCGTGTAGCAGGTCAATTATCTACAGATGCAAGAAAACAGAGATTTCCTGACCTGCTATATGTATATCAAGCAGTTCTTCTAATTGGTGGGGCTTTAAAATCTGGGTAAAAAGTTCTTCACTGTGGTTCGGGAGTATGAAACATATTTCTAAAGTGACAAATCATTATGGCATATGGTATGTGTAAACCCTCTCAATAGAAAACATTCTGGCAAGAAGTTGCTCTCAACTGAGCAATAAAGAACTAAATGTCTGAAGCATCCTTTTATTACTATTGTCTATTTCTATTTATTATGAATCTTTGTTATTTTCTTTAAAACATTGTTATTCTGTCAAGCCCATTTGCAAACTACTTATATGGAATGTTACAGCTCAGCATCAATACTGTATAAAAATTGCAAATATACGAGAAGAAGCTACTACAGTATGTGATCATTGGCAAGTCAAGCTCCTGCTTTTCAATTGCCTTCCGAAAATTCTAAAACGCTGAAGGTAGTGAATTTATTGATGGTACCACTAATATAAATATGGACATAGTCTATTGGAAAAGATAACTTAAAAGATAAAAGGATGCCACAAAGAAACAACAAAGGATTTCTCCAGTATAATCTGAACCATGGTAATATTTTCAACAAGCAATATCTAATAATATCTGTTTAATGCACAAACCATTTTGTTTTGAACAGATATAAGTAATTGGAGTTTTTTAAAAATGCGGTCATAAGTTACCCATTTGCTATTAATTGTATATTAATATTCATCTTTCAGGTTTTCACCTCCTTTAGTAGTTTTCACCCGTTTGTGAAAAATGTTTTAACTTTTCTTCCATAAACCCCTTTACATGAGTATGTACTCATAGAAACTCCTGGACCTGCAGTTTTATTTGTTCCTGAATTCTTTCCTACAACACATTTCATGTATTAAAATATTTTTAAAAATAACTTAGATTAGCTGAGGATCTATTTTTCTACTTTTCCCCTTACAGTAAGACAATTTATCAAATATTACTTACCTTATAAACTATTTTCTTTTCATTTATTTATTTATTTGATATGTATGTTTTGTGTATACATAGTAGGTGTCTATATTTATGGGGTACATAAGATGTTTTGATACAGACATGCAATGTCAAATAAGCTCATCATGGAGAACGGGGTAGCCATCTCCTCAAGCATTTATCCTTTGAGGTACAAACAATCCAATTACACTCTTTTAAATTATTTTAAAATGTACAATTATTATTGACTATAGTCACTCTATTGTGCTATCAAATAGTAGGACTTATTCATTCTTTCTAACTAACTTTGTACCCATTAACCACCCCCACCTCCTCCCCAACGCCCCACTACCCTACGCAGCCTCTGGTAACCATCCTTCTATTCTCTATGTCCATGAGTTCAATTGCTATGATTTTTAGATCCCACAAATGTGAGAACGTGTCATGTTTGTCTTTCTGTGCCTGGATTATTTCACTTAACATAATAATCTCTAGTTCCATCCATGTTTTTGCAAATGACTGAATCTCATTCTTTTTTATGACTGAATAGTACTCCATTGTATTTATGTACCACATTTTCTTTATCCAATCATCTATTGAACCTAGTATCTGAATGTACAGGGTCTATTCCTAAATTTTCTTTTTTATCCTATTGATCTATTTAAATCATTCTATGCCTTTTTCTTGATGATTCCAATATTTAAGCTTCATATTTGTCTTAATATCTGATAGCGAGAGGGGCTCTATTATTATCTTTCTTAAATTTCCCTATTAAAAAGTTCTTATTTTCCCATTTAAAACTTACAATATGCTCATCTATCCACCCTCTAAAAATCCTATGGATTACGATTGTCTTTGTATTAATTTATAGGTTGTTTGAGAAAAATTTGCTTCTTTCATTGCCAAACCATCTCACCCATGAACATGTATGTCATTTTTCCAGATTTTTAAAAAAATCTGTTTAATAGAGTTTTAACATGTTCTTCATTCATAGTGGCTAATAAATTTTAATTGGACTAATCTATTGGTATTTCATAATATATTAAGAATGAAAGTGAAATTATTAAACCTGATAAAAAGAGCTGCTAAACTAATATAAAAAGTAGCATATATTATGTACAAAGAAGCCGTTATAACATGCCTGTCATGACTACAATTGTTCAAAATATAAAATATAGCTGCAATTACTTAACAAAGTTGTTTAAAATACCCAGGAGTATTTTGAAAACTAGACATCCATCTAGGTCTTTTCTCTTATATGTGATTTATTTTTCCTTTCTGAAAATGTTAAACAATTTTCCTTCTTGCTGTATTGTTTAAATTCATTGTGCTGTTTCTAGGTAAGTGTCTTAAATCTTAGCTGTTTTGCATAATGCATGATCCTCTCTCTCCCTCTCTCTCTTTCTCTCTCTCTCTCCTTCTCTATTTTTGAGAGATGAGGGTCTTGCAGTGTTACCCAGGCCGGAGTGCAGTGACTACTTGCAGGCACAATCATAGTGCACTAGAGCCTTGAACTCCTGGGCTCCAGTATTACTCCTGCCTCAGCCTCCTGAGTAGCTGGGACTACAGGAGTGTGCCATCATTCTTGGCGTAATCCTCTTTTTATGTGAGATCTTTTGTTATTTTCATGATACATAATCATTTTTCAAATATTTTGTCACATTTATTTATAGTTTCTCTCTTTTTATGACTATCACTGGTGGATCTTGATAATTTCTTTTAGTTTTCACATATCTTGACTTTGTTGTTATTCTCTCTCTTTGTCCCTTTTCAATGCATTCTGAAAGCATTTCATCCCCTTGCTTCAACTCACTCATTCTTTCTTTACCTATTTATATAACTGATGAACTATGCAACCTATCCTTTTGAGTTTTTATTTTAACTACTTTATTTCATTTCCAATATCGCTAAGCAGTGATGTTCTATAGTAGCTTGATCACCATTTAGAGTTCCATTATGTTTATTTCTTTGAAAACTTTTGTGCTTTTTACAATTTGTATTGATTTTTAAGTAGTTCAGTTTCTTTTAGTATATGATGTTCCACTGTTATCTTCCTCTCATAAGATCAAATATTTCTGAATCAATATATTTGTTGGCTTTGTTGGTGTATCTGAAGACATCAGACAAGACTTCTCACTTTATTTATTTATTTATTTATTTATTTATTTATTTATTTATTTATTTATTTATTTCTGCTTTATGTTGAGTTGAAGAAAGTCACAAGACGTTGAGATGCTTTATGTTGCAGTTAATGGTCTCTTCCTCCCTATCCTCTGTTCCCACAAATGGACAATTCCTTCTCACAAGGTAACCTCTCTGCTGCTTTACTCATAATTTCTTCCTTCTCTGCTACATCTATTTTAATTGTCAAGGGACAGAGGCTGCCAGACTTAAATATATTTGTTGTTCTAGGTTTTTGGCTTCCCAATTCAGCATGCCTCCAGCAGTGTTCTAAAATTACTCTACAACTGCCAAAGTAAGAGTAGCAGATGCCCTAAATCTATTTCCAGGATACCTGTCTCATGATCAAGGTACAAATTTCTTTGGCCTCCTTTAATTTTTTTGATGTTTCCTTTTGTTTGACATTTTATTTTTTGGACTTCTTAGACCTAAATTCCAGACCTGGCCAGCACTCATTTCATCAAAGTTCATTCCCTTCCCCACTGCTACCCCAGTTACGTCCATCCTAATCTCAATCAATGGCTTGATCTCAACAGGGATGAGTGCAAGATAGATAGTTCAACAAAAATCCTGTACAGCAGCCTATCTTTTCCCCATGAACTTTGGACATCTCCTAATGAAGCTATTTATTTGTGTCCCTCAAGAAAACAAAATAATTAACCATCCTTGGGCACATCAATTTTTATAATTGAAAAAAAGGCTGTATTAAAATTCAGGTCTAATTTCTGTCATCTCTAGGAGGAGAGGAAGTTAAGAAAATTAGTATGTCTTACTTAAATTTCCACCTTATAAGGAAATTAGTGATGTCTGGCCTTTTTCTGGAATGTGTATATTGTTAAGGGATATTTCTATTAAGGTTATGAGAATCAATGATCCATGTCCCTTTACACAGTTCTATCTAATCTCTATCTAACTGTCCTCAGTTCTATCTTCCTTAGTTCTATCTAACTCTCCTCAGTTCCCCTACTTAATGCTGGAACTAAAAACACATACTATATTTCCTTTTCTTTGCTAGAGCTAGACCCTATACAGACTACAAGTCTCTCCTTCCTCGCCTGTATCCTGTATGGCAGTAAAAGATATTGCATGATGTATTACAGAGGGTACATTTTAAAGACATTAAACATTATTCAACCGTGTGCAGTTATTTAATGAGAAAATCTATTTTACATTATGCAGACCTCTAGAGGATATAGCATAACTGTGATAAATAAAGAGAGATGTGTTTTATGAAAATTGTATTTGTTTTAGTCACATTCTTCTATTTCCTTTTGGAAGGTATAAATTCTGCGGTGATCAAAATTCATAAAGGAAAATGAGGCTCCTGCGTGTGTGTATTAGAAGATAATTATGCAGGCATGTAGAAGTTGTATTCCAGTTTTTATTAACAAATTCATTACTTTAATGATTTTAAAAAATCTCCCTAACACTAAAATTAAGAAAATCTTAGTGATGAAGTATCATTAGAAAATTAACTTTGTTATTATGGATTTGAAGTCTCTAGCACCTAATTGTTATTTTAAAATTCTATTGAAAGATCATTTCTGAAGCACTTTATGAAAAACAAAAAAAATTTAGAACATAATGTTTTGTTATGCAAGGTAATTGCAGCTACAATTTGGATTCTAAGAGAATATGAAACACAATTGAATCTCAGCAACATATCAGTCCTCTTCTAGGATTAGTTTGAGATAGAGATGATTTGCCTTGTTTATTTTGTAACGATTCTTATTTACTTCAATTTAATAAAATTAAAATTTCCATGTAGGACCTCACATCATGAGTTTGTCCTATTCTGTGCTTACCTGAAATAATAACTAATAACAGAGATAAAGAGGTATTCAGTATGCATAGTACCTACAGAAAATATGTCTTTGCGATTTGAGTGGTTTAGCCATTTTACTTTGTCCCTATGATTATCTAATGCACTTTGCATTCACTTAGGAAACAACAAACGTCCATATTGGAGAAATGAAAATTCAACAAAACTAAATTATCTTAATATTTATGTAATAGTAATATGGTAGAGAAAAGAATAGCTAAATAGATGTAGAAACCAACATAATAATAGATAAAGAAGGTGTGTTAAAATGTATGCATTACTTATCTTTCCACAATGTGATAGAATAAGAATCTCTTAATTTTAAAAAAGTTGTTCTGCATTGAATAATGAGTAAATAGAATTGCACTGACACTTTTTTACCTTTAAGAACAATCCTAAAAGTTCATGGAAATTTTTCACAATACAAACTTTGTAGTTCATGGGTAGTTTCAAAATGAAGAACATTGCTTCATAAAATGTATACGTTAATATCAAATGAGTGAATAATTCATCATTTTGTTCACGAAACAGGTGATTAAATTTGCTTATAGAAATATAAATGATTGCGTATCTTTGCATCTTGTCTCTGCGCAAGCCTAGTAAAATGTATATTTTACGTATATTTTCAAGAGAAAGGTGAATTGAATTTCATTAAATTCTCAATATCTTATTAATAGAATAAATAATAGATTATTGGTTGTGTCATACTTCAAAGTTGATTTCAAAATGCACTCTCTTGAATTTAACAGTCTGTATTGATATCTTCTTACCTTTAGTTTAATCATCACTCTAGGAAAGTTGGCCTAAGCTAGCAGCCATCAGAGGATTGCTAGAGAATCAGTCAGAGGACGTCTTCACCCACAAAACCTGGGAAACCTGCCCAAGAGCAACAGCAGGATATAGGAGGCTATAAAATTATCTCTACAGTAAACATAGGCAAAAACTTGCTTCAATAAAACACACATTTCAGGTTGACCTAGATGTGGGGTTATATGGTGTCATCAAAATTCATACTTGTGAAAGACAAGCTGGGTAAAATTTGTGAAAATAGCAGGCAAGTCTCCTCAACCTCCATAGGCTGGTTAGAATTTTGTCCCATACGAACATTTATCGGTCATGGAACTTGCTTCTAATGATGTAAACATCCTGCAATTTACCATCTATTAACTTATATGTCCAATATTACAATGAGAAATCAAATTTTCTTTTTCTTGAGTTTTTTTAAATTTTTATTTTTATTTTAAGTTCTGGGGTACATGTGCAGGATGTGCAGGCTTGTTACATAGGTAACCATGTGCCATGGTGGTTTGCTGCACCTATCAACCCATCATCTATGCATTGAGCCCAGCATGCATTAGCTACTTTTCCTAATGCTCTCTCTTCCCCTACCCCACCCCCCAACAGGCCCCAATGTGTGTTGTTCCTCTCCCTGTGTCCATGTGTTCTCATTGTTTAGTTCCCACTTATAAGTGAAGACATGGGGTGTTTGGTTTTCTGTTCCTATGTTATTTTGCTGAGGACAATGCCTTCCAGCTCCATCCATGTCCCTGCAAAAAACGTGATCTTGTTCCTTTTTATGGGTGCATGGTATTCCATGGTGTATATGTACCACATATTCTTTGTTATTGATTGGCATTTGGGTTGACTCTATGTCTTTACTATTGTGGATAATGCTGCAATGAACATACACACACATGTATCTTTGTAATAGAATGGTTTATATTCCTTTGGGTGCATACACAGTAATGGGATTTCTGGATCAAAAGGTACTTCTGCTTCTAGCTCTTTAAGGAATCACTACACCATCTTCCACAATGGTTGAATTAATTTACAGCTCAAGTTTTCAATGTATTGGCAGATGAAGCATGGTAACCTAGGAATGAATACCAATATATCGAAGTATTTCATCTAATAGAAGACGCCATTAATTGTAAAACACACAATTATTCTGTAAATCACCTTGAAAGAAATAGAATACTGTGGAGGCTGAACTACATGTTAAATAAATCAGCCTAAGAAAAATGTCAGCTGCGTGCATGAGTCTTCATCCTCCTTTGTCTCCCTTTATCTGAATCACTAAAAATTTAGCTGAAGCTTGATGATTTAAACCTTTTCAAAAAAAATCATTGCTTCTAAAAATGGAACAAACTAAGTAAACTAATCTGTCTCCTGCTTCTGAGGTCAGATATAATGAGCACCAACTCTGTGCCCTCTCATCAGTTTGTTTTTAAAAACCATATATAAGGAATTTATGCAAAATATACATGTTTATAACTTAGATGAGGTATAGCTATGGAAAACTATATACCTGCACATACATTTACAGTATATTTACTACTATGGATTCTAAAATTGTTCAAAGCAATCCCAACTGGTGCCTTGTTATGTAGCATTTTTATGTTTTATCCATTGTTTATTTGCATTTATATTATTTACCATTTAAATATTTAATAAATGTAGTGAACAATTTTGCCACTTAAATAACAAACATTGAATCACCAGCTGTACAAGAAGAAATTGTTAACGCATATAACACCCTTAGGACAGGAGTCATTTCACCAGCCAGCAACATGCTGCAGATGGTAAGACCTAAAAAACAGCAACATCAATATTGGCAATAATAGTAATAATGTCTACTGAGTTTTTGTTAAGTTCCATGCACTTGCAGTATACTAAAAGTTTGATCTTCACAACAAACGTATGACACAGAAGAAGAAATAGAAGCTCAGAGGAGGTAAGCAACTTTCTCACCATCATAGAGTTAGTCAATGACAGAGCTCCGCCAGTCTATCTTCATGCTTATGTACCCTAAGACAATGCTTCTCAAACTTCATCGTCTTTAAGAATCTTCTGAAGAACTTAGTAAAGCACACTTACCTGGGTCCCCTTCTCCGATATTCTGATTCAGGAGGTCTGACGTGGAGGCCACCATAATCTCCCAAGTGATGCTGATGCTGCAAGCACATATGGAAAATATTAATTAACAAGTTATCCATGCATTTCATAGCTTTCCTCACTGAGCAGTAATTCAGAGGCTAAGACACTCATCTGAGATTTAAGATATCCAGATATTTAGCCTGTTGATGTTGTCAGATAAACAAGTGTAGGTGAATCTACTCTCTAGTTTCACTGCATTTCATAAGCGCTTAGAGAAACTGTCTTTCCACCCTAAACCTATGCTCGTCCACAAGACCAGTTTAGGAAAGTCTCAGGCGCATGAGGTAATTAGCCTCACAGTCATTGGCCAGCAGTATCACTCAGGTTTATGAGCACCCTCAGCCTGCTTCTTGAACCCTGGACTGGCCTAAAGAACAAAAGCTAGAAATAGCGCAGGCCCTGGAGGGTGATTCTAATGAACAACTTCTTCACACAAATCACATAAAGAAGGAAACAAAAGAATAAACAAGAATTTCAAAATTTTAATCTTGGTCATCTTAGAATTCAAAATGTCATTTGAACAAAACAATACAACTCAATAGCTATCATAAGCATTCCCCTGTTGGAAAGGTTTTAGCTAACATGCATATGGTGCTTATTATTGACAGGCAATTTTCTAGTACCTTCTTACGTTGACTCATTTAATTCTTCCAATAATCCTGTGAGGTAGATAATACTACCATCTCCATTTTACAGATAATGACACTGACATTCAGAAAAATTAAGCACCTTATCCAAAGTTATAAGCACTGGAGCCCATATTCCAATGGAAGTGGGCCAACTCCAGGTATTCTGCTCTTAACCACTTTTCTTCCTTAGGACAAATGGGGTCCAAATTCCTTGGTTGCCAGATGAGCAAGTAAGTGTGCCTAGTTAGTACTAAAAAGGTTGAAGAATAAATAAAAAATATAGCCTTATATGAGCTCATTTAAAAATAAGTTTTCTCATTTTTTTATTTAAAAATAAGGTTTTAGAAACCTTATTACTGGGAAGTTAAGATGAGTACAAAGGAGACATTAGAAAATATTATAAGAATGCATGTGTTCAAGTACCAAGGTACAAAATTATGAAATAGTGACAAGATTATAAATTAAGTTTATCACCAGAACTGAGTGACATTTCAAAGGAAATATGAGAATATAGAATAAGCTGTTTTATGAGCAATGCATGGGATGTGTGGGGCGAATCTGATATAATTACAGTTGGAGTGAAGGGCCAAACAAAACTGCCTGCAGAGATTTTCAAAAACAGAAAAAGAAGTCATTACCTAAAGTGATAACTCGATTAAATAAAATCACTTGTTAAAGCTAGAATTCATAGCTTTCATGCAGCAATGATGAATACCCATTTGTGACTTTATTCCTGGAAGTATCATAAAACAGAAGTATTTTACCAGCAGTAATCAGAAGTAATATCCTAGATAGTTTTCTCAAAGTGGTCTGAAGTACAAACTGGATATAATTAGTGTTACAGGAAGGTTTCCTTGGATATAATAAGCATACTCTGAGATGGAAATTAATATGCAGAATGTTTATTAGGGAACAATCTACAGATTTATTTTTATAATTTACCTGTCAAGGAGCAAGATTAAGCACAAGAAGAAACTGGTTTGTGATATAGTCACAACACAAGCCTTAGCTAATCCCACGGGAAGCTATAAAACTAGGAAAGCTCTTCCGAGTTGTCCTGAACTGGAGAAAGGTAGCCTGAAATGTATGTCTACCAGCTCTCAAAGTGGGCTTGCCCAGCAAGGGGATTATGGCAATTTTCAGAAAGGGCAGACAGTAGAGCTGCTTCTGGGCAGGAGTCCCAGCTGCTGGGCGAATATGCCCTTCAGAATGATGATGCACTGCATCCATAACAAGTAGTCAGTTGGGATTTAATTAGGTAAGTTCCTGTTGTAAGTATATGGTAACCTGGTCATAACAGGCAAGTTATCTTTATTCACAAGTGCGACAATATTCCCTCTCCTGGGAGAACTGAATATGGTCTTGTATCTCTGTTCCTTAGACACAGGCTGTAACAAATGTGTCTTTTCTTGCTGAAAAAATTAAAAGCTGACAAGCATGTCTTTACACAGTGTCAGGCTAATGAATTATTTCATTCATCCTGTAGTTTAGTAAATTCATTAACATGAAATGTAGTCCTAGAAAGTTATCATCAGATGGCAGCACACACATATCATAGTAAAGACTTCTTCCACTAAAAGAGAAAATACTGAAATTCTAAGTTAGGTTGTCATTCTAAAATTATTCTAATGTGTAGCTAAATAACTTACATAAAAGCGTATTGAAAAAACAATGTTCACACTTTTTTTGGTAATGTTTTGCATGTGAATATAGTGGCAGTCCTTTAAATCGATGTAGAGAATGAGAGGATGAAACAATCTTAGGGAGATTATTTATCCAATACCTAGTGATACTTTTCACCTTACTTGTAGAACAACTACTGCTGACAAGTACCCAAGAGCATATCTGTGCCTCAGTTTCCTAATTTGTAAACGGAGATAACAATAGTACCTCCATTTTGGAGTTGCTGTGAGGAAAAAGGAAGAAAAAATATTTGCAGACTTAAAAACAGATTCTAGTGTGTTCTGTTACCTATTAATTTTATTACTCACAATTTTAAATATAGATGCCCAATACTATGCTTCTTTCCAATCATAGTTATCATTTATTAATTCAGCACATAGTACAGGATTTGTCATATAATAATTATGTGGAAATGATTATCACATTGAGCCTTTGGAACAAATGTTTTAATATGAATTATGAGTCAAAGAAACTGAGATACCGAGATAAAATAATGTGTCAGAGGTAAAACTACAAATAAATGATGTAATGGATTTCTATCTTGGTAGATCTACTGAAAGCAGTTCCTTAGGTCTTTACTACATCAGAAAGAGAGGCTAATCTGATTGTTATTATCAGGTTTTGAATTTGTGAATTTAAGGAACTATGTTTTATTTTTCTACCATAATATTAAAGAGTAATTCCATTATTCAAATTTTTAGCTTATAAGTTGAAGATATTGCTAGATGTGATTTTAAAAAATAATCTAGACTCATCATAGAAATTTTAATAAGATCATGTGTTTGATATTTACTCTTCCTCTATAGAACTGGAGTAAAGATGCTGCACAAAAGGCCAAAATGATGTCAAAGCAGTGTAAACTGATACAGATCGAAGAACAGGAGTGGAAAATTGCAAGCAGGGATATGCAGTGGCTCTATACGGCCCATCTTTGTGCTCAAAACTCTCCAGAGGTTGTTAATTTCCTGGCAAGACAAAGTTACATCATACAGTCTGTATTTGCATTTGTACCCAAATGCAAGGCTAAGGTTTCCACTGTGGGCACAGCCCAACACAGCCCTACCAACCTGACTCTGCAGATCACCAAATGGCTAACATTATACTGAAAAGTGTAGGGAAAATATTGATTTGTTTATTTTCTATGAATTGAGCTAACTTTCCTCATTAGTCTTATTGTTAAATAGTGGAGAAAAAAATTTGAAAAGAAATAAAATAAATTTGAATTCAATGTAGCAAATTCAGCCTAATGCAGTACAATACTTTTTAAAATTTGTCTTTGCAAATTAAAATAAAATACTGTTATCTTAGATTTTTCTCTACCTCTTGTTTACTCTTGAGCACCCTTAGCAATTTTGTGTGCCATTTCTATGGTATCTGAAAAGTTATTAACCCAAGCCATATTAAAAGACAATCTAGCAGTTTGATTTATTTCTTTACCAAGGACACATTGTAAAACATTAACTCAAGTCTTCCCTCAAAGTTTGCTTACTCCTTCTTATTCTCTGAGGAAAGTATACAAATACTCCCAATTTTCTAGCTGCTCCCATATCTATCTAGATATTTCTAAAGCTCACTACCCCATTGAGGATGGAAACTACCAGAGATAGGGATGAACAGGTAGGGCAGGAAATAATAGTTCTTTTTTTTAACTTTCTTTCTCTTTCTTGTCTTCTCACAATCCCTTGTGACAGAATGTCAGGCTTTTGAATTACTTAAATTCATATTCTCTTAAAATGGGGCAGAAATCTGAATGGCCTTTTGAAGACTTATATTGCCTATCACAGAGAAGCAACACTATAAGCTGAGTTGGCTACTGTTGGTGGTTGTTGTAAAGGCAAGAGATGAATACACTGTCACGTGTTTTCCTTAGCCATATTAATTTCCTTGTGTAGGTAGCAGGGTGTTTTTCAGAGAAGGAACTCAGATACTGTGTAGAGAAAGGCAAGTCCATCATTAGGTAGACTTCCTGGATTTAGTTTTCACATACCTTGGGACACTCTGAACCGGAAGACACGGCCACTCTACCAAAAATACCTGAGATGTGGGAGGAGGTGGAGGTGGAGTGGTGGGTGAGTACTTGACTGAAAAACTGTGGCCCTGGGAAACAATGTGGGACTGGGTTCAATAAGTTGACAATTTGCATCTTCCCTAGCCCAGAGAAAGGAACATCATTCCTAAATACCACGCTGGATGAAAAGCCCACACCATAGGTGGATGGTTAAATAGAACAGATGCTTATTTCATGGTCCTTACATAATGAATAGAATGGCTTCAGAGTAGCCATGGACCCTGTTACAATTCTTAAGCTTCTCTGATTTGAATTCACTCATCTGCCTTAGTTTGAAAGAGACAGAGACTGAAAGGTTGGTTGATCTGATTTCAAAGCTTGTTTATCATCTCCTGCTATCAACTTATCACTGAACCTGGGCACCACATACTTATTAATCAATAAAAAAGAAAGAAGATTGCCAACAGGGATATAACTGAGTTTACCCCCTCTAGATATTGCCTAGATGATCAGTGAAGTGTTTGTAAAACAAAAATGAGAAAAATATTCTTGTAGGGTATGGCGCAGCCCTATTTCCTTTTTTCAGATAGTAAATGTCAAGGAAATATACAATTGTCATCTTATCCTGTCTCATGATCAAATATAATTGAAGGCTGGTACAATGAGTCTAAAAATTTTCAGAGTAGGGAATGGACATTCTCGGATAAAGATATAGCAGCTAAGCCTTATAAAAGGTAAGCCTGTGTGTTGGCAAATACTTGTATTTTTAAGTGACTGTAAGCATGTGTGACCAGAAAAATGAGAAAAACTGTAATCATTCTACTGGCTTATTACAAACTTACCCTTGACCTACTGAGTTCCTCTTATAATTCAGATCCCAAGGAAGTGTAATTTCCTTAATATATGACTTATAGAAGATGCTTAACCTCTAAAAATGATTCTCTTTTACCAAACTCTAGCCTGTCTCAGAGGAGCCTATTTCTTGAATATACCTGCTAATTTTGGCCTATAAAGACTTGAACAAACACTTCGATCATTTCAAACCGTTCAAGGCTGCATCTGTAGGATAATATTAGCCTTTCTTAAAGTGCCTTCCTGAAAGAACTCAAGATTATCAAAAGTTTGTTTCAGCCAACACCTGATGATTAGGGCCCCTGTCTCACAGTGTCTGTGGGAAAAGAGTAGCCTAATTCCCACAAGTGCCAGTTAGTGCCAGTTAGCAAACGCAGGTGTGTTTTCCATGGACAAACTCCTCACTTTTAAAATTTTTTTCTTTTCTTGGCACTATTGAGCTTCCACTCACCCTCTCCCTATTTCCTCATCCTCCGTTTAAAGTGCCCAGTCATTCTGTATGAATCTAAGTTGAGTTAAGTTCACACTGGATTCTTTTCCCTACTGCAATAGTCATTACCAACTAAAGTATTTTTCTCAACAATTTAACTAATGTTTGGCTGTGTTTATCATTGACACCCCTTAGTTCCATTTTTATTCATTTGGTTTCTCAAGAAGCCACAAAATCAATCTCATTTTTAAGTTACATTTGTAATGTATGTAAATAATAAAAACAACAGCTTCTGCCTCTTTTCCAATAGAGGAATTCCTATAAAATTTACCATTTTATCATTTTTTAGTTATGTAGCATTAGAGATCAGGAACACAAAGTACATTGATATTACTTTGCAACCATCTCACTATCTACAGAGCTTTTTCATCTTCCTAAACTGGAACTGTGCACATTAAACAATAACTGCTCATTTTCCCTTTCCTCAGCTCCTGGAGACCTTTTTGTTTCTATCAATTTGTTTTTTTGTTCTATTTCACTTTTTGTTTTTAACAATTTGACTACTCTACGTACCTCATATAAGTGTACTGATATAGTGCTTGTCCTTTTGTAACTGACTTATTTCCCTCAGCATAATATCTTCAATCCGTGTTCATCCATGTTTTAATGTGTTGGAACGTCATTTATTCTGAAGGCTGAATAATATTCCATTGTGTGTATATAGCACGTTTGGCTTATATATTCAGCTGTCAATGAACATTTGGCTTGTTTGCACCTTTGGCTATTGCAAATTATGCTGCTATGAACATAAGTGTACAAATAGAAGCATGCCTTGTTTTACTGCACTTCACTTTATTGTGTTATACAGATACTGCTTTTTTTTTTTAACAAATTAAAGATTTTGGTAGCCCTGCATCAAATAAGTCTCCTAGGACCATTTCCAAACAGTATGTGCTCCCTTCACATCTCTGTGCCACATTCTCACAATGCTGTAATTCTCAAAATACTTTCAACTTTTTCATTATTATTATACTTGTTATAGTGACCAGTGATCCCTGACGTCACTATTGTAATAGTTTTGGGGTGCCATGGACCACACCCATATAAGATGGCAAACTTAATTAATATATGTTGTGTGTGTTCTGACTGCTCCAACAATAGGCAGTTCCCATATATCTTCCTCTCTTTGGGCCTCCCTATTTCCACAGAACAATATTGAAATTAGGCCAAGTCATAACACTACAATATTCTCTAAGTATTCAAATACAAGGAAGAGTTACAAGTCTCTCACTTTATATCAAAAGGCTAAAATGAGTAAGCTTAGTGAGGAAGGCAGGTTGACAGTTGAGATAGGTCAAAAGTTAGGCCTCTTGTGCCAGTTAGCAAGTTGTGAATGCAAACGAAAAGTTCTTGAAGGAAATTAAAAGTCCTACTCTAATGAACACATGAATAATAAAAAAGCAAAACAGCCTATAGCTAATATGGAAAAAGTTTTAGTAGTCTGGATAGATCAAACCAGTCACATTTCCATTTCCTTAAGCAAAGCCTAATCCAGAGCATGGCCCTAACCCGTGAGCCACCACGGCCTGCCAGCATTAATTCTCTTAGTTAGATCTGGATAACTTGCTGCAGCTTCTCCATCAACATTTGCTCTTTCACTTTGTACTTTTGTTTTATGAAGATGGTTTCTTTCCTTAAACCTTCTGGAGCAACTTCTGCTAGCTTCAAACTTTTCTTCTGCAACTTCCTCCTCTCTCTCAGCTTCATTGTCCTTCATATTTCCATTGTAATTATCTATCTAAGACTTTTTTCTTTTATTTCAATCTTGTATTAAGCTATGAATTTTGCTTCCTTAGATATATTTTGTTATCTGTTAGCTTTCACTCATAATGCTGAAGCTCCTCAGACATGTTGAATTTTTCTCTTTATAAATACCTTTATTGTCTTTATTACCAATCTGCAGGGTAAGCCAAGCCTCAAGTACTAACTAAATTTATGTGTGTGTATTGAAATTGGAGGAAAATAGACATTGAAAGAGCCTCTTATAATACAGTGCATGATTTCCTGCTCCCTATTCCCACTTCCAGCATAGATATTGTCTGTCCTCCAGGAAATATTACAGTATATCTACTTCAACACCTTCTTTCCTAGATTATCAGCTGAGAGCTAGAGCCTGCCAGACCTAAGATAATTACTGTTCTTGGGGCTTCACCACAGCCTGGCTCCAGTATCGCTCTATAGAACTCTACAATTGGAACAATAAAAGAAAGAGAGATTTCAAACTGGGCCCCAAAGCACTGGTTTCATGCTTTTTATCCAAGATTCTTTCTCTTTCCTCTCTTTTGTCTTTTCACTTTTTTAGTTTCTTTCTCTTTCTTCTCTTTTATTTGTCTTTTCACTTTTTTCTTTTTTCCTTTTTTCTTGACACTTTATTTTACTGAATTATAACATCGACATTTCAAGACTGCCCAGGACTTAGCCCATCAGAGTTCACAAGACATACCCTTTCCAACTGCTGCTCCAATTAAGTCCATCCTGATCACACTCACGGATAGGCTTGATTTCAAGTGCATACAATGGAGGGAGAAACAGTGCAACAAATATCCTCTACAGCAACTCAATCTCTCTTCTTGGTTTGTGGACTTCCACTGAAGGCCACTTTCTGCCTCCCAGGAAATGCAAGAATTCAAAAACCTTAGGCTCCCATGGGCCTCCCATAGGTTTTGGTGGTTGATAAAAGGATTTCCATATAATTCTCTGTCTCACATTGGAATCTCCAAAACTAGGTATAAGAGACTGAGAACTAGAATCTATTTTACACGTCTTCATCTTATATAGAAGTCAGTGATGTCTGGCCATATTTTTAGAATGTATATATTCTTCCAAATATTTCCATTAAGCTAGTTTGTCAATTATTCTTGTCGCCTGTACTGAATTTATCCAGTAACTGTCCCAATTCCCCTAGTTAATGTTGGAGATACAAAGACACATTTTTATCATTTGTCTTTCTTTTAGCTTAGAGCTTATGCAAACTACAGCTGTCTCCTTTCCCACCTATACCCTTTCTCGATCACAGTGTTATCCTCAATATGTTATAATAGATGAAACTCCAATAAATAGTATCAGGCAAATATTTTGACTGTATCAAAAGTTAACCAACTAATATAATTATTTAAATTATAAATATGTTTTGCATAATGCAAGCCACAATTAGATAGGTCATAACTATGATTAAGTAGTAGCCTTAATAAATAAAAAGATATATTTTATTAAAATTCAATGGACCATTCATTTCTCAAGAGGTATCCCATGCTTCCATTTTCTATAGAAATTTTTGAGCTAGGGGTAATAGAAAAAACATATAGTAATGTGAATGTCCTGAGTTTCGGTATTAGAAGACAAGCTGATACTTAAAATTGTTTTGGTTTTAATGAAGTAATTCATTATTTTATTTTAGAATAATAAAATATATTTAAAGCTAAATTGAAAAAAAAGTTTTTGGAATGTCTTTAGAAAAATAATCACAGGTTATTCATTAGTTAAAAATAACTGTAACTTATCAGTGTGAATTAAACTCTCTAGCTTCCAATCTCTTTTATTAAAATTTTATTAAAATGTTCCCTCTTGAAACACCCTTTTAAATTATAACTTTTATAACACAATTTTCTTGTTCAGGATGACTGCATCTACTGATCTAATTTACTCCTTAAGGAAAATAAAACCTAATCTTAGCAATACTTCAATCCTCCCCTAGGATTAGTTTGAACTGGTAATGATTTGTATTATTATATACATTATTATATATATTTTTAGAACTTATGTCTCATTAACTTTATTGTAATATCATTAAAATTCTTATTTTAGACTTCACATTGAGTTTGTCCTAATCAGTGCCTACATCAGTTAATAATCAATAACAGAGATCTGTAGGAATTCAATACACAAAAGTTCTAAAACTTACCTATTTGTGATTGGGTAACTTAGCTATTTAATTTTAGCCATATTTCCATGTGCCTTTTTATCTTCTAAAAAATTAGATTATAAAAACAAAATATAAAGGGAGTAAAATTTGCTTAAAATTTATGCAACAGAACTATGTTAGAATAGATAAGTAGATGAAGAAGGAACAAATGCAAAAAAGTATACTTTAAAACAAATGCATTGGCTAATTCATACATAATGTTATCATGTGAATTATTATGTTGTTTTCAAGCTAATTCTGCACCGTGTAAAAAGTTATATATTAGGTTGATGCAAGAGTAGCAGTTTTCGCCATTGAAAGGGAGAGATAGCACCATACAGCCACCTTAGTGTATCTTTTACAATGATCCCAAAAACTCATGGAAACATTTTCAAATGCATAAATTGACGTTTGCTGCTATTATTAACAGGGACATTTACAAATTCATAAGCAATTTAAAAATTGTTTTTAAATTGTTAAAAGGATTGGTGTATTTTGAAATATTAAAAATTAGTGACTAAAATGACACAATATGTACATGAGAATATACATAACTATAGATTACTAGTCATTTCAGCACCCAGAACTCTGCATAATGTATGGAATATATATTTGCATATTTTACGATCATTGCCAATGGAAAGGTGAATTGAAGCTAAACTGCCCCAAATATTTCAAAGGCTTCCTAATAGAAAGAATAATAGATTATATCCATAACATGTTTCAATTTTCAAAGAAAATTGATAACCTATAATGAAATCTTTCCACCATAGACTTTAATCAGTCACCACCATGAGCAAATACTAGTAGCTAAGTGAGCAGCCCTTAAAAGACCTGGAGAGAAACAGAGGATATTGGCCTAAAGAAAACCTGGAAAACCTGTCCAAGAACAGCAGAACATAGAGACATTGATACTGTGAACATAGATGAAAACTGGATTTAGTCAAGAAGACATTTCAGCCTCTATGTGGGATGATACTTGGTAACAGGATTTTAATTTTGAAAGACAAGGTCCTCAGAGCTTGATGCTGTTACATGAAGACAGATCTTGGGGAAGTGGTGAAAAAATGCCCTTGTGGTTTAGCTCAGTGCAGAGCACACTGCAAATCTTCTTTACGGAAAGGTGCCAAAACAGAAGAGTATATTTTCCTTTTGGGTCTTTCAAATCTAGTATTTGTAAATCATGGTGAATAATAATTTAAATACTCAGAATCTATTTATCACTACATTCACACAGTCCATTAAGCTCCACCTCTAGTAGAGATATGTATCTACACACATTATTTGGAATTCCTCTATAGAGAAGTTTTGTCCTTTCCCCCACCCCCACTTATTTACTTATAAGTCACTGCTTCTCTGCCCTCTTATGAACAGAGCTTGAAAATATTTGTGTTTATCAAAATCCTGTTTGAGTAGGCAGAATAATGGCCCACCAAAGACGTCCATGTCCTATTCCCCAGAACTTTTAAATACTGATGCTACATGACAAAAGAGACTTTGCAGATATAATTATATCACAGTATTTAATTAGGGAGTTTATCCTGTATTATCTAGTTTGGCCCAACTTAATCAAATGAGTCCTTAACAGCAGAGAATTTTCTCTGGCTGAAAGTGGAAAACAGATGGAGTAGAAATGAAAATCAGAGAGATTCCAATTGTAAGAAGAATGCAATGCATCATTGCTGGCTCTCCGATATAGGAACCTACAAACTTGAGAGGGCCTTTAGGGGTTTATTAACAGCCAGCCAAAAGCAGGTAGCTCAGTCCTATAATTGCGAGGAACTGAATCCTGCCAAAATCCTAAATGAGCTTAGAGGTAAATTCTTCCTAGAGCCTTGTAATGAAAATCCGGCCAGCAAAACTTTATGAAATCCAGAGCAAGAAACCAGCAGAGCCAACCTGAATTTCTGACCTACAGAATTGTTTTTGAACACAAAATTGTGTTATTTCAAGTAGCTAAATTTGTGACAAGTTGCTACAGTAGCAATAGAAAATTAACACATATTTATACACATATCTGTAATTATTTTCCATATCAACCTATGTGTATATTGAACTTAATATGAGTTCATACTGATATCTCAGGCTCTTAATCCAGCACCACAGAGTTCATTGTGCTCTTGCATATTTGTAACTTATTTTCCTGACAGTGAGAAACTTTTAATTATCTTCCATTATTTGCTTATCTCTAATAACACATATAGTTTAAGAATTATTCATCTATAAGCTTGTGATATTCAAACTTACCAACTAGAGTATTATATTTATGGACAGTTGTTTTCGTCTTTAGTTTTACAAACTGAAAACCTCTTTTGCAAAGTTACTTAAGTCATCTCCTTTTTTTGACCACATCACCTGTAGTAAAATTTCCACATCGCCTGTAGTAAAATTTCCTATATATTACAATACAGTTAGGCTTATTTGTCAGAGGCTACGTTACATAATAAGATTCCCTAACACTCTGGATCATATTTTTTCATTTGCATTCATTAAAGTTCACTCTCTACAACGTACAATGCTATGAATTTTGACAAGTGCATAGAATGTTCTATCCACCACATCAGTACCTCATAGAAAAGTTTACCACACTAAAAATCCTCATGTGTACCCCCATTATAGTTGACTACCCTCTCTTCTCCTAATACGTAGCAACCACTGATATGTTTTCCATCCCAAAACTATTGCTTTTTTTCAAATGTCATACACATGGAATTACACAATAGCTACATAATTTTTTTGCCTGGCTTCTTTCAGTTAGTAAGACACATTTAAGTTTTATCCAAGGCTTTTGTGTAAGTGAATAGCTTGTTTCTTTTCTTTTTTTAAAAAAAAATATTCCATTGCATGGATATATCACAGTTTATTTATGTATTACTTGAAGAATATATAATTTTGGTATTTATTAATAAAACTGCTCTAAACATTTGTTTACAGAATTTTGAGAGAATACAGGTTTTTGATGTCCTTGGATGAATATCTAGAAATAGAATTGATGACTTGTATGGTAAGTCTATGCATATTTCTAAGAAACTGCCAAGCTGTTTCCCGAAATGGCTGTAGCATATTTCACTCCAGGGAGCAATAAATGAGAGTTTCTGTTACTACATATTTTAACACCATTTAAGTTTGCTTTTAAATGCTGTTGACTCGATGTTCAACATTGAGGAACCGATAACTTGTTTTCTAAAGTGGCTGTACCATTAGACATTCCTATCAGCAATAAATGAGGATTCCAATTTGTCCACGTCTTTCTCAACACTTGTTTTTATTTTTTATTTTAGCCATCTTAATAGGTGATGCCTCAAATATATTTCTGTCAAAGCCTTCATCTTACATATTTAGTTCACTCAAGTTACGGAGTCGAATGAAAAAAAAAAAGTAAAGCCAATTTTCATTACTAAACCAACTAGCCACATACATTTGCTTTCTCCAAAAATAGAATATCTTACTCACTTTCAATTCTAATATATGTTTTCATCCTCATGAAAACCATGCATTTTTTTTCAGCTCAATTTCTAAGTTGTACAGATAGGAAAGCAAATAGAGAAGAGAGAAAAAATAAGGAGTCTCATCATAACATTGTAGTCTGAAATAAATGTCACCATTACTTTCAGCACTTGTTACTGATACTCCCTTTGCTATGATCTTATGGGATTCTCCTGCAGAAGTGACCAAACATTCTTTCATGGTAGTCTGAAAATGGAAGAAGCAAAGTAATGAAAATATGACAGCATTCCCACCCCGTCCTAGAATATATCTAAAGATGAAGACTAACAACAAGCCACATCCTCAACAGAAATATTTATCAAGACAAGGAAAAAACAGAACTACACTACCCTGACTTGAATAAGCAAGGTTTCATATGAAAATCATTATTTCAAATATTCCTTTTATTTGGCACTGCAGAGGTTTTTACATATCAAAATGGTTAAGATTTAACATGAATGAGGTGTATGTAGGTTTGTGGGGGTGGGGGTGGAGTTCTTTTTGTTTTTTTTTAATAATAAGAGCAACTGTTAACCAAGCTGTGGGGTGGGGGCAAAAAGAGCCAGAAGGCAGCGCAGACCTCAGGACCATTCTTGTTGTTTTTTAGAACCATTCTTATTCTGGGGTTTCTCCACCTACCCAAGTCTCGTCCGAAGGCAGGTACCTCTACTCCACTACATGGCCCTATGCCCAGGAAGTTGGAATCTTCACCTAGCAACACAGTTCAGATCGAGATTGACAGGACCTTGAGCCAATCACAAAGCTAGATTTCCTTTCCAGTCTCACAGTGGCTGTTGTCCTGGAGACAGTGTGGAGAAGAAAGGGGGCGGGGCAAGGGCAAGGGCGTTAGAAATCACCACCTACCCAGCCTCCCAACAGCAAGTTGGTTCTTCAGCATTAAGATCCAGGTGTCAGCCTATGTCTTTATATGGTCAAAATGTCTCTTTCTAAGAAGTTGACTTTAGACAAACTGGATGTTAGAGGGAAGCGAGTCATCATGAGAGTAGACTTCAATGTTCCCATGAAGAAGAACCAGATAACAAACAACCAGAGGATCAAGGCTTCCATCCCAAGCATCGAGTACTGCCTGGACAATGGAGCCAAGGCAGTAGTTCTTATGAGTCATCTAGGTCGGCCTAATGGTGTTCCCATGCCTGACAAATATTCCTTAGGGCCTGTTGCTGTTGAGCTCAAATCTTTGCTGGGCAAGGATGTTCTGTTCCTGAAGGACTGTGTAGGCGCAGAAGTGGAGAAAGCCTGTGCCAACCCAGCTCCTGGTTCAGTCATCCTGCTGGAGAACCTGCGCTTTCATGTGGAGGAAGAAGGGAAGGGCCAAGATCCCTCTGGAAAGAAGATTAAAGCTGAGCCAGATAAAATAGAAGCCTTCCGAGCATCGCTTTCCAAGCTAGGGGACGTCTATGTCAATGATGCTTTTGGCACTGCGCACCGGGCTCATAGTTCCATGGTGGGAGTGAATCTGCCCCAAAAAGCATCCGGATTCTTGATGAAGAAGGAACTAGGTTACTTTGCTAAAGTCTTGGAAAACCCATTGAGACCCTTTCTGGCTATACTTGGTGGAGCCAAAGTGGCAGACAAGATCCAACTTATTAAAAATATGCTGGACAAAGTCAATGAGATGATTATTGGTGGTGGAATGGCTTATACCTTCCTTAAGGTACTCAACAACATGGAGATTGGTGCTTCCCTGTTTGATGAAGAGGGAGCCAAGATCGTCAAAGATATCATGGCCAAAGCACAAAAGAATGGTGTAAGGATCACTTTTCCTGTTGACTTTGTTACTGGTGACAAGTTTGATGAGAATGCTCAGGTTGGAAAAGCCACTGTAGCATCTGGCATATCTCCTGGCTGGATGGGTTTGGACTGTGGTCCAGAGAGCAACAAGAATCATGCTCAAGTTGTGGCTCAAGCAAGGCTAATTGTTTGGAATGGGCCGTTAGGAGTATTTGAATGGGATGCCTTTTCTAAGGGAACCAAAGCCCTCATGGATGAAATTGTGAAAGCCACTTCCAAGGGCTGCATCACTATTATAGGGGGTGGAGACACTGCTACTTGCTGTGCCAAATGGAACACTGAAGATAAAGTCAGCCATGTCAGCACTGGAGGCGGTGCCAGTCTAGAGCTTCTGGAAGGTAAAATCCTTCCTGGAGTAGAGGCCCTCAGCAACATGTAGTTAACATAATGTTACTTCCTTCTGTTTTTCTGTCCACAGCCTTTAAGTCAGCTTAGTGCTTTTACATCTCGATGTGACTTTTGTTAAAATCTACTCCTAGATCAAGACCTATGTAATGGACAAGCAATGGGCCATCAGGAACTCTTAATATCAGCACAGCAATTCATTTAATTTGGTCATGGCATTTGCCTATTCAAGTTCTCATTTGAACTTCACCATTGTGCTTTCTAGGGAGGACATATTCTTAAGTTGCCTATTAAAGAAAGTGAGCTGAAGAAGCTGAATCTTTTTATTTTAGTCCAACTTTGCTATTGTTTCATAATTTGAAACCCAAAAGACAAAACTTAAGTTGTTGGGAAAGGGTGGAATGAAAGTTGACAAACAATAAATATGCCCAAATAAACTGAGAAAAATAATTACATATAAGAACTCATGGGTACCATTAAAGTTCTGCTAAGAGGAAATGTTATACTAAATAGGAAAAAAAAAGAGAAATGAAAGATACTTATTAAGCCCAAGGAATTTTTAAAAAGAAAAGAAATTAAACTCAAGGTAAGAATTATGTTTGTGTGCATATCCATGCACAAAAGTACACACAAATGCCAGCTAGAAAAAGAACTACAAGTTAAACCCAAGTTGTAAATAAGTGTTTTATTTTTAAGGCAGGCATTATTTAATAAATAGATAATATAACTGGTAAGTTCTAAAACTTTGTTTTTGAGATAAAATATATATACATAGCTAGTTTAATAATGGGAAAATAGAGATAAAAATTCTCTATTAGAAAACAGAAGATAAAATGATAAGAAATGTAGAAAAAACAAAAACACTAATTGGAAAATATTTTGCTTTATTCTGTAGACAAAGAGGTAGTTTAGGGCAACGCTATTAACAAGAATAGTAATTAAGAGTAAAAATGCAGATTAACCTTTCCCAGCTATAATGTCTTATGTCCCATAACCCCAGATCAGTTGTGATATTCAATATCCTGAATAATTGAGCTTCAAATATGAATCTTAATACACCTGAAACTTCAACATATTTTAAGCAGAATATTAATATCATAATAATCCCAGGAAAGATGTAGGAGTTAGGATTAATGGAACCAAAACTTGAGTAGTTGAAACAAGATTAAAACATATCACTCTCTCACATGAGAATCCAGGGCAAATAACATGGGCTTTCCTTTATGAGGTCATCTAGGGAACCAAACTGGTGAAACAGATCTGTTACTCCCAGTGAGGGGGTTCAGTCTGTGTATGGTATGAGGCCACTGTTCAAGTTTTTGCTGCTTGATTGCCAACCTGAAGGGGGAAGTTCTTGAAAGGCAATTAGTTTTCTTTTCAGTGCATGATTCAAAAAGTTTAGAGATTGTTTTCATGTATCCTATTGGCATTAGTTGTGAGATAAGGCCTATTTTGCAAGGGAAGATTGGGGATGTATTCGCTCCAGCTGCATACCTTGTGCCCAGCTAAAAGTCAATAGATTCTATTGTTGAAAGGAAGTAAGGAGGGGAAAAACACTGAAGAAAATTAATGGTTTCTGACAGACTGCCATGCTGGCCTCCCAAGTATCCATGTACAAGTATTCATGTTTTGTTTTGTTCTGTTTTGCTTTCCAAAAAGAAAATATCTGTTCTCCAAGAGATACGATACAATCAAATGACTGGTCCATTTACTGCATCCTACTAAAAACTGGGTATCTCTGAATTACGCACAATTCTTTCTGTGTGATCCAGTGGGGGCCCAACAGCGATGAACTCAAAAACACAGTCATTTTTCTCATACCTCCCAGCCCCCCACTCCATACATAGCCAATACACAATAGTGAAAAAGAAATAGAACAACTGCAACAAAAATACTCACCTAGAAAAAGCCACTGATTGATTACAATTATGAAATAAATCACTCTGGATCAGAATTTCAAGGACTCCCTGACCTGGCAGCAGCGGGATTTCCTTGGTTAGACTCGTTCTGTCTCTGGAAGGAACTTACCCATTGTGCTTTTCTGGCCGATCATTTGACCAGTTGGGAAAGTTTGTTTCCTTAACTTCCATGGCATATCCTCAAGCAGAGGGTATGCTTCTTCAGGCCATATCAGGCCACTGCACAGATCTCCTAGCCTCTTTTTGCTGGTACAGTTTTGTTTGTTTTTTTCCAAGACAGAATCTCTCTCTGTCACTCAGGCTGGGGTGAGGTGGCACGATCTTGGCTCACTGCAGCCTCTACGTCCCAGGTTCAAGTGACTGTCATGACTCAGTCTCCCAGGTAGCTGGGATCACAGGCATGCGCCACCACATCTGGCCAATTTTTGTATTTTTAGTAGAGGTCAGGTTTCACCATGTTGACCAGGCTGGTCTTAAACTCCTGGCCTCAAATGATCTTCCCACCTTAGCCTCCCGAAGTACTGGGATTACAGGTGTGAGCCACCATGCCCAGCTGCTGGTTCTGGTTTAATAAACCAAGGATGTCTTTTTGTATCACACAATTAAAGGCCTTTCAATGCTGAGTTAGTGGTTTTTCAACTTTCTCAAGAATTAAAGTTTCTGCTGTATTTAGTTTCATTTGGAAGAACTTCACAAAAAATGTCTTCTAGTTACACTTCTTAACATTCTGATTTTTGTTTTTAATTAATTGACTTCTTTGCTGGGCCCTTTTTTTTTTTTTTTTTTTTGAGACGGAGTCTCGCTCTGTCACCCAGGCTGGAGTGCAGTGGTGCATCTCAACTCACTGCAAGCTCCACCTCCCGAGTTCAAGCGATTCCCCTGCCTCAGCCTCACAAGTAGCTGGAACTATAGGCACGTGCCACCACACTTGGCTAAATTTTGTACTTTGAGTAGAGACAGGGTTTCACTATGTTGGCCAGGCTGGTTTCCAACTCCTGACCTCAGGTTATCCACCCCCCTCAGCTTCCCAAAGTGCTGGGATTACAGGCTTAAGCCTGGCCCTGGGCCCACTTTTCTTTATTTTAAAGATGACTAACATGGTCATATGAAAAAATTGGTAGTGGTATGAAGGCAATATTTATAATCTAATCTTTGCGTGTGCTTTTTCATACTTTTGGTTGAAAAGTCCAAATGGGGGGGTCTCTAAAAAAAGCCATGAGTGACACTCTTTCTCCCGATGTTTGAAGAATTGAGGCAGTTAGTTTTTTCAACTCTGAGAGATCTCACTTTTCTAGCTTATTAGCCAATTTTAGGTTATCTCCCTAAAAAGTTCTGTCACCTCTATTTCTAATTTCAACTGTTCATTTTTTCCTAGCTGTGCTCATTTTTTGTTATAATATTTTACTAAAAACTACATGTAGCAATCAAAATATACTGACATTCTGCCTTTCTAAGCACTTCTCTAGCTGCTTTAATCTCCATAGGGATATGTTCTGTCTAGTACTTTCCACAGTTAACAGACTTATCCAATGCTGCAGCAGAAGAATTATCACCACCTTCCAGCCTTCAATGCCTCTTCACTTCTTCTCACTGACTCCTAAGTGAATGCAATATTTTATAAGTTTTATTAAGGCAGCATTACTACAGGGAACAATGTCTACATTCGTTATTCTACAGACTAGTGGTTCTCAAGCAGAAACACATTTGTTCCACAGGGAACATTTGCCAAAGTCCAGAGACATTTTTGCTTGTCACGACCAGAAGAATGCCATGGGGTCTAGTGGTACTGGCTAAGGATGCTACTAAACACCATAAAATACACAGGACAGCTTTTTAGTACAAAAACATATTCATCCCCAAATGTCAATTGTATTAAGGTTGAGAAATCTTGTTCTAGAAGCTAGTATAATAAAAATACTTAAAAATATAGCTTCTCAAACAACATAGCAATTTTACTTTCTTAAGGTAACTTTCCAAGGTGGTTAGGGATGAGTAGACATTTCTTGAGCTCATCCAAGGACCTAATAGAGCAATGTCTCTGTCATTATCTGTACTTGATTTTCATCTCTAGGAGCAGGAAGATCAATTCAGTTGTTGACATTTTCCAACCTACTGTGCAGGAAAAGGGGAATTCAGAGAAACACCCTGTTCTTAAGGAGAGGCACTGGAAGTAACACATACCAGTTTTGTTTACATCATCTCAGCCTGCACTTCATAATATGATCACATCTAAGTGAAAGGGAACCTGGACAATAATATTCTTTAACTGAGTCATCATGGGCCCCATTAAAACTGTTACTAAAAGGAAGAATAACAAAGGGTGAAGTTAAGACAATATCAAAAAGAAGAACGTATCACAATTTCACAACACCCCAGTAGATCCATGGAGAAAATGCTTTCGTAGATGATTTACCCTAAGAGAAAGGAGACCATTTAGAGAACAAGCACACTTCATTTAAAAAATTATGAAAGAAGAAAAATGAATATAGAAGATAATCACATGAGATAGAAAATAAGCTGACAAGAATTATAAAAATACATGACAAATTCAAGTACTGCCAGTACAAAATATTAAGTGGTGTAGAAATAAATAAAAGACTTGAAAGTGCACAGGAAAAAAATCAGTGAATTAGCATATTGAAAAAATAACATAATACAATGAAGTCTTAGAAAAAGATGTTTGTGGAGTAATATACAGTCATGTGCCCAGTAACAATGTTTCACTCAACAAGAGGCTGCGTGTACAACAGTGGACCCATAAGATCATAGTTGAGTTGGAAAATTTCTATTACCTAGTGATGCCTCAAAGATCCTGACCCTCTGTAGGCCTAGGCTAAGGTGTGTGTACATGTCTTAGTTTTTAACAAAAAAGTTTAAAAAGTTAAAAATTATTTTAAAAATAGAAAAAGGCTTATAGAATAAGAATATAAAGAAATAAAACTTTTTGTGTAGCTGTACAATGCCTTTGTGTTTTAAGATAAGTTTTGTTACAAAAGTTTTCAAAAAGTAGGAGTCAAAAATTTTAAAAATGCAAAGTTTATAGAGTAAAAAGTTACAGCAAGATCGCCAATTTATTATTGAAGAAAAAATATTTGTAATGAATTTAGTGTGGCCTTCATGTAGAGTGTTTCTAAAGTCTGCAGTAGCGTACAGCAATGTTCCAGGCCTTCATATTCACCCTCTACTCACTCACCCAGAGTAATTCTCAGTCCTACAAGCTCCATTCATAATGAGTGCCCTACATAGGTGTACCATTTTTGCCTTTTATACAGTATTTTTACTGTACCTTTTCTATGTTTATATATGTTTAAATATACAAATACTTAACCATTGTGTTATAATTGCCTACAGTATTCAGTACAGTAACATGCCATATGAGTTTGTAACCTATGAGCAATAGGCTACTCCATACAGCCTAGGTGTGCAGTAGGCTATACCATTTAGATTTGTGTAAGTACACATATCCCAGTTGTTAAACAATGTATGTATGACTGTATATAAATACATATACATGCATCTATCATATATGTGCATATATGTTATATGTATATATTTAATATAATATTTTGTGTAGTTATGATAATTTTGTAGTTACATATAATTGTATACATTAAAAATACTTTGCTATGTATTAATATCAAATTTTTAAAAACCTTAAAATGTTACCATAAGATTGTGGTATTGCCAAGGTTGCAATTTGAGTTATTTAATTCACATGCTTGGATATTAGTATTCATTTATTTTCTGTGCATTTTTAATAATATCTGTAAATTGATATAGCTTATTTCAAGGAATATTAGTTAGTAAAGCTGTGATAAACACGAGTCTTTAGTTTCACTCTTTGGATTACCACAGGTTTCTCTAACTCTTTAGAATCATGTAGAAGCTTTCAAGACTCTCCGAAAAATTAAGGCTCATAAAATTCTTCAAAAGATACAACCTCCCATCCTTCTCCAAAAGAATGTCATTTGGAAACAATCGCTACCCAAATATACCCTCTATATGTGTGTATGTTTAAATGTTCAAGAAAAAAAATCAATTTTAGCTTTCATAATGGCTCCATGCTTGCCCTAAAAAAAATAAAATGAAGAAAGGAGAGATTAAAGAGAACATGATGCCATTCATTGTCCCCATGGTAGGGTACTACAGTGTCTCATTATAAACCTTCGTTTTCTATGACGGCCTTCATGACTATCCAAAGTGAGAGGAATAGGTAGTTGATTGAGAATATCTCTGTCAAAAACCCTAGTTAAATTCTGTCTGTAAAAAGTTAGGATTTTTTTCCAGAAAACATGCATAATCACTTTAATAGAAAGCAATGAGCAGACAAATTAAATGTGTATGGCTGACCTATTAGAAAATTATACTTTCAGAAAAGCAAAAATAGTCTAGTGATGTTAAAAGTATCTTTTAATAAGGCAGTTATATTTGCTCAATGCATTTAATTGTTTTCTTAATATATTTATAAAACCTTGGAATTATTTAGACACTGTGATTTCTTTGAAAGAAGAATGATTTTTGTCAGTTTGTGTCTGTGGAGCAAAGAAAAGTAAAAGTATAATCATTGCAGATTAATGATATACTTCTGACATGACCACATGAGCTCAGGTAGTGAATGGGGAGGGAAAGGAAGATGGAGGCAGAGAGGTAAAGGGTTAGCAGAGGATTGCAAGTTTGGGACAGAATAATTTACAGTCCTTATTGACTAATTTGACAAGGTGGGTAAATATTGGATAGGCAAATCCGGGACGTGTAAATCAATAACCATGAATGGTGAAGAAAGTACTTTTGATTAATGAAAAAAGTGTAAGTCATACAATAAAAATATTATATTATTTCATATTTTAAGAAGCATGCATACATTAACTGGCTTTAAATTAAATAAATATGTAATTACCGAGAGAAAATCTTCAGGTCCTAGATCAAACCTTTAAGTGTACTACAGAGAGATGAAGTGTCTTATTAGAAAGAAAAAGGAAATATTCACTTTAGAGTCAGAACTTCTGTCTACTGAGTTATTACAGGCTTGGGTTTAAAAATACTTATGTAAGGCCTCAAGATGCATGCTGTAGAGCAGGTTTCTCAATGTATTCTTACCAAGGCAGCAGCAGCAGCCAGAAACTTGTTTGAAATGCAAATTACTGGGCCTCCATTAGCCCTAATGAATTACAACCTCTGGTGATGAGATCCAGTAATATATACTGTAATAAGCTCTCCAGTGTTTCTATTTCAGCTTTTGTATTAGGATAAAGACCACTTTAAAAGGAAACGGGAATTAGTTTTAGTGACAGTCATGCCGCTACCTGCTTGTTTTAACTGAGGCAAATCATTTCACTTCTCTGGGCTTCTTTAGCTGAAAAAGAATATACTTATTTATATGTTATCTGAGGTTCCTTCTAGTTTTTAAATTATATGGCTCTGAAACTCTGGTTGGTATACTTGAGACTGTTGGCTGTAATTTTTATCTACTAAGACTCTTTACAAAAAGAAAAGAATGACCTAGAAGCTAAGGGGCACTGTACATTGAGGTCTAAATTGTAGATGAAGCAAAAAAAAATCAGAACCTTGGCTCTCCAACCATAAATTCTTTTTGCAACCTGAAATTTACTTTCTATATATGAAGGCTACAACACCCAAACTACAGTGTCTGAGAACTTAAAGAAATATAAATACAGTGAAATGGATTCAACTACTCTTTGTCTTAATAGAGCTATTTAGATTAAAAAAAGGTGAAGAAATCCCCAGGTAAGGAAAAGTGGGTATTCACAAGGTGTCTGAAATTGGTTTCTGGAGGAGAAAATTGATAGTCAGTACAATACCTGCACGTTTAAGTATTTAGTTTTGTATTTGCTTATTCTTGTTTGGTTGTTTAAGGTTGTGATTTGGTTGCTTGCATAGATAGAAAAAAATGTAGAGTGAGAACGAGGCTTAGTTTTTATTGTATACACTCTTATACAGTATAATTGTTGCATTAATCACCTTTTCATCAGGACAAGTCATTTACAATTGAGAAGGAAATGCACTTAACTGGATAAGCTCAGATATGACCTCTGCAAAATGTCTTAACTCTTCCCTGCCCAATCCGCACTTCCAGATGAATGAATCACACTTTTGGGTTATTTTGTTCTTTGTGCAAACCTGTTGTTTTACTCTTTGATATTATTGGAATGTTTTGTTGACATATCCCTCTCTCAATTTTTGAAGGTCAGAGACTACATCTTATTCAACTCTCTACTTCAGGGTCTAGCACAGTATTTGGCATATAGTAGATTTGCAGCTATCAATTTATTATTGTTGGTGATGCTGTTATTTTATAAATTGAAAGTAATATTGGGAGATATGTGGAAAATACAAATTGTACAATGAGAGCAAAAATGTAACAATGTCCATGTTGCTACATAACAGGAACCTCATTTTCACAATCAAGAATTTTTTTTTTTCTTGTCAAAGGAAACGGAATGTTCCACTTATTATGGCATGCTACGGTAAAGAAAGTGAGCTACCCAGGATACAGGATAATCAATCATTAGAGAAAAAAGTTGAATTCCTATACAAGTAATGAGAAGTCATTAATGAAAGACACAAAAGTTTAGTTCTGCATACTGTACCAGCAGGAAGAGTGGTGAAGGGAGAGGAACCAGTGACTGTGATGAGATATTGAGAGTGAATTGTTTGACTATCTCATCAGCAGAAACTAATGATTTTCTTAGCAGAGAATAAATTGAAATTTATATCAAAACTCTACTTGCTACCTATTATTTTTGTTATTTATATAATTATGCCTAAGTAAATGATAATAAAGGTAGTCGACACTCATGTTCATTCATTGTTTATTTAGAAATTCCCAATTAATTTCAGAGATATAAAATTCTGACAGATATTCTAAGGTAATTGTAGATTAATTTTTAGATTGATTAAGTTTATGTAATGACTGCAACCGATTTTCTTGTCTACTGAGCTGGTAAACTGTACTATTTACAGACCCTACTTTACTCAAACACATTTATGGCATGGTGAGATATACATAATATTATAAAAATCACCTACCCCAATGCTAGACACTCTATATCCTCACCTTACACATGGTTTCTTCTGACCCCTCTCTAAACTTTCTACACTCTTTACTATAAAATAAGCCAACTGTCTTGAAGCAAAACTTAACATTCTCTCTTTCCAGATAAAATATCTCCCTCTCTTTCAACCACATAGCCTATATTTTTACCAGACCCTCACTATCTTAGCCATCTAGATCAGACAAGGCTCAGTCAGGAAGCTGAGGGTAACCAACTGTCGTCGTGTGTAGCAAGGGCATCTGATTTTCATACTAAAATAAAATCATGAGTGTCATGCAAACCAGAATGGTTGGTCACCCTAGGAGGCACACTGAAATACTTAATTCAAAGCAGTTTACTGAAGGAACTATTGAAGTATGGGTAGGGTTAAGAGGAACTATTGAAGTATGGATAGGGTTAAGAATTAAAATGAAGCACCTGAGGGCCTACAACTGGGGATGCCCTAGACCAGAAATTTATAAGAAGAAGGAGCTCTTATCAGAGACTAGTGAAAGCTGTAGCTGCAGAGAGAAGCTGTTGCATAGGAGGTACAGAGCCAAATTTCAGCTTGAGGTGCGGGCTAGAGAGGAAGGTGGAATTAAATGCCTAACCTCTTTTCTCCACATTTAGATTTCCTGATGATGTCTCCCACTGGCAGAATCTTGTTTTCTGGCAAATAGAAAGCCAGAAAACAACAGAACTTCTGAGGAATCAGACTCCAGGAGCGGAAACGGTAAAGAGAGACTGAGTGTAGATCTGGAGGGGCAAAGAATGTCTAGCCTGTAAGACTTCCCTGAGCAAATTACAGTTATTCCGTGACTTTTAAAGGAATGTTGCACTCCAAACACTCAGCTGTAACCTAGCAAGTTGCAAAATATGGAGACATCTCTAATTCAGTCATACAATATGCAAATTATCTGAATACTTCAAAGCATTATATATTGTCGCATCGTATAAAAATGATGCAATGGTGAGAATGCATGACTATTACCTTTCCATAAACTCTTATATTTATTAGTTTAACCACTCTACCAATAAGCCAATTTAAAATTATCAATATTCAAGTAATCAATCATATTTAATTTCTCACAGTCTATCAAATAACCAGAACCTGTAGGATTATTTTGGCTCTGAAGCAAGCAGATATACCACTTAACGGCGAAATTGTTTATTCAGTTAATTCATGATAATATTAATCCTTTGAATAGAATAATTCTAAACAAACAGTAGAAAGACTGAGCATATTATTTTGCAATCATCAGCCAAGAGGAAAAACAGTTCACTAAATCTGAGATGCTATGTCCTTATTTTAAAGACATACTGTTGATCAAACATCGTTTTTTTAAAGTGAGGGACATACGCATTCTTATTTGTTTTTTATCTGTAAAATGGAAATGATATTAAGATATATTAGTTGTGTCCATGTGTGTGTGTCTTTGTGTGTGAAGACTGATAAATAAGCAGGAGGCCATTAGCCTGAGGCTGTCTGCATACCCTGAGTCCCTACAAAGCAAATTACAACTTAAATTAATATGTAAACAGTCTCAAACCTAAGTTAGGAGTACAAGGAAGAGTCTAGTTTCAGCCAATCACAAGCAGCCATGTTTCAGACAATTACAGCCAGCCAAGTGATCACCATGCCCAAATAAAGCAGATGCCTAGCTGTAGCCTATCAGGTGATTTCTCAACTCTGCTTCTGTGGGTATCCTATAAAATCGCACTGCCAAACTGCTGGGTGGAGCTCTCTGAGACTCTTCTGATTCTGACTGCTGCCTGATTTATGAATTGTTCTTGGCTCAAATGAACTCTGCTAAATTTAATTTGTCAAAATTGTTTTTTAACAAGACCAATGGATACAATATTTGTAAAATGCTTACCGCGGTGTTTGAAAGAAAGTTCAAAATAGGTATGCATTTATATTATCAATAATAAGAAAATGGTTTAATCTGTGCAACTATTCAGGGTTAAATGGATTAAAAACATTTTCATAAGACGAGAGTTCCCTTGGAAAGAAGTATTTACAGGAAACTATTTTTATAAACTGTCAGATCAGTCTTATTTAAAAGACCTGTTAAGTTCTTTGTTCAGCTGCAGTCTTTCAGTATCCTTGGAGAGTTTGGGTGAGCTATGTTCTGATATATTTCAGTATGTGAAACATACTCTCCTTGATCTCCAGTCATTCTTCTTGGTGTTTAAAGCCTGCTTTGACAATTAAAGTTTTAATGCATCCTTTTTCTCAGTGATGATAAAGGTCATCATATTAGTACTGAAATTTTGACAAACACATTCTTTTATTTCTCTTTTACATGTTAATTTGAGGGAATACTACATCTTTCATTATTTTGTAGCCATGGGAAGAATAAAGACTACACCTGTTCACTAGATAGCTGCTTCAGTGGTGTCAAGCAATGCACTTGCTCTATTTTTATCTGGCTATGCATATATTCCACCCAATACTTTTGGAGAAGAACTATGTCTTATTAATTTTGACATTCAAAACACATAAAAATTGTCCGATCCATTATAGGAGCTTGACAAGTTTTTATTAATGAATCAATTAAATGACAAATTGAAACCATTCTTTTTTCACATGGGTTAATAATAGATTCCATTTTTGAGAACTTACTTTAATCCCAGGACTAAGCACTTTACCAATGGTATGTTATGTTATCTTTAGAACTACACTATAAGGTAGAATTATTCCATTTTGCAAATAAAATCTTGGAATGGAATCTTAATTATTTCATTTTACAAATAAAATCTTAAAGCAGAAAGAGAACGATCATCTGGTCCAAGGTTGAGTAATGGAGTCTCTTTACAGCCTGTGCTCCAACTACTAGGGACCACTGTTTCATGGGATGCTTTCTGAATTTGGGCATGCTAGGATAATGATTCTGAAAGTATTTCTGAGACTTCATGAGAAAGGAAATTAAGAAGCTGTATGCTTATATATATACACACTTTGGTTTTCCAATACTTTGATATTAGTTTTGGTAATAATTGATCATTTTTGTTTGTACAGACCCATGAAAGACTGGCTTTATTTTTTATTCTGAAGAAAAATAACCCTACCACTTAGAGACTGCTGACACATTATAACTTTTAAGGATAGAGGCTACCATGGTTTATGCAAAATGCGTTCCTCATTTTAAAAATAACAGTTTAGACCTCTTTTTTTATTAACATTTTTTCATAGCCACATAACTGTGGGCAAGAAATTTTGCTCATGTTTTTAAAAAGGTAGAATTGTAGTATTTCATAATTAAATATAAATATTTTTTAAAATCTAAAACTCTAACTCTTTATATGTTTCTTTTAACTAAAGATGGAAATATAGAACTTTTCACCTCTTCCTCAGTGAAATCATACAAAGTATGCAGTGGAGACACCAATTAATGAGAGTGGCCACAAACTGTCTCTCCTGAAAGTGATAAAGGTGAAGATGGGACAAATTCATTACAAATCAATATTTTACAGTAGGTGTTTCAAAATCAATCTTATATATTTAATCTGAAGATTATCACGTAGATGAGTAGAAAAATTAGGAGACTTCCTATATTTTATCACCTTGGTTTCAATATTTCATGGTAAAACTTTCTTACATTGTTTGTAAAAGACTCTCCTTAAATAACAATACAGTCTTTGATGACAATAGCTGGAGGATAGATGCTGCACAAGATTATTTGAAAATTATCATTATTCCCACTGCCTCATTCCATAATATATCAAAATTTAGAACATTGCAACCCAGCCTAGATATCTGTTTCTAATACCACAATTTTCTCTAACAGAATATGTATATGACAAGGTCAGACTTAAGGACTTACCATGGGGTTTTGCTGTTTTAATTAAAGGAGGTTTCTTTTTATACTAATAATTCAGATTGTCGCTTTATTGAGGCTTTTGCATCTTGAGGCAACTTATGATTCAAGATGTGTGAATGGTGCTTTTCTGTTGTAAAATGGGAAGCACACAGTCATAAGTGGAAATGATAAGAAATTAAAATGAGCACAAAGTTTCAATCAACACAAAATCCGCAAAAAAAAAAAAAAAAAAAAACAAACAAAAAAAAAACCTATCGTCATATTGTCTGGCTGAGTGATCTTAGGAGAGAATACAGACATGGAATTAAAGAATTCCCATGAAATTATCTGGGCCCACGTGTTTCTCAAAACTGTTCATGTAGCCCTCAGTGACACTTCAATTCAAAAAAACACCACTGTAAATGACACAAATCTATTTCTATTTTGTACATGTGATTATACTTGACCGAGGAAGAGCATTGCCATCTTGGACAAGCCCCTCATTCTGAAGTTCACTTTAATAAAAAACCACCTAAATCCAAAGGGCATCAACCTAATGGCTAAGGTCAGCATGACCATAAACCACAAATAACATCTCCAACCAGAAACATTCCAAACCCCTCCCCGACCAGAGACATGCTAGCCATGAGATAACCCCACTCTGGCCGGGAAGATGCCAGCCTGGAGATAACCCCCGTCTGGCCAGAAAGATGTCTGCCCCAAGATAAACTCCCCTCCTCCCAGAGACATTCCAACTCTGCCATAAAACTTCTGCCTCAAACAGGAACATTCCAAGCTTCTGATAAACCCCTCACCCTCAAACCAAAATATACTCAGTCTGTAAAAGAAAGCAGCCCTGACTGAAATCAGCCAGAAGCCCCTCTTAGGTTTTATCTAAAGTAAACCTGTCTTTACTGTTGAGTCACAGTTTGTGTTTCTTCCCTTCCTTTAACTCTTACAGTGCTCATATATGTATTAGTAACAAACCACTTATTTAACTTTAAGAATTTAGATGCAGAAATGACTGTGAGATGATACAGAAAAGATCTACTTAGTGAATGGAATAGAATTAGTGCTAGCCTAAAGAGACTAAAAATTTGTAAAGCACATCCAAATAGAACTAAATAAAGAATTATATTGTATTTCTCCCTCAACTGATGTTTATAATAAATCAAAAGATTAGAGGAAGTACTTTTAGTAGAACTGGCCTAAAAGTGGTAACCAGAACAAAAACATAAGGCCTCTCAGATGACAAATAAAGGTATCATGAGAAATTTAGATTGTTCCCTATAAATTGACATAAACTATTACTACTTAAACTTTTGGAGAGTTCTAAAATGCCCAATGTAAATAATTAGTTTTCTCCTATAAGTACTTTCCTGTCATCTTGGAATTTTATCGTAATTTAGGTTATCTAGGTAGAAGAGAACACTAGTGCTGATGCAGGCTTGATTGGAGCTTTATGAGGACTAAGAATTCAATTCTGAAGGACAGACTTAGGTTTCAGACCGATTTCTCTCTCTTTAGGAGAAATTCTTGATAACAAGACAGAAATAACTTGAAGAAATATGACCTAGAATTATTGTTTTACATAAATATTCCAGACAAAAATCCATACTCACCCCTTACTCTGCTGAGGGAGGATGGTAAAGCTGAGCAGCTGAAACAAACTTCATTGGATATACTGGGATACTGTAGATAGAGCAGACACACACACACACACACAACTGCCTGTACATGTATGTGTGTGTGTGTGTCTGTGTGTGTGTGTGTGTGTTTTATCAGGATTAAGTAGTATTGGGCCACTAGGACTATGCTTACTTGTTGATTTTAGGTAAGTCAAGTAGTTTAAATAAAAAGAGGCACCACCAAAACTATATTCTCAGGGTTTTGCACACTCTAGAAGTCAAGGATATATTATCCCTGCATTTATTTCCAGAATAATGTCTGTCAGGGAGCGGTATTTAAAATTTACGATAAGAAGAAAGCATTGGATCTGACAGGGTGGAGAACCAGTATATCAGACTAATTATATGGAGACATTACTTCTTATCACTGCAATCTTATGAAAGATTGCAGCAGAAGTCATAGAATAGGAAGGAAGTTTCTGAGTATAAAGTCTCTATGGAGAACTTAAGCATTGCTCTTCTCTTCATATCAAGAATCCTAGCAACTCCCTTGCAAATGGAACCAAATCCTGGAAATTTACCAATTGTTCTTGACTAGGTACAACATTAGCATCTGCCAGCGGACTCTAATCTTCTGATAGGAGATCCCTATATCCAAAACATCATTGGCATATAAGTAAAATCTATGAGCAAGATCTATTTTGGAACAATGTGAAGAGAGTAAACATATCCCCACTAAAACAAGTCTTGAAGAGTTAAAACACACACATACACTGTCAAATAATCTCAAAGCAGGAAATTTCTAAACTCTCCATGGTTACTGAAAACGGGCATGGACTGTGTATCCATGTTAAGGGATGGATTAGAAAACAGATAATATTTAACGTCCTTTCAATTATTGAAATAATATTAGTCTACTTACATTCTGATGTATTTCACAGTAAGACCTCCCTCTTTTGTAACTTATAGTTGCAGATCAAATCCAAGATCAATGAGACATATCCATCTCAGAAATTCCTGCTTAGGGCTAGCAGGAACCTCAGAATAAAAGTGTCAAGGCTCAAGCCACATTCAACCAAAGGATTAAGATTAAAAAGAAGACTCCTCCGCCCATGCAATAAACTGTAGAAGTCCTAAAAAGTTAATTGCAGATAAAATAGTCACATATTTTATGTTTTTTTTTCTGTTCTCTTGAGAGAAGGTCTTTAGTAAGCACATTAAATAATACTAATAATAACAATGACAGTAATCATAATAGCAATTTTCCTGTATAAGCAATATTCTGTGATGGGCAATTTTGTGAAGTCTTACTAAATAAACTAATTTAATTCTCGCAGTCCCTTTATGAAATCTGTATTCAGTTGGTGCGAAAGTAATTATGTGTTTTGTCATTACCTTCAATGCCAAAAACCACAATTAATTTTCACCAACATAATACTATAATTATCCTCATTTACAACAGAGAAAATTAAAGCAGACAGTTAGTCATTGGTAATATAATTAGGAAGAGGCTCAGCCAGAGATAACACATGGGACTGTGGATAAGGTTTTTCCTTTGTTCCTACAGCAAAGAGGGAATCTGAATGTCCGTGAAAGTAATTAACTTCTGATGATTCTCATACACTTCATGTTTCTGACATTTTGCCTGGAATATCTATTCTTGTAAATCTCAAACTTAAGTCAGGGGATTTCAGCATGTCATAGAGGACAAAATTAAATTTGGAGATAAGAATATAGTTCCAACTTTTATTTATTAGCTATGTGATCTTGAGGTCTTTTCACCTGTCTAAGCCTGTAGAATGGAGATAGTAAGAGTTTTCTCTAACAGACATTAAAAATTCAAGTGATATAACATATGCAAAGGTGCTTTGTAAACTGTAAAGTGTTAGGCAAATGTTAATAGGATCTATTTCCGGCCTTCTCATTTCATCTATACACTTCCAGTACTTTCAGCATCCTCTCATTTCCTCAAATACGACACGTATAATATCAGACCCACCCAGTCATTTATTCAGCAAATTTGTATTAATGGCCTATATGTGTAACACAATCTAAGGGAGTCAGAAAAGGCTTTTCTAAGTAGAAGTAATATTTGAGTTAAAATCTGAAGGAATTAGAAGCAGCCAAACTAGATATGAAGAAGCTAACCATGAAGCTACGAGGAGAGAGAGTGAGGGACAGAGCAACCTAGGCGCAGAGTCCAGAAAGTACAAAGTCCCTGGGGTGGGAATGAGCTTTCACTGAGAAATGTTAGGAAATCCAGTGTGGTTGCAACATCAGTAGGGAGGAGGAGCATGATTTGCTTAAGAAACACAAAGTGCAATTTGTAGAAAGCAACGCTTCTGGAGCATGGAGTTGGTAGAGGGAAAGTCTAAAAAATAAATTAAACAATAAAATGAAGAGCAACAATGGTTCTGTTGAAAGCTGTCTCATAACAAATCTTGAGAACCATGCATATAAATACAGTATTCCCTTTTCATGAGTTTCCCTAGGCCAAGAGGTACCTTTCAGGCAGTAGAAGAAATAGGCATTTAAATGATCAAGAATATCTGGAGACGCAACCCAAGATAGAAAAATGTTTTGAAACCTGGAAAACAGCACATGCTAATTAAATCTAAAAAATTATCCAGCAGGCAGAAGAAAATTTTATTTAACCCGTATAAGAAAGAGACTTTCCAAGGCCAATATCACTTGAGTAAATAACCTGATCAGACACCCTATGAAAGGGTGAGTACTTGTTATTCACATACAAAAAGTCTATAATTATAATCTGTTTTGTAAACCGAGGCGGGTTGTAAAAACTTTTCCTTTTGCTTAAGATTACATTGAAATGGACATGAGTCACTTTCATTTTTGTGTAACTTGGAAGAAATAGTAAAATCTCACACTGGAAGTTATTTAACCTGATGGTTAGATTGTTTTCACTTTGTGAGTATCCTAGAAATAATAATAGCCTTTAAAAGGTAGTAATAAACAATGTTAGCTAATCTACAAGCTTCATTTTAAAGGCAGATGAGGTATTTTCTTCAATGAGGGACAAGAAATAGTTTTACAGCCACAAGGATTGAATCATAAACTTTGGACACCAGTGAAGTATTAAAGCAAACATAAAAAGGTCACATATCAAAGAACAAAAACTCAGAGCCAACTGGAGAAACACCCAGATAAATCACTAAATGGATTTCTTTATTCCTTGAGCCTTAATTTAAAGGGAATTAACATTTGGCAAACAACTACATTACACGCTTAAGGGACAATGAATGAGCAGGACAAAGCAGCCATTAGTTGACCTTTGAGAGAAAAACAAGATGAGCTCAAAGAAGGCACATGCACAGGAGTATAGCAGTGCTTACCGTGGATTTGAATCATTTTGAGGACACAGATGGTGATATTGTATAGAGTTGGACCCAAGCCCAGGAAAGAACAAACTTTCCAATTGTTACAAACCCAGGGTTATTGTGTGGAAATAAAGCTTTGGATTTACTTGTTCCAATAGTGTAGCTCTAAATTCCTCAAACTAGCACGAAAGAATAAATACTGCAAGAATAATTCTCTTTCTCCTCATTCATTCAGTTACTAACCCAAATTATATTCTCCAAATACCATTGTATTAATTTATTTTTCTGTGTTTTTCTTTTTGATATTGCTGTCGTTGACAGTGTAAATCAACCTCCTCTCCATTCCAACATGTCCATTATTTCTTTCAAAGTAGAGCTGAAAATGTATCATGTTCATGAATCCCTATCTGACTAATCTTAGCCAACATTTTAAAAACTACGTGTTCTTTCAAGTTAGCATTATCTTTTCATTTGGTCACTATATATGCAGGAAAAGTACAAAGGACTAGAGATAAATACACACAAAAACACATGAACCCAGAGGTCAAGAATACCACTGTTGAGAAGGAAGATGAACGTACAAATAAATAGCCATATTTTAAAAACTGAGTTAGAAATATGTACAGAATAAAATGTGAGTATAGGAGAAGCATTCAAATATGCCTAGAGGAGCTAGGGAAGATGATTATGAAAAAATGTTGATCAAGATGAGTTACAAGCAGTAAGTAAAAGTTTAGGGGAAAGAAAAGTAGGAAGAAAGTGATCTGCAAAGCAGGTGCAAAAGCATGGAGACATAGGAAGGGAAGACGTCATTTTCTGCAGCAATGAAGCATAGAGTAGGAGGAGTTGAAGCATAGAACAGATGAGATATGAAGGAGCCAAATCATGACATATTTTGTAATACTCTGAAAAGCAGATTATATATTTTCAGAATGGATATTAAAAATGAACCATAATGAGTACAACACAACATAGACACTGATCTAGCAAAACATTTTCAAGTCATACCACTGAAGCAGGGTCCAGCAGGACACTTCTGGGCCAATTTGAGACTTAGTGGTTGCTAGATTGTGGGACAGTTCATTTGGGTTCTGAAAGCAGAAGTCAGGCCGGTTCCAGAGTAGGGCAAGGAGAAGTTGAAGGGGTAAGGAGAGCAGTAATTTGCCAAATGGTGTCTGGTATATACTGGTTAAATAAGAACTCTGTTATTTTTATCATTATATATTTTATTATTCATATTAATATTATACAGTGTATATTTTTGTTGTTTTTGCTGTTCCTTGTTAGAGCTGAAATCAAGGGGAAACAATCAATTTTAAACATGATAGAATGATCATTTATGCATCATTGCTCTGGTATCAGGAGGAAGAAAGAATGGAAGAAAGACAAAAACTGGAAAGAGTAAGAACAAGATAAGGGTATAATCTGGAGAATAACTGAGGGCCTGGCCCAATCTAGGACTGTGGTGCTTCCAATGTAAAAGATGAGCTGATACTAGCAATAACTTGGAGGGACAAGTTGCAATTCTAACTTGAAATGAACGGGGATAATTTGGAGCTAACAGTCTAGTATACATCCAAAACGTTTAGTCTGTCCTGGATTTTATGTTTAAGACATGTATCCTAGTATTCCATTCTCACTAAAATGAAAGTATTTCTTGATTTTCTGGGAAGTTCTTGGTATACATATATATATATATATATATATATATATACACACATACATACATAGGTTATTCTGCAATAATTTTTAATAGTGTCTTCTTTCTCTTTTAAAATGCCACAGATTAGATGGTCATTCTAACCAGCTTTGAGAAAGTTTCAAGTAGTTCAACACATGTTTGGCTTTCAAAAGATTTCCCCAAATAGAAGAGTCATTTGGGAAGCTTACTGAAAGTGCCAGAGTCTAAACTCCACTTCCAGAGATTCCGAGTCAGTGAGTTTAGGATAAAACAAAACAAAACAACGTAAAACAAGACAAAAATCCACATTCTTTAAAAAAAAAAAAAAAAAAAGGTGAGCACCTTGCTGTTTTTTATTTGCTTTTAGGAGCAGTGCATTAATATATCCAAATGAGCTGCATACTCTCTCTTCTCTCCACGGAAGTCAGAATAAATTATACATACCAAGTTCTCAGCAAATACTATGTGGCTTATGCAGATGATCCCCAACTTATGATGATTCAACCTGGGTTTTTCCAGGATGGTGAAAAAGTGATAGACATTCAATAGAAGCCATTCTTCAAATTTTGAGTTTGGATATTTTCGCAGGCTAGCAACATGTGGTAGGATACTCTCTTGTGATGCTGGACAGTGGAGGTGAGCCGCAGCTCGTGGTCAGTGAGGTAATCACAGGGGTAAACAACCAATCTGTTTTTCACTCTCAGTACCTTATTCAATAAACTACGTGAGTTAATCAACATTTTATTATAAAATAGGCTTTGTGTTAGATGATTTTGCCCTACTGTAGGCTAATGTAAGTGTTCTGGGCATGTTTAACGTAGGCCAGGCTAAACTATCCTGTTAGATAGGCTGGGCATATGCAATGGTTTGGATGTTTGTTCCCACCGAACTTCATGTTGAAATTTGAGCCTCAATATTATAAGTGGGGCCTAATGGGAGATGTTTGGGTTATGAGAATGGACCCCTCACCCACAGATTAAATCACTCCTTCGGAGGTGAGTTCCCATTCTATTAGTTCCTGAAAGAGTTTGTTAAGTTGGGGTGGGCTGAGGGGGGAGGGACAGCATTAGGAGATATACCTAATGCTAAATGATGAGTTAATGGGTGCAGCACACCAACATGGCACCTGGATACATATGTAACAAACCTGCACATTGTGCACATGTCTCCTAAAACTTAAAGTACAATAATAATAATAATAATCATAATCATAATCATAATCATAAACAGAAAAAAAAAGAAGAGCCCAGCACTTCCTACCGCCTTGTTCTCTTGCTGTGTAATCTCTACCCATACCAGCTCCCCTTCACCTTCTGCCGTGAGTGAAAGCAGCCTGGAACCCTCACCAGGTGCAGATGCCTAATCTTAAACTTTCCAGTCATCACCATTGTGAGCCAAATAATCCTTTTATTCTTCATAAATTGCCCAGCCTCAGATATTTTGTAATAATCACATAATATGAACTAAGAGAATTGGTATCAAGAAGTGAGCTGTTGCTATAAAGATAGCTGAAAATGTGGAAGTAGCTTTGGAACTGGGCAATGAGCAGAAGTTGGAAGAGTTAGAAGGCTCAGAAAAATAAAAAAAAAAGAGAAAGTTTGGAACATCTTAAAAATTGGTTGTGACTGTGAACAAAATGATGACAGAAACCTAAACAGTAAAGACCATTCTAAGGAGGTCTCAGATGGAAATGAGAAATTTCCTGGGAAGTGGAGCAAAAGTCACCCTTATTACATCATAGCAAAGAACTTGGCTGCATGGTGTCCATGCCCTGTGGCTTTGTGTAATGCTAAACTTAAGAGTAATGACCTAGGCTATCTGGCAGAAGAAATTTCTAAGAAGCAAAGTTTTCAGAGGATGTATAGGAAAGCCTGGGTACTCAAGCAGACATCTGACATAGGACCATAACCACCACAAAGTGTTCCCTTCTGGGCAATACCTAGTGAGGCTGCAGAAGTAGAGCCACTGTCTGGACCCCAAAATGGTGGAGCAACTGACATTATGCCACTTCAGCCTGAAAAAGCCACATGAATTCAACTTCAACTTGTGAGGGCGGCCACGTGGGCTGCATGCCAGAAAAGCCGTGAGATGGTGCTAAGCAAGACTTTGGGAGGTCACCTGTGTGCCCAGGATGAAGAACATAAAGTCAAAAGAGATCATTTTGGAGCTTTCAGACTTAATGTCTGCCCTGCCTGGTTTTGAACTTCCAAGAAATCCTTTCTTTTGGCTGATTTCTCCCTTTTAGAGTGAGAATGTTTACCTAGTGCCTGTACAACCATTATATTCTGAAGTAAATAGCTTATTTTTAATTTTACAGTCTCATGACTCTCAACTCTCATGGGAACGTGGTAGTAGGAGACTGAGGAAAAGGATTTACAGAGTCAAGTCATGAGGCTCAGGGGAAGGCAAAGCCCAGGGAGGAGGAGCAGGAGGCCAGCTACAATGAGTCCACAGAAGACAGGGAACCATGTACTTGTGCAAAGGAAATAAGGTGAAAAGTCTATATGACCAAAAATGACCAAAGTTGCTTCTAGATAAATGACATAGTTCATATTGGACAGAAGTAAAATACTTTGTTTTACTCTTCCCTTCTCAGGCCTTGTGGCGGAAGGGGAAGGGAAAGCCAAATGCTTCCAAGCTTCTCTCTGGCCTGTGCATTGGCCCAGTTATTGGGATCTGGAGTGGCTAAGTTAGCCCAAAGCGTTTCAATACAATGCTGGAGGGAGGTGAAATGCTCTGTATTATAAAGTGAGAATGTTTCTAGAGTTTCTGGAAAGAAGCCAGAGAGGAGCGAATTGTATGGGCCACTTACGCCAGAGGCAGGAAGCAAGTTGGTAAAAAAAAAAAAAAAAAAAAAAAACTTTTGAAGGTAATTTGAAGGTTTTAAAATACAACCTCAGAATTCTTTGACACTCTACCAACTGAGAGGTGAGGTCTATGTCTTCTTTCCTTGAATCTGGGGTCTGTGACTGCTTGACCAATAGAATATGATAGAAGTGATGCTGCTCTGATTTCCAGGCCCAGGTCTTATGATATAGGCTGGCATTAGCCAGTCAGCCATGTGGTGTGCCATGTTGGAAGTAGATCCTCCAGCCCTAGTCAAGCTGCCAAGGGATACCCATATAGAGCAGAGAGAAGCCATCGCCACTGACCTCAGCCCACACTGAAGGTGTGTAGCAAAATACCTAATTTGTGTTTCTTTAAAACACACAGAAAACAAAGAAATAACTTACCTGGTTTCTAGTCTTTGTTTATGAGATAGATATCAAGAGCAGTTTCCTAGCTAGAGCTGGAGAAATTATGTGCCTTTGAGTGAGCAAATTAATAGCAATAATTACATCACTACATTTCTACTGAGGCCTACTTTGATGACATGTTTTGAACATAACTATTAAGAAAAGAAAATGATACTATTTGGAGAAACGAATGTTCTGATAACATTTATATTTGTGTATTCATACATAAATATTAACCAAAGTTCTTTTTCAGCATCAATCATCTTCATATTGATCCCAATAAAATTTTAAGGGGAAAGCATTAGAGAGGTAAAGTAAACGAAATACACCTGAGCAACCAAGAGGCAGAGTGTAATTTGTGGCTTAGGGATCAGAAATAAATTGTGGAGATAAAAAATTTAAAGTAATTAAATGAGCTATAAAGAAAATATAGTCTTGCCTGAGATGTGTTTATCTTTCATCTTAGGAAACAATTTGGCTTTTTACAATTGCTCTCAATAAAGAAACATAAGCTTATGTCACCAAGGTTGACTGTCTAAAACAAATTATCTATTCCCATTTACAATGCCACCACTAATATTTAAAGACTTGTAATCTGATTGGTTTAAAAAAATGCAACAGTATGTCATTGCTCAAAAGGTTCTCAACATTTTCAGTATAATAATGACTCCTTTAATTTGACATTTGAATTTTTTAGGAGCTAGTCATGAGCAATTAGGATGTGTGAAATGACATATGACATATACCCAAGTGCTTTTTATCAAGTATTTTGATTTACAGGTATAACTCTCATTGGATACATAAAAGATACTACTGATAATTACAACAATTTCAATTTATATAAATCAACTAGGCAGAAGTTAAACGTATACTACAAATACAAAAGTCGAAAATGGTAATTTATTTTTATGATAAATGTCTTTTTCTTAAAATGTTAAATAAGGAAGCAAAGAAGAATTAGAACAGAAAGCAAACATTATTTAATTCTCATCACTGAAGTGAAAGTTGTTATCATTTGGAAGATACAATGCTTTTTTGTAGTCAAGGATACTGAGCACTTCTTGTTAGGTAACATTAATCAAAGACTACATTCATAATTTTAAACCTGGCCTTAAAGAGAATAGCAATAATACAATACCTGTACAAGTTGGCTATCCATTTACAGTCCTCTTCATAGAAAAATATTGCCAAAGTTAAGAAAACATCACCAAAAAGATTACTTGCAAATCATTCACCATTAATTTCTGATTTTTAAATGTTGTATTCATGTGTAAACACTGCTCTGTTTATTTCCCAAGAGCAAAATATGTCATCAATAGAAATTATGCCACTCACAGGATAAATTATGCCACTGCCCACAGGATTCTCAAACTTCCTCCTCAAATAGCAAAATATATCTTCCTTCTTTCTAGTTTTTCAGCAACAATAAAGATATAATCTCTGCCAATTGCACACACGCACGCACTCACACACACACACACACACACACACACACACACACATACAATTGTCCTAGATATTTGAAGATAATACAGTGGATGCTATTAATTTCTGTATATCTAACTATTTGTTGAACAATTAATTCTAGTGATGCTTATATCCATACTCAGATTATGGACACAGTCCTGTCACATATGTCAAAGTTTACAGAAAAAAAGAGAAAATTGATTCTTATTTGTCAGAAATCAGGACTTCAGTTTTGGATTGTCCTCCAGATGCTTCATTCCCAAGACCTTATTATTTCCAGCAATGATTCAGTGCTTATATTTTAAAACTTTGATCTAAAGCATTGAGCAAAAACACAACCCTAATTATGAAAATTTATGAAATGATAGTGTCGCATATGACCCTATACAAAACAAGCTACAGCAAGTTAGTCTTTAACAGACAGCAGACTAGAAGCAGGTAGTTCGTGCCACTCCCATGGAGAGAAATAGAGGGGTGAGTAAATACAGCACCTTCAATGGAAACATCCAGGTACACTCCTTAGGGTTCATCAGAAAAACAATTCAATCCACAAAGAATGGAGAAAAGAATGGCAGGATATCTCCCACCCAGGAGCAACGTGGAGCCAGGGGAGTCTCCCCAGCCCAAGGAAGTGGTAAGTGAGTGAGCACTCCCAGGTACTGATGCTTCTCCCATCGATCTTTGCAACTGTTGAGTCAGGAGACCCCTTCATGAACCTATTCCACCAGGGCCTTCAGTTAGACACAAAGAGCTACACAGAGTATTAGAAGAACCGCTGCTCAGACACACATGGAGCCCCAAGTGAGCTTCTCAATAAAAGTGGCTGCAACTCTGGCAAAATGGGAGGTTAGATCTCCATACATACCTCTAGGAAAGGGGCTGAATACAGGGGCCTGAGCAGCCACAGTCTGCAGACCTTGCTTCCATGGCACCTCACTGGATAAGACCCAAGGCTTAGAACTTCACTCAGCTATAGGTAGCAGTATTATACCTCCCTGAGACCAAGCTCCCAAGAGGTGTCTTGGGCCACCATCTATGCTCTTTCACAGCCTTAACTATTAATACCTTTGAGCTCTGAGGAATCCAAGACAACTAGGGACTGGAGCAGTTACCCTGGTAAAGCACAGCAGCTACACAGAGAGGTAACCAGACTGCTTTTTCATGTAGGTCCCGGATCCTATTTCTCTTCACTGGGCAGAATCTCTCAACTGAGGTCTACGACCACCCCTGCCAGTGTTTTCCAGCTGGCAGCAGTTCCAAACCTTCCTGGGATGGAGATCCCAGAGGGAGGGCAGGCTTCCATCTTTGCTGTTTCGCAGCCTTCTCTGTTGATACCTTCAAGTACTGGAAAATTCAAGGTGACTAGGGACTGGACTGGATCCCCTGCATACTACAGCAGCCCTATGGAAAAGTAACCAGACTGTTTTTTACATGGGTCCCTGATCCCTTATCTCCTCACTGGATGGGTCCACACAGCCTGGGTCTTCAGCCACTCCCCACTGGGGCTATCAAGTATCAGCTCTGCAACTCCATGGGACAGAGCTCCCAGTGGGAGGGGTGGGTTGACATCTTTGCTATCTCACCAGTGCTATCTCCAGGCTCTGGAGAGTCTGTGAAGACCAGGGTCTGGTCTGGACCCTCAGTGCAGAGCACCTACCTCATGGAAAGGTGACCAGACTATTCTCCATGCAGGTCCCAGTCCTCGCTTCTTCCTGGGCAGGGCCAACCAACCTGGGACTCCAGTAAAACCACCCTACCCTCACCTGAGGACTTCAATCAGAGGCAGCCCAGCATTTGTTTGAGGATGAAATCCCACAGTCAGCTTGCAACCCCTGCACCACTGTAGTTGCAGTGGTACCATCCTAATAGCCCTTGGGCTGGGAAAAGAACAAAGGGCCTAGTCACTTCATTGGCACCTCCAGCACATCAAGGCCACCATACAGAAAGGTGCCTAGCCATTCTTTGCTGGGAACTCCCAACCCCCACTCTTTACCAGGCAGAGCTCCGAGTTCATGACCAAAGAACAGTCACCCCACCCACAGCTGAGCATAAACTACTGGCAGTGGCCCAGAGATTCCCTGGGGAGAGGCTCCCAGAAGCATCTGACAGCACCTCTGCCACTGCCACAGCAATGGTTCTATCCCTGATGCTCTTGTTCTGGGGAAGAAACAAAGACCTGAGGGCTACACCCAAGCTTACAGCATGCCACAGTCACCATATGGAGAGGAGACCAGTCTCTCCTGGTGAGCCATCAACCCTCTGCTCCCCAACAAGCAGAGCCTCAAGCTCATGCCAGCAAGGCATCCACCCAACTGCCCTGGCTGAAACTTCCAGCAACAGTGGCTTCATGTTTCTCAGAGGTGAAGCCCCCAGGGGCAACCGAAAGCCTCTCTGCCACTGCAGAGAGAGTAGCAGTGGTACTTCCCATACTAATGAAGGAGAAAAGAACCTAAGTGCCTTATCCACAGCTCCAACAAGCAGCAGTCAACCCAGAGGAAAGAAGACCAGGTCCCATTCACCCACCCACAGTGCTTGTCATCAAGCACAGAACTCCTGGCTTGAGCCTACCACACCGATCCCCATCCTGAGCTGATTACACTGATCAATTGATGATCTGCATCTCTGTGGGGCAAAGCCCCCAGGAGACAAGTAAGAGACCTTGTCTTCAACCACTGCTAAGGTAGGTCACTTCCTCTGCTGCCTTCAAGTTAGGGAGGAAACATAAACCCTGAGATCTCCCCAGAGCTGTGGTGGGCAGTCTGGGAGTGCCAAGCTATGATCTACAACCAACACTCAAGTGAAAGAAGAGTCCACACTTTCAGAGTATTGAGTACTGAGAGGGAGCTGCAATTGTGAGTAAACATAAGACAGCCACATGACTGAGCAAGAGCCTGCCTACTGACCAAAATGCCTAGGAGCCACCTACTGGATCACATCCCAAAGCTTTGACACCAAAAATACCTTGCTAACATAACCCCCTGTGAAACCAAAGACAAGAAAGAAGTCAGCTGCAAATTTGAAAAGACCCTGCACAAAGCCTTAGCCCTGTGAAAACATCCAGCAAAGGAGTCTATAGACTGTACTCAATCTACACCACAATTAAAGGAACACCCATACACAGATATGAGAAAGAACCAATGCAAGAATTCTGGCAACTCAAAAGGCCAGAGTGTGTGTGTATATATATATGTATATATATATACATACACACACACATACACACACACACACACACACACATATGTATATATATACTCTGATGATTATGTGTCTTGGGGATAATCTTAGTTATTTAACCCAAAAATAGTTATTTTATTTATTTATTTATTTTTGAGATGGAGTCTCCCTCCATCGTCCAGGCTGGAGTGCAGTGGCATAATCTTGGCTCACTGCAACCTCTGCCTTCTGGGTTCAAGCAATTCTCCTGTCTCAGCCTCCCAAGTAGCTAGGACTGCAGGCATGTGCCAGCGCATCTGGCTAATTTTTGTATTTTTAGTAGAGACGGGGTTTCACCATGTTGGTCAGGCTGATCTCGAACTCCTGACCTCAGGTGATCCACCCGCCTCGGCCTCCCAAAGTGCTAGGATTACAGGCATGAGCCACTGCTCCCAGCCAGGCCAGAGTATGTTATGAACTCCAAACTATCACACTAGTTCTCCAACAAGGGTTCTTAACCAGACTGAGTTGGCTGAAAGGAGAAATAAAATTTAGAATATGGATAGAAGTGAAGATCACCAAGACTCAGGAGAACAATAAAATCCAATAAAAGCAAACCAAGGGCTGGGCGTGGTGGCTTATGCCTGTAATCCCAACACTTTGGGAGGTTGAGGCAGGTGGATCACCTGAGGTCAGGAGTTTGAGACCAGCCTGGCATGTGAAAAACACACTAGAAGAATTTCATAATGCACTCACAATATTAATAGCTGAATAGACCAAGCTGAGGAAAGAATCTTGAAACATGAAGAAAGGCTCTTTGAAATATGACAGTCAGATAAAAATAAAGAAAAAGAATGAAAAGGAATAAACAAAACCTCTGAGAAGTATCATATTATGTAAAGAGGCAAAATATATGAATCACTGGCATCCCTGAAAGCAATGGGGAGAAAGCAAACAACTTGTGAAATGTATTTCAGGACCTCGTCCTTGATAACTTCCCCAACATCAATAGAGGGCAACAGTCAAATTCAGGAAATACAGAGGACTCCTGCAAGATTCTACACGAGAAGATTATCCCCAAGACACATAATCATCAGAGTCTCCAAGGTCAAAATGAAAGAAGGGATATTAAAGGCAGCTAGAGAGAAAAGACAGGTCACCTACAAAGGGAGCTCAACCAGGCTAACAGCAGACCTCTCAGTAGAAACTCTATAAGCCAGAAGAGATTAGGGGCATATATTCAACGATTTTTTTTGATGGAGTCTCACTCTGTCACAAGGCTGGAGTGCAGTGGTACAATCTCGGCTCACTGCAATCTCCACCTCCCTGATTCAAGTGACTCTCCTGCCTCAGCAACCCAGGTAGCTGGGACTACAGGTGCACACCACCACACCCAGCTATTTTTTGTATTTTTAGTAGAGACAGGGTTTCACCATGTTGGCCAGAATGGTCTTGATCTCTTGCCCTCGTGATCCGCCCACCTCGGCCTCCCAAAGTGCTGGGATTACAGGCGTGAGCCGCCATGCCCGGCCTCAACATTCTTAAAGAAAAAAATTTCAACCAAGAACTTTATATCCAGCCAAATTATGCTTCCTAAACAAAGGAGAAATGATCCTTTTCAGATAAGCAAACACTGAGGGAGTTTGTTGCCACCAGACCTGCCTTACACTGTATCTTGAAAAAAGCACTAAATAAGGAAAGGAAATATGGTTACCAGTCAAAACAAAAACACACTTAAGTACATAGATCAGTGACACTATAAAGCAGCCACACAAACAAACTGGCATAATAATGAGCTAACAACACAATGACAAGATCAAATAGACACATATCAATACTAACATGGAATGTAAACAGGCTAAATGTTCCCATTTAAAAGGCACAGAGTGGAAGCTGGATAAAAAAAGCAGGACCCAGTGATAATGCTGTCTTCAAGAGACCCATCTCACATGCAATGACAATCATCTCAAAATAAAGGGATGGAGGAAAATCTACCAAGCAAATGAAAATCAGAAAAAAAGCAAGAGGTGCAATCCTAATTTCAGGCAATACATACTTTAAACAAACAAAGATTTAAAGAGACCAAAAAGGTATTATATGATGGTAAAGTGTTCAATTGAACAGGAAGAGCTAAGTATCCAAAATGTATGTGCATCAACACAGGAGGACCCAAATTCATAAAGCAAGTTTCTGAAGACTTAAAAAGAGACTTAGACTTCCAGACAATAATGGTGGGAGACGTTAACACCCCACAGACAGTATTAGACAGATAATTGAGGCAGAAAATTAATGACAATATTCAGGACATAAACTCAACATTGGACCAAACGAATCTGCTGAACCTTTACAAAACACTCCACCCAAAAACAACAGAATATACATTTTTCTCATCACCATAATGCACATACTCTAAAATTCACCACACAATAATACATAAAACAATCCTCAGCAAATACAAAACAATCAAAATTATACCAAAGACTCTTAGACCACAGTACAATAAAAATAGAAATCAAGACTAAGAAAAATCACCAAACAAGATGCAATTACATGGAAATTAAACAACCTGCTCTTGAATTACTCTTGGATGAATAATGAAATTAAGGCACAAATCAAGAAGGTCTTTGAAAATAATGAGAACAAAGATACAGCATACTAGAATCTCTGGGACACACCCCAAGGAAGTATTAGGAGGGATATTTATAACACTAAATGTCCACATCAAGAAGTTAGAAAGATCTCAATTTAACAACCTAACGTGACAACCAAAAGAACCACAGAATCAACAGCAAACCAAACCCCAAGCTAGTAGAAGACAAGAAATAACCAAAATCAGAGCTGGACTGAATGAGATTGAGATACAGAAAACTATTCAAAAGATCAACAAATCCAGAAGTTGGGTTTTTGAAAAAAATAATAAAATAGACAAGCTTCTAGTTAGACTAACAAAGAAAAAACAAGGAAGATCCAAATAAGCTCCATTAGAGATGACAAAACGGATGTTAATACTGACCCCACAGAAATACAAATAACCATCAGAGACTAATATGAACATCTCTATGCACACACCAGGAAATCTAAAAGTGATCTAAAATCTAAAAGGGATGGATAAATTCCTGGACAAATACACCCTCCCAAGACTGATCCAGGAAGAAATTGATTCCCTGAACAGACCAGTAATGAGCTCTGAAATTGAATAAGTTATAAATAGCCTACCAATGATAAAAAAAAAAAAGCCAGGACCAGACAGATTCATAGCTAATTTCTACCAGATTTACAAAGAAGAATTGGTATCGTTACTGCTGAAACTATTACAATGAGTTGAAGAGAAGAGACACCTCTTCAACTCATTATATGAGGCCAGCATCATCCTGATATCAAAACCTGGCAGAGACACAACAAAGAAAGGTATTCAATCTATGATGAATATTGATGCAAAAATCCTCAATGAAATACTTGTGGCCAGGCACGGTGGCTCATGCCTGTAATCCCAGCACTTTGGGAGGCCAAGGCAGGCAGATCACAAGGTCAGGAGTTTGAGACCAGTCTGACCAACATGGTGAAACCCCATGTCTACTAAAAATACAAAAATTAGCTGGGCGTGGTGGTGCACACCTGTAATCCCAGCTACTCAGGAGGCTGAGGCAGGAGAATTGCTTGAACCTCGAAGGTGGAGGTTGCAGTGAGCTGAGATTGCATCATTGCATTCCAGCCTGGGTGACAGAGTGAGACACTCAAAAAAATAAAAATAAATAAATAAAAATAAATAAATAAAATACTCATAAACTGAATCCAGTGGCACATCAAAAAGCTAATCCATTACAATCAAGTATGCTTTATCACTGGGATGCAAGATGGGCTCAACATATGCAAATCAGTAAATGTGATTCATCACATAAACAGAACTAAAGACAGAAAACATATGATTATCTCAATAGATGCAGAAAAGATTTTTGATAAAATTCAATATCTCTTCTTGTTAAAAACTCTCAATAAACTAGGTATTGAAGGAAAATACCTAAAAATAATAAGAGCCCATCTATAATAAATCCACAGCAAGCATTATACTGAATGGGTATCTGGAAGCATTCCCCTTGGAAACCAGAATAAGACAAGGATACCCTCTCTCTATGTCTTATTTGACATAGTGTTGGAAATCTTGGCCAGAGCAATCAGGCAAGAGAAAGAAATAAAGTGCATCCAAATAGGAAGAGAGGAAGTCAAACTATCCCTCTTTGCAGATGATATGATTCTATATCTAGAGAACCCCATAGTCTTGGCCCAAATGCTCTTTCTGCTGATAAGCAACTTCAGGAAAGTTTCAGGATACAAAAATCAATGTAAAAAAATCACTAGCATTACTATACACAAACGATAGTCAAGCTGAGAACCAAATCAGAAACGCAACCCTATTCACAATTGCCATAAAAAGAATAAAATATTTAGGATTACAGCTAACCAGGAAGGTGAAAGATCTCTACAAGGAGAATTACAAAACATTGTTCAAAGAAATCAGAGGTGACACAAACAAATGGATAAACTGGGTGGGAAGAATCAATATAATAAAAATAGCCATACTGCCCAAAACAATTTACAGATTCAATGCTATTCCTATCAAACTACCAATGACATTCTTCACAGAACTAGAAAAAACCATTTTAAAATGTATACAAAACCAAAAGAGAGTCCAAATAGCCAAGGTTATCTTAAGCAAAAAGAACAAAGCTAGAAGCATCACACTATCCCATTTTAAACCATACTACAGGGCTACAGTAACCAAAACACCATGACACTGGTACAAAAACAGATACATAGATCAATGGAACGGAATAGAGAATCCAAAAGCAAGGCCACACCTACCACCATATGATGTTCAACAAAGCTGACCAGACAAGCAATGGGGAAAGGACTCCTTATTTAATAAATGGTGCTGGGATAACCGGTTAGTCATAGACAGATGATTGAAACCAGACCCCTTCCTTACACCATATACAAAAAAATCAATTCAAGACAGATTAAAGACTTAAATGTAAAACCCAAATTTACAAAAACCCTGGAAGATAACCTAGGCAATACCACTCTGGACATAGAAACTGGTAGAAATTTCATGATGAAGACACCAAAAGCACATGTACCCCTGAACCTAAAATAAAAGTTTAAAAATCATTTTATTGAAGAGGAAAATTGTCACAGACTGGTTGATTGTATCAAATAAACATAAACAGAATTATTTAAAATAGAGTATAAGCCAAGAGATATGATGTTTCTACTAGCTTAAGATACATTAGAATTAATTATGTATGCAGTGTCACATTTTTTCATCTTAACTGACTTATCATTAGCAAATATCTAATATAAGCCTCCATGTACCAGAGACCACCTCTCTTCCAAGTAAAACTGTAAAGAAACTGAAAACAGAGTAACCTTTCTGTTAATAATAGACTCCTCTCTAGGAATCTATTACTACCAACCAAGTTGGGTTGGTTGGTAGGAATTTAAATTAGTACAGCTATTATGAAAAACATTATGGAGATTCCTATAAAAATTAAAAATAGAACTACCATATTATCTGACAATGCCCCTATTGGATCTATATCCAAAGGAAGTGAAATTAGTATGTTGAAGAGATATCTGCACTCCCATGTTTATTGAAGCACTATTCACAATAGCCATGATAAGGAAGCAACCTTATGGATATGGATAAAGGAGTGGGATATATATATATCACATTTTATGTGTGAGATATATATCATATTTTATGTGGGATATATATATATCACATACACACACACACATATATATATATATATACACACACACACACATACACACACGATGGAATACTATTTGGTCACAAAAATAAGAAAATCCTGCCATTTGTGACAACATGAGTGAATCTGGAGGATATTATGTTAAGTGAAATAAGCTAGACACAAAGGACAAATGCTGTATGATCTAACTCATACGTGGAATCTAAAAAAACTTCATGTCAAGAAAACAGTAGAATGCTGGGCACTAGAGCTTATGGGTGGGACGTAAGAAGGCGTGTTGAGATGTTGGTTAAAGAACACACATTTACAGTTTGGAGGGGAGTAAGTTCAAGAGATCTATTTTACAGCATAGCAATTATAGTTAATGGCAATATATTATATTCTTGAAAAGATGCTAGAAGAGTGGATGTTAAGTGTTCTCACCACAAAAATAAAAACTAAGAAAAGTATTACATTTGTTAGTTATCTAGATTTAACCATTCCGCAATGTATTTATGCAGTAAGTCCTCATTTAACACAGTCAATACATTTTTTGAAAACTGCGACTTTAAGTGAAACAACATACGGCACATCTTTTAATAACATCGTTTTGTTCAACATCATTTCATTACAATGTCAATGAGAAAAAAAATGCTGTTTTTATACATCATTTTCCAGGATCTATTTGTGATGTTATATGAGGACTTACTGTACTACAACACGTTGTTCATGATAAATACATACGATTTTGTATGTCGAGTTTAAAAATAAATAAGTACATTTGAAAAAAAATCAAAGTTGGATTTGTTAACTTCATTCGGGCCTAAATTTGTTCATCCATTAATACCAACTCATCTCCAATTTTTGGTATATAGACATCTTTTATTTACCCATAAAGTGTATTCCTCTACTTGAATTCTTACAGCCATTACAATGGGCAGTACAGATATTATCACCAATCATGTGGATCCATATGTTGTTCTACAGTTTTTTTTTCACATGCTAGTCTTACTGCTTCAGTAACTCAGGTACAGAATTTTTCAGTTCTTTTAGCACTCAGGTTAGTACAGTCAAAAAATGTTTTCTACACACCAACATTTTGATCCTCACAACACTAGGTATTATTTTTGTCTCTCGTTTACAGGCAAGAAAACAGAATTGGATTAAAACCAAGACTAGCAAGAGTCAAGGACTTAGCAAACAAATACATCCAATTAGTGAGAGAAGCAAGACAGAGCCTTGTTTTCCCTTTTTCTTAAACGGAGACATACATAATTTTAAATATGGAAGGACTTTTTAAGTTATTTTGTCTGCTCCTTCACTTCTAAAATGAGATAAATTAATCATGTGATCATGATAAGCACTTTCACTATTTTTTACATCATCTTTATAATATGCAACTATTGTAATAATGCAAATATTATCCCATATTATGGTGGACACTGTTTAGGTATTGCACAGAGATCCCATCCCAGAGGCAATGTCTCTGTCCCCTAGATGCTGTGAGAATTAGCTACTGTGCCCACATCTGCCCCCTCTCAAGAGAATTGCCTTTGGCAGAGAAGAACCAGCTTGTCCTCTCCTCACTGTTACTAATGACTCACTGATCATAGGTTTAAAAAGGCTGTCTGCAGCACTGCCTCTATTAATCAGAGAAGACTAGATTTTACCTGGGAACACATTCTTCTTTGGCTCTTTGTCCTTCCCTGACCTGCTTCACTCTTTTCCTTTCTGCTGCAATGTACTTCCTCAATAAATCAGAGCCAATGTAATTTGTGTCTCAGTGTATTTCTTGGAAACCTGACCTAAGATCGTGTGATCTTATATGTGTGTGTTCATGTGTGTTTGTGTGTGTGTAATAGATACTACACTGAATGATGAAACACATAAATAATTTACTATTCTGATATTTCACTCATATAATTAGGCATACGAATGACAAAAAGGGATCAGGATATTAACCAAAGGGACTGAGGAAGCAAGAGAACAATGCAAATAAATTGACACACAGACTATACCTTTCTTGGAAATTAATAAGTCACTAAATTAAACCATTATATTAAAGGATAATTCAACAAAACAACAACTGATTTATAATTCTACTATTTATTAATGAGAGCAGAGTAAAATTAATTCTACTTCTAAAATGCACCTAAGTCTGTGCTCCTTAATTTATTGGTGAGGATACAGAAAATCAGAGATGCTCAATCATTTTGTTAAAGTCACCCTGACAGGCTTTGATAGAACTGCACCTTAAACACTTGAATTTCTGGTTAAACTATGATTGTTTCCTAAATGCCTGAAACAAGAAAGACTTCTTATAGACTCCTGAATTGGCAGTTCAATCAAACAAAATGCATTCGTGGAAGCATTTATGTACTCAGGAAATACCAGGCTTTGGAAGGGATAATAATAAAAATGTTAATAATTCCATTTATTGAGTGTCACATGCCAAGCATCACACTAATAGTTTAGTTATGTATTCAGTACATTTTTATACACAAATTATGCTTTTCAGTCATTAAAACCAACATATAATATGAAAATTCACATTTCAGAGAAGAGACAACTGAAGCTCAGAAAGGATTTCTCAGACCTGGCAATTTCCAAAGACTGTAATCAGTAAACTATAGGTAGTTGGTAATAATGGGGAAGTAAAAGTCATAAACAGCTGGGTCAAGAGTTCAGCTGTAAAGCAGGGATCCTAGTTGCCCTTATAATAACTAATCAGTTTAGGGTGGTCAGCACAGAAATCCCAGGAAGGCAGCATTCAGATGTGGTTGTATCTAAGATGAGAGAAGGGCTGGCTGGGAAGAGATGGAAGCTGTGCTTTATTTATTCATGTTATAGCCAATCTGGTTACACTGTACTAGTCAAAGCGTAGGAATAGAAGAATAATTTTAAAGAGTAAGAAAAGGAGCATTCCTAAAACAAAATGTAATGATTAATAGCAACATTCACTAAGAGACTCATTGATAAGTTTCAATAGAATAGTGGGAATAGATTAAAATGTATATACAGGAACAAACTATTTGCTCTTTTAAGATGGAACTTAGATATCCAAATAAGAGCTGGAAGACACTCACTGCTAAAATTGGGAGACATGGATCATGAAGGGCCAGCAATGACCTTGGGACACGTAAATACAGAAAAGACAACCTAATCATGAGAAATGAGAGAACAAAGGTGACTAGAAACAGCCATTTTGGACACTTAAGGTCAGATTGAAGTCAGTCTGTCAGTCCAATGTATGTATGGTATTTTGTGACCCAAAAAGACCACATATAGTTATTTAGCATTATAATAAACGTACCAATATTTGACAAGCAAAATGCCTTCTACATCATGGTGCATCTAGTGGTCATTTAGTCATAACTCAGTAAAAAGTTAGAGAAAAACTATAAAGTTTGAATAATGAGGCAAAAATATTTTTCCTTTTTATACTGCTTTGTGTCTACTTACGGTAATTTCTCACAGAACTGCCTATAGCTTAGTAAGTCAAACCATGTCATAAAACTCAAGTGCAATCCCACAGCTTACAAATATTAGGGATAAGTTTGTCTAGATACAGAAGAAAAGTAAATAAAGTGGGAGAGAACACTGGAAATTCTTACTACATGGCAGGCAGCTTACATATATTATGTATCACAATTAAATAAAATTAATATTATTCCCATTTACAGATAAATATGAAAATTTATAATCAGAATAATAATTTCCTAATAAAGTAGGTACAGTGGCTCATGCCTGTAATTCCAGAACTTTGGGAGGCCAAGACAGGAGGATTGCTTGAGGCCAGAAATTCGACAGTAGCCTGGGCAACATAGCAAGACTCTGTCTCTACAAAAAAATTTAAAAAATTAGCTGCATATAGTAGTGCACACCATGGTCTCAGCTCCTTGGGAGGCTGAAATAGGAGATCCCTTGAGCCCAGAAATTCAAGGCTACAATGAGTTCTGATCTAATCACTGCACTCTAGCCTGGATGACAGAGTGAGATCCTGCTTCAAATAAAATAAAATATGGTATAAAATAAAATAATAAAATATAAAAATTTTCCAATACACATTGGTACAGAAATTTAGCCCATTTCCATTAAAACAGAAATATCAAGCTTTTAACAACATTCTACACCACTGAGTAGAGAAGAGAATGGGCTGTGGATGCTTCTGAGTCTGGTCTTTCCCACAAAATACATTTTGCCACAGAAAGAGGATTGTGTAGAAGGTTGTTCCAAGGTGATTTTTTCCACATAGCTGATTTGGTTTATTGAGAGCTTCCACTTCACATATTCATAAAGTAAAAAGATTCTAGAAGTTACTTGGAGACATGGCAGCAAATGGTTAACCATTTTTTAATGGTAAAATCCAACCTGATTTTCTGAGTTCTCAACTCTCTTATAACAGACATTTAGAAGTATCTAATTCTTGAACTCAAAATTAACTATAATTTTAAAATGTGCCTATTGCGTAGACATTGATCTGTGATTATACATTTTGTCACATTGATCAATAAAGCTAAATATAAAAATGAAAATGAACAGAAACTATTGAATTATGCACCACAAGGTGCAATCTATAGGCCAACATGAGCATGCAGGAATGTCTGGTTGCTATGTATATGTTACTTGTGATTTATTAATTTATGCTTCTTTATTTATATAAACTCAATATTTAAGATTATTGTATTTTAGAAGTAGAGGAAATCTGAAATTGTTAGTCCACCCCACTTCATTACTGTGCTATGGAAACAAGCCTGGAATGATTGACATCTTCCATAGATAAACAGAACCAAATAATGATAATTTAGCATGGAGATCAATATTATGTTTGATTTTATACAACCAGAAAATAAAAGTAAATACAGCACATCTTTGAACATAGAAATACCAATGAGTTATGGTGTGTTTGGCCATTGAGTTCTGAAAGTAACTGTGGCCTTGTATTTACAAACATTAAAGATAAAATTATTATCCAAAACAGTAATGTCCAATAGATTATTAATAAACATTTTAGATGGCTGTAAAAAACATTGTGTTCTCTAGAGTTCATGAAAATTATGAGCTTAATTTCAATCCAACAGAAGTAATTCTGAAAACTCTAATGTTGTGATGATAATAATTTGGCTAAGAATTTTCAAACTATTGACTGGCAAAAATATGGATAAATTGTAATATATGAGCTTCAAAGAATAAATGGACAATTACAAAACTTGATATAGCAATTTATTTTTAAAAGCCATTTGAGGAATCACCAAATAATTTCAAAATCATGATTAGAAAACCAGCAATGAAATTTGAGACTACTGGTATGACAAATCCTGTTTCAGGCCTTGTTGATCTAGAGTTACTTGCACAACCAGAATTTGCCAAAACAGGAAATAGGTGTTTCATATATACGGCTCTAACCTTCTCTCTCTGCACCCTCCTTCTGTCAATAGATGAAACAAATACTTCATCTTGCTCTGGAAACCACTGGTAAGTGATAACTCCTTTATTTCAAGGTGAACATTATTTATTTCAAGGTGAACAACACATTTATACCTTATCAATGATAAAGTGATATATTCAGTATATTTTATCTACAATTTTCCAAAGTTTATTGATAACTTTTAATGAGAGTAATTATCTTAATATATTCATTTTAAGCTGAGAAGCTAATATATAGACAGCTTTATTATTCCAAAAGCACTTTTATCCAGTTTGAAATTAAAATAAAATTTTATCTTTCATTCTAAAGTAATATAATTAATTCCCATGTCTGTGACTTTTGGAAACAATTGTACTAGAACTATTTTTAATAGAAAAATGAAAAACTATGAATATATGTGTGTGCATACTTTTACATCAGTAACTTTTACTAATATTAAACCATACAGCTATATGGGATGCCATAGCAAAAGTTTTAAATTGGTCAAAACAAAATTATAGCACTGATCTCAAGATTAAAAAGTATTTTATTAAAGACCATCAACATAAAATGCAATTTACCTCATGAAATGCACTCAGATCAAAAAGAAAAAAAAGACTTTTAGAAGTTTTTCAGTCAAAAGTCAGTCTACTCAGTCATGTTTATGTAGGTAATTTAAATATATCTATCATGCATATTTCATCTAAGGAAGCAATTTCCACATACAGCTTTATATTCCGTAGCATATTAGAAGTGATTCTGAAGAATCAGATAGCAGGAGACCACAGAACTACCTAATGACAACATGAAAGGGGTTATTTACCACTAGACAGAAGATTTTAAAGTAAAATACTTTTCTTCCCTGTGGCTAAATGTTATCCAGGAAACTCTGGGAGTATTTGCAATAGCCATAGAAGATCCGGTGTTGCCTCTTCTGCTAGTTAAAACCAAATCTAGAATGTCTGCCTGTATGACTAAGACCTCTGAAAGTGGATCAAAAGAAATTAAATTGATGACAAGTTTCAAGCCTGGGAGTTACCCTACATTGATGAGTTGTGAGGTAAATTGGGGCTTCTGATTTGTAAGAGGCAGGGATGAATTGGGAGGAAGAATGTCAGAATTCTCAAGTAATGTAAATCTAATAGTTGCTATGAATTTCAGTTACGTTATTTATTGAATTCAATTAAAAGGGAGGGAATTCATCCTTGAAACAAAAAGTGCTTCTCAAGAAATGCAAGACAGCTATTCTTATTTGGATATCTTTATGAATTTCTTACTTGATGAAGTCTAGCAGTTTTGCAAACTTTGCATATTGGCATAGGCTGCTTTCTGCATCACAGATACATAATAAGACGAAAGAAAGTGATCAGAATAAAGATTAACTATTAAATTTTAAGTAAGAAAATATTGCATCAAATACTTTTCTGTGCTGTGACTAGTTTATAAATGTGTCTATACCTATAGTGCACACATTATACTCACATGTGTTAATGCTTTTGACATCTTTTTTAATCCACATAATCCTTTAAAATATTTCTATTGTCTGTTCTCCCTCCTTTGCTTTTTAATGCTACGATGTTTGGTCTGTCTCTTAAGTTTTGTATTTTCCTCCATCGGTTGATTTATCTGTTCCTACAATAATATTAAATTTTTGTCAACAAATGTTTGAAGTCTATCTTAATAACTAATATGAAAAGATAACCCAATTAATTCTTCTTTTTTTTCTTTTTCTTTTCTTCTTTTTTTTTTTTTTTTTTGAGACAGAGTCTCGCTCTGTCGCCCAGGCTGGAGTGCAGTGGCACACTCTCGGCTCGCTGCAGCCTCCACCTCCACCTCCTGGTTTCAAGCAATTCTCCTGCCTCAGCCTCCCCAGTAGCTGGGATTACAGGCATGCACCACCAAGCCCAGCTAACTTTTGTAGTTTTAGTAGAGACGGGGTTTCACCATGTTGCACAGGGTGGTCTTGAACTCCTGAGCTCAGGCAACCCACCCTCCTGGGCCTCCCAAAGTGCTAGGATTACAGGCATGAGCCACTGCTCCCAGGCAATTCTTCTTTTAAAAGTTTACTTAGTTATTCATAAGCCACTTAAAATTTGTATTGGAATTAAAGTAAACAATTATCAGGTTAGTTTAGGATTGATATCTTTATGCTAACATGTACCATTTAAAAGCATTACAAAACTCTCAATTTATTCAGAACTTCTGCTATGTTCTTTATTAAAGTTTTAAGATTTTCTCCAAAAAGGATTTTTAAATTTATTTTGTTGTTTCCCAGATACTGTATAGTTTTTTTAACTGTTATAAGTGTTTCTTAAATATTATATTCTAGTTGAGTGTTTCCAGTAATAGAAATGGTATTTTTGTAAGTTGATAGTGCATCTAGCAAAATTGTTAATTTTGGTGTGTTCTCCAGATAGATGATCTTATCATTTGAAAACAATAACAATTTTACCTCTTCTCTTACAAAAGTTACAAATATTTTATATATATAATAATACATTTTATATTATTACATATAACATAATGTATACATTACATTACTTGTATATATTATATACATATATGTATATGTATATATTTTCTTTTCTTACAGCTTTGATTAGGATCTCTCCAGTACTGTATTAAATAAAAGTATTAGTCATTCTTTTCTTGTTCCCAATATTAAATGAAATGCACCTAGAATTTCTCCAATAACCATTATATTGGGTATAGATTTGCAGTATATGCTTCCTACCAAAGTAATGATCTCTTCTACTTTTTTTTTTTTTTAAAACTACATACAGGGGTTGAATTTAATGATGTATTTTTTGTCATATTACTTTGCTTTAGTCTGTTAATGTGATGAATTTTACCAATGAATTTTCTAATTTTGAATTATTCTTGCAGTCCTCATATAACTTTACTTGGTCTATATTTTAATATCTTTTTGAAATTGATGAGTTAATATTTTGTTAGGATTCTTGCAACTCATTGATGAAGTGGGCTTATGTATTATTTACTATTATTCTTATGTCTTTTATGAGTCAATCCCGGAATTATATCCACTCCTCAGATTACATTTCAGGAGAAAACAGCATTGGGAGGAAGTAGTCAAGCTAATTTGAACCATACAACACTAGGGAGTAAGAAGGTGTGACTATAGGAGCACTGAAGAGTGCTATCACACAAGTTCTTATTATCATTGGTTCTTCACACAGGATGGTACTTTTGTTTTTTTGTTTGTTTGTTTGTTCTGAGACGGAGTCTCGCTCTGTCGCCCTGGTTGGAGGGCAGTGGCGCGATCTCGGCTCACTGCAAACTCCGCCTCCCAGGTTCACTCAATTCTCCTGCCTCAGCCTCCCGCGTAGCTGGGACTACAGGCTCTCGCCACCACGCCCGGCTAATTTTTTTGTGTTTTTAGTAGAGATGGGGTTTCACCGTGTTAGCTAGGTTGGTCTCGATCTCTTGATCTCGTGATCTGCTCACCTCGGCCTCCCAAAGTCCTGGGATTACAGGCATTAGCCACCCCACCCAGCCCCACACAGGATGATTCTTACAGTTCCTTGATGCTACTTTGCTGACACATAGCACTAGAGCAAGCGTTTTTCTGTTGTTGCAGAATTTTGCAAATAAAGAGGAATCAATGATTGTTTTGAGGCAAGAGTAGGAACTAACAGGCATTACTTTAGACCAACCACTGCTGTTGGATGCAGCACTCCCCTCTCCTTCACATTCACTATACACAACACACACACACACACACACACACACACACACATCCATATACACATTCTAGAAGTCATGAGAGACTTTATTTTCCTCAGATTTTCTCACTATCTTTTCAGTATTTTCTTGGAATCCCTGTTTCCCTCTTGCTTCTATAATTTTTTCAGAGTTAATTTTGGGGTGGCAGCAAGAAGCTTGCCTATTTTGATATTCTGCCTGGAATAAAAGCCAAAGGCTTGCTTTATACATAAACCATTTGATTAATTCTTCTCTTAGCACTAAGCAAATTTGTCCTACTTCCTAATTTGCAAATCCTTATTTCCACAAAATGGACTGTTAAGGCCAGATATGCCTATAGAATTTTTGTAGATACATGCTGTCAGTCAATATGCAGTGATATCAGGTCATCTGAGAAAATGATTTCCTTTTCTAAGGGAGTGTTTCAAACATACCAAGTGGTCCTAACATCAGTGTGAAGAAGGCACAGAATGTTACAGTTTAATTGTATTATATACATTTATGCTTCAGAAAGACACAATTTGCTCTGCTGTAGATCTGGAATTAGTAGCAAACCATCACTATTTGAAATCGTAAATCTTTGAAATCCAGGGATTTGATTTTTCTCTAATCACACTTGAGATAAATTATTAATTTCTTTGAAAAAGGAAAAACAGAACAGAACAGAAAACCATATAAAAGGTAGGACTCAGTGACTTACACATAGCAAAATAACTCTTTCAAGGGAAATGAATTAAGAGAAATCTAATGTTTATTTCCAGGAAATAGCAGAAAATAATGTATAACTAATACACTTAGAAACTCCTTCATGGAAGTGAATGACAGGAGAGGCTATTTTTTTTCATTCTTTCTAGTGCCTTCTATGTGACGCTACTACTAAATGGAATTGCAAACAAATCATTTTCCACTTGCACCTGCTATTTACAGTAGTCCCTTGGGAGGAGAGGTGGGGATGGAGTGAAATATTACAGCGACCCTCTGTCACCATTATTGGTCTTAAAGCTGATGTTATATCTTTATCATATTTATCTCATTCAAGTTGTTTACTCCCTGAGCCCTGAATTGTACTAGATTCTTCCCCATCTCTCTCCATAAAGCATTGAAATGGATCACTGTAAAAGGAAATAAAATTTTACTCTCCTCTTTTGCACACGTGAGAAAATTCAACCAGCTCCCACTCTGGGTACTTGAATGATGAGCTCCCGTAATTATATACTAGGACTCTGAGGGCAAGAACCAAGTCTTGTTCACTTGATCATATGCAGCAATATTATAACATGTTATCCTGAATAGAGTGTACAAAACTTGATAAATGTCTCCTAAAGGAAAGAAGAATACCTAATTGTCTGACTTACAAATGAAAATAAGGATCTGTTTTTCCTCTTTTGCTCTCAAATTCTGCAGGAGGCCCACTAGAGGGCCCATCTCTAAATACAGCACACTAGGAGTTAGGGCATCAACATATTAATTTAGAAGTGGAAGCAGGGCCAGGTTAAGTTATTTTTGAGTGAGTTTCAAGGTCTATAACACCTGTAGTTTGAGGTCTTCTGGAGTTCCAGATCTGCATTCTGGCACCATCGTTTTTCGTGGATTCTTTTTTTTTTTTTTTTCAGGCTTCAAGTGTGTTTATTAATGCAAAATAAAACCACACTTGTTATCAAAAGTGTATCTCCCCTGCTCCCATTTTCTTGTTCTTCCATTGGAAATATCTTTGAAAAAGTGATACAAATGGATACCAGCGAAGTCCCATACTTGTGGGGTGATTGTGGGGCGATGCTGGGACGAGATGGTTTGTGACATTGACTTTAATAGCATGAAAATGGGTTTTGCAAGTGTATATCAGGCTGCATCCCAATACTTAGATTCACAGTGGGTGGGGTGGTGGGGTGCGGAGGTGCTGGTTAGGAGAAGGGAAAGCTGAATTTAGTGCTGGGAACCAGTCTGGGGTGGAAAGCTCTTCCTTTGGGAGTTCTGTGGGGATTTGGTGTTAGCTAAGTTCATAGTCTAAGGGAGACCCAGTCCCAGCCCCCAAGAGCTGAGGTTCAGGAGGAATCAGTGAATTACTAAGAAGGAAGAGCTTTTGCAGGATGAGTCACTACTTCTATTAACATTCAGTCCAAAACAGAAGGCTAAGGATCTACCATATACTATTTGTTCTGCTTTCTTGTTTTTAAACTTAACACTGAAGCCTAAGCTTCTTCTCTGAGGTTACAAAACAACCATAAATGTATAGTGGTTTTTATGTCTAATATACAGCCATAGGAGGATGTATTCTCATTTACTCAGACATTATAGTTCCCTATTGCTAGGCATGTAATTAATTTACAATGTTTTAACCCTTATAAATGATAACGTGATGAAAATTTTATGCTTAAAACTTTTTTAGTACAGTTTATAATTTCAGTAGAATTCCAAGGAGTTGAATTAGTGAGATAAAGAATGTGAACGTATTAAGGATATTAATACAGATAGGGTTAGTAATCCCTTAAACATGAGAATCAAATTATTACCTTTTTGTTTTAAGATCCAGAGGGAAAAAAATGTTGCCTTTTTAAATTTGAGGCATGGTATTAGAGAAAGTTTTGAGAGGAAAAGAGTTAGGAGGCTGGCTGCATGGGTAAACTTGAAGAGAGTAGTTAAAAAGTATGCATGAAAAGCATATACTTAGAGGACTTTCTAGGGTTCGAAGAATGGCAAGTATATGAGCCAGATCCCTGATGGAAAAGAACTGGCACATGCTAACTTCTAATTTGAAGAGATGTTAATAAGGTTATATTTATAAAAGTGTAGACAGCACTTAAGGAAATCGGCAAGGGCTAATGCAGTAATACTCCAGTAATAATCACAGTTGGAAGCTACTGAATTGTCATTGTGAAGAATCCACTCCTAGAACCTAAAGATAGTTACACAGAGAAGACTGCGGAGCTGCAGAAGGAGGTAGAAAGTCCTTAGCATTTATAGGCATGCTTCAAGGGCTTCAGTCAGGAATTTTGGTTTGTTCTTTATAGTCTCAGTTGAATGCATACTTTGAAAGCTGAATCCACTGTCATTCTGCTGGCTCCATGTGACAAGTCTTCTCCTGTTACATTAGTAATGAATTTGGGATAATGGAGGTCATTACATTTCTCCCACCCCCATGTTACTCAACAGCACGGACTAATCATTTTAATGCAGATCCCTGTTCCACCGGTTTTGTTTTCCCAGCAATGACATTATTCCCAGTGCTGTTGTTCCTGGTTGCTGGGCTGCTTCCATCTTTTCCAGCAAATGAAGATAAGGTATGGTTGAAGTCAAAAATCTTCAGAAAAATTCAGGCAACCATGACGGATAGCAAGCTACTAGATCAATCTTCAAAAGTGAAAAGGTCTAGAGTGTCTGGTACATCTTAAAGTACTCATTAGTAGCTCAAGGAAGTTAACATAATGATGTTTAAAGCTGTGGTGATCAATATGGTAGCCCCTAGCCACATGAGGGTATTAAAGTTCATTAATTAAATGACTTTGCTCCACCCCGCAAATTGCCTTGGAGATTTTTTTTAATGTGGTAAAACTATATTTTGAGTGATCCCATAAAATTTGCTACGTAATACATAAAACTCTTTTACTAGAGTATTGCATGTTACACATGCACTTAGGCTGAGCCTAAGCATTTTTTTTAAATACCAGACACCATTTCAGGCAGAAATTCCCCCTAGAGTCTTAGGGTAAATCATATGCCCCAATCCCTACAACTTCTTTGCTGCAGCCTGAGTGTGAATGTCTTAATAATTCCTATCATGTGCCCTTGTCACTATAAGATGTTATCACTCATGTATCTAGAAAAATCACATTAAGATCTCTCTTAACCCAGAAATTGGTATTTGTGGCCTCCGAGGAGATTTTAGTTTTTCATGCCATGAATTATATCCCCATTCTGAAAACTTTCATCTAATACTTTTCCATTAAAAAGTCATAACTTTGGCAGTCATTGACAATGTTTACCTAGTATTGGCAACACTTTTTTAAAAAATGGTCTTTGTTCCCTTGAACTAACATAGTTACCATTATGTGCAATTTCCAACAATGTTAAAAAATAATTGTAATTTTATTTTCCCTTAGGATCCCACTTTTACTGCTTTGTTAACCACCCAAACACAAGTGCAAAGGGAGATTGTGAATAAACACAATGAACTGAGGAGAGCAGTCTCTCCACCTGCCAGAAACATGCTGAAGATGGTAAGAGGTGATATTGCAAAGGAGAGGGGTGTGAATAAGCTGTGGAAGGAGCAGGCGGCTGGCAACTAAAATCTCTTAATAACTTTGAAGTTTACAAAGTTCTGTCTGTATTTTTCTATTTCATTTGAGCTGTGTAACGGGCAGAGCTGAATTTCTTAACTTCTCTTTATAATGGTTGCATAACGTCAAATTCATAGGGCTATTTAAATTATGGAGGCAGAATTAAAACCTAATCTTTGGACATACGGTGAAAAGCCATTATGTTTTTCTGCTCCTTGTCTTATCTGTCCTAATCTAAGATCAGAAAGACCTTTTCCCTTGAAGATAAATGCCATTTAGGGTAAATAACAATCTACTTTTCTGGGCCATGTACCAAAGGCCACATGTCTCCCAAACATATTCAGTGAGGGGGAAAGAAAGAAAAAAAGAACCAGAAATGAAGTAAGCCAGCTAATTACTTCATTGTTGGAAAAGCAATCTCAGCACCTCCACATGTTTATCAATATTTAGAATAGAACCATTACTAAAAATCTTTAGGTGTTTCTGCTGTCCTGTCATAAATAATTGGACCATAAACCTAGACTTTTCAATTACTTAGGGTAGACATATTACCTATATTTCTTTGTGGAGCAGATAAAGGCACATCAAAAATATATATATTTGATTACTATAAAAATCAGAAGATGCTTGTACAGAAATTTTATGATGATGTAAATCAATCTATAACCTGATTATAAAGCTTATGCTCCTTTGAGGTTTGAGACATTGAGTGGATATCTTTTTTCTGTCCTTGTTTCAGGAATGGAACAAAGAGGCTGCAGCAAATGCCCAAAAGTGGGCAAACCAGTGCAATTACAGACACAGTAACCCAAAGGATCGAAAGACCAGTATGTAAATTAGGAAATATTTGTTGAATAAATCAACAAGTAAAATAATCAGAAACCATGTTATGGTGTTGCATTAAGAAAACTTTGTAAATAAATATTGCTTCTAATGCTACCTTTTTCAATATGGACTATCTATATGTAGAGATAACTCTGAGAAGCACCATCTGTGCTTATTGTTTTACATAAATTTTACAAAAACTGTCTCACACAGTATCACGTTTGTACCTCTCAATCAGCTCAGGAGTAAAGCAGGTTACAGATCATCTCTTTCCCAATTACAGAGATTAGAAAACCAACAGCCTGGAAGAAAATGATGATTGGCAATTAATGTCATATATAGGAAATTTGGAATTAGAATTTCTGGCTTCTAAATCAGTACCCTTTTAGTGACAATATGCAGCCTACTTGTGTTTTGAAACCTACTTAATTTTGTTTCTATAAAATATTTTAAATTTTGTCAAACTGTTCCTGAATTTTACGAAAAACGTATTTAACATTAGCATTAACTTTTATTATTTTCTTTTGAATTTTTGATGACAGTAAGCCATGTCTTTCATATTTTCTGGATGTTTACAATGCATACTATATTAGACTAAAAAAATGACCTGCAAGACATAACCGATACATCAATAAATATAAAAACAATTAGATAAAATATCATATGGATGAGCTATCAGATAAAATACTTATTGAATTATCAAAAATAACATAGGTAAAGGCAAGCCAGATTTACAAGCAGTAAATAACTGGATTGTTTTGAAAATAGGACTGCCACTGTTATCTATATTTTTGATATAAAACTATAATAAATTTATGAAAGGGGGTAACTATGGTCACGAGAAGATTGAAAGAAATGGTCTTGAAAATCCCAATCTATTGTTAAAATCTTAGCTTCTTTCTTTCCCTCTCAAAGGAGCTATACAAAGGTAGTTTATACTCTCTTTAAGTAGCATGTAGACATTCCTTGTTGAGCCATCCAAATATAAATATTAATTTCAGGGCTTGAAAAACGTTGAAGTATTTCTGGGCTACAAGGCACTTTTTTCCTTATTTTTTGAGCAGAGTGTGGCCTGTGATGTTCTGATTTGCTAAGAGGAGGCCTGTAACCTGTGAAAATAATTGTCTTTTATGGTGTCATTTGCTTCATGTTTAGGGCTCTTAAAGACTGAGCATAAGACTTTTTAAAAAATTCACACAAAATAATAATTCTAACCACTTATTCAGATTCCTATATATGAGAACCTCTGGTGAGTATGGGCTAGAGCAGGAGAGGAATTACTAAGTTGATCTCTGCCTCAGCAAGCTCACATTACAAAGCTGAAAGCTCATAAGGCACACACATGTGAAGAATTCAATGTGTAAATAAATGAATCCAGGGAGAGCAGATATTAAAGAAAAAAGGCTTCTCCATCTACTCAAAGTTTTGCATGTTGAGACCAGCCTCAAGTATTGGGCAAATCTGGCTTCTATTCAGCTTATAGCTGATAAGAATCTGAGGCACCCTCCTTAAGTATTAGTCAATATTCATTAACGATGGGTACGGGGGACAGTATTTAAAAAACAGGGATTCTGCTGTGTGTAGTGTGTGTGTGTGTGTGTGTGTGTGTGTGTGTGTGTGTGTATTTTGCCATTGCATGCTTTATTGCTTTCCTCATAAGTGGTCTGTTCCTTCTTAGGTCTAAAATGTGGTGAGAATCTCTACATGTCAAGTGCCCCCAGTTCATGGTCACAAGCAATCCAAAGCTGGTTTGATGAGTACAATGATTTTGACTTTGGTGTAGGGCCAAAGACTCCCAACGCAGTGGTTGGACATTATACACAGGTAAGGAGAAGAAATGAAAAACCATCTCCTTTATATGTGCCCTAAAAAAAAGGATTCTTCAAATTTTGACTGATTCCAAATTGAATTTGGGGGAAATTTCAAGTGAATATAGAATAGTCTGGCATTTGGTGAGTATTTCAGCTGTGAGCTGTCATTTTTTAATAGACTGCAGGATCATGGTAGGGAAGCATAATCTTTGTCCAACAGTCTCAAAAAGGAATTACATGGAAATGTAATATTTTAAAGTGTTTTAGTTTGATTCAATAATTTAACTAAATATAGCCATAAGGTATATGAAAACAAAATATGTCGGTAACATTCTTCTCCATTTTGTATTTCCTACTATTTGTTTTTTGGTATTTCCTTCTTCTCTAATGTGCTCTCATATCTTCACCTATTGGTTTATAGGTTGTTTGGTACTCTTCATACCTCGTTGGATGTGGAAATGCCTACTGTCCCGATCAAAAAGTTCTAAAATACTACTATGTTTGCCAATATTGTCCTGCGTAAGTATATATTTTAGCATTTATTGTCAATAATGCTAAATACAATTTAACATTTAATAAAAAAACAAACTAAAAAGCATATTTCAGTAAATGTGAAGGAGATTAATCTTTAGAAATGTTTTCTAAAGTTGAGACACATTCAACCAACTTCTCAGAAAGATAAAGTTTTCAGTTCCAGTTCCAAGTATTATTGAACAGGGAGCTGTCTTTCCTCATGCCTAAAATAATTTGTCTCCTCTCTCAATTGCCTTTTCCTATGCTCATGGTTACTTCATAAGTACATGTAGTGTGTAGTTGTCTAAATATAATTTTATCAGTTCATGCTAAGTTTACACACGAGAAACTGGAAGCTTGATAATTAGTCCAGGGATAAAGTAAGGTAACAAACAAATGAGGAACTACCCGTTTTAGTAATATCAGTCCTTTCTGCTCAAATGCTCTTACTTATGCTTATCAGAAAATTTCACATTATACATTAAGAAATGATTAAATCTTGGACCTCAAAGACTTTTAAGAGATCCCCAATATATTTCAAATAGCCAAGAAAAGGTAATATCTTAAATTTTTGCTTCTTAGAATTTACCACAAAAAAAATTACATGGAACCATCCATTAAGATCCTAATTTCTTAATTATCTTGGGTATTCTGCAGAAAGTCCACTTTTTTTTTCTCAAGCAATATAGTTGACCTACTCACGAAAAAAAATCTGTGGATATATTGAAGATATATTCACAACATATCTATTAGCTTTAATTTCCTTTTAATATTTGAAGTTTTTCACCACTAGTGGGAGGGGTTTTCCTCAAACTCAGCTTTCTGCATGACTTATTTTGAGGCTGTAGATATCCCAGGTGATGTAGGATTCCCGTTTGAGAAATATGACATGTAAGGTCATTTTTCAGCAAAGAATTAACCCTGTTAATACAGAAAATTGAAAGACCCTGGGAGACTGCCTCCAAATGCCTGGTCATGAGAGGAGAGCATCTGGCGTCGGCATGTGAAGTGAGAGTTGGAATTAGTAATGAGAGAAAGCAGGGAAAAGAGAACTTCCAGAACACTTTGATATCTATTTCACATTTGTAAGTGCTCACACACCTACAGCTATATTCTGTGAAGAAAGGCTGAGATTCAGCTACATAGCCTTAGACCATTAACCTACTTAGTGCAATTAAGACTTTGACTTTCTTTATTTTCAGATGATAATTACCGATAGGAAAATAATCATCAATGATGTACAAGCTAGTCACTGTAAGATGAACACAGAGGAGATTAGTATTAAATGAATCTTTTTTTTCCCTAACATTCCCATTCTTGGCAAACATAAACATCACATACACACCACCTTTAGACATTCCCAAACCTTCCCAAGCCCAATACCCTTTCACAAACATACAGCAAAAACCATGTGAAAATCACCACCCCACCTAAAAGCCAAAATTTACACTGAAACTGTACTTACCCTACTTCATGTTATAGAAATTATGGTATTTTTTTATTTTTAATTATAAGTTACATTTAACATTAAGTGTTATTTTTCATATTGCAACCTTCTGTGCTTCAGGAACTTTTCTTATCTCTCTAGGGGATATGTTTTACCCCTTGCCAGCATCTTGTGGTACATCATCTTAGCAATTTGATGAAGTCTGTTGGGAGACGAAGTGTGTTGCCACATTGAAATACACTCTAAAAACTTTAGACTTTAATTATCCTATTTCAGTTTCTCAGGTTGTAAGATTATGGTCAGGAAAGTGAATGAATGTGTGAATTATTCTCTTAATTTGCATTATTGTCTGAATATACTCTGAGATTATATTTTTAATTTTTTGACATAATTAAAAACATTTAATAAATACTCATGTATATTTGGTGACTGATACTAACCTTGGAGCATAAACTAAACATAAAAATGAAAAATATTTGACATTTTTATCTCGAATTTCAGTGGTAATTGGGCTAACAGACTATATGTCCCTTATGAACAAGGAGCACCTTGTGCCAGTTGCCCAGATAACTGTGACGATGGACTATGCAGTAAGTTTGAAGTGATTAACTTGATAATAAAATAAAATGATCTGACATTTCTTCTAAGAATTGAGAAATCTGAAGACAACCAACTTAAGCAATGCCTTCATGCAAAGCACAAAAAAAAGAGTCTGTCTGGCTCTGTTGCCCAGGCTGGAGTGCAGTGGTGCCATCTCGGCTCACTGCAACCTCCGCTTGCAGGGATCAAGTGATTCTAGTGCCTCAGCCTCCTGAGTAGCTGGGACTACAGGCACATGCCACCACACCTGATTAATTTTTGTACTTTTTGTAGAGACAGGGTTTTGCCGTGTTGGGCACACCGGTCTCGAACTTCTGGCCATCAAGCGATCTGCCCACCTCAGCCACCCGAAGTGCTGGGATTACGGGTGTGAGCCATCACACCCAGCCTTACAGAGAGTTTTTAAGTGAAAATTTCACACTGTTCAGTATCTATGTATTATTTGCAATGTAAAATTTGGCCTGTTATCATACGTAACCTGTTGAAACACTTACCATCCATGTTATATATTGGCATATATGAAAATGAGTCTGTGGAATAACATTGTAATTAAATAGGAAGTTTATTCTCATCAAAGTTTATGTCATTATACAAAATACAGCATTTTTTTTAAAAAGGAAAACAAATATACATCTAAGAGTATGAGACCATAGAATATGGCTCAATCCAGACAGGGACTCCAAATACTGCAATTCCTCACATGCTAATGAATTTATCATACTAACTTCCTCATTTTTGCCATAGTGTAGTTACAGTCATCAAGTTTAATATAATAATCACTTACACTTCTGCTTGCTAATAATTTTATATACATTTTTAAAGTCAAAATCAAATCTGTATGTAGTATTAGCTTGCAGAAGCCTCAAAAATATTTTAGCAAAAAGGAGTAAATAAATATATATCTTATACAATTTCATTTTGTGCTTTTATAAATAAAAGTACAGAGATGATATTTTTGTTTAACTAGGATATGTTACTAAAATTATTACTGACAATGCAGTTGACCCATTCGTTGAGATTTTTACCTTTCAAATGCACTCACCTGACTGAATTGTAACATTTTTTTTTCTGACTGAATTGTATAGCTATAATTCAGAATACCGATAATACCAAAGCTATAAATCAACTAAAGAAGGAAAATCCAAATATTTCCAGCACTGCCAAATCTATTTTCTAAGAAGCTTGAAATTTATCTTATTAGTAATAATCAGCCAACTGAAAGATTTTAAACAGAAGAATGCTAAGATCTGAACTATGTTTTCTAAAGAGCTCCCAACAGTAGTAGGAAGAAGCAATTGGATGAAAGTCAGCTAGGAGACTGTTGGAAAAACACACACTCATAAACAAATGGGTATCTTTACTGCATTAGGGCAAAATGAATGAAAAAAATAGACAGGTATGAAAAATAGGAAGAAAGTAGAATAGTCAGTGGTTATCTGGTATTGTTGAGTACTGATTACAAAAAAAAAAAAAAATAGAAACAAGTTCCAGTTGATTCCTGGCTCCTGGCTTGAATTGTTTAATAGTTGGGAGTGCCATTTCTCTGAAACTGGGTAAACCAAGTGAAACAGTTGTTGGGAAATAATAAGGAAATGTCAAGCTTGTAGATAAGATGATGAATTTAGTTTGAGATTTATTGAGTTTGTGGCCACTGAAGGACATCCAAGTAGAAATGTCCAATAATCATAATGACATTCTCTCCACCATTTATATTATACATTTACATCTTCCTATAATAATTACTTAGACCTGAGAGAAAGACTGGCGGCATTAGAGTCTAGAACAACCGTGTCCAATATAACTTTCCACAGTGATGAAGATGTTCAATATTCCTATAAAGTAGCCGTTAGACACGTGGCTACTGAGCACTTGATATAACTGGTGTTGTTGAGGAAAGACCTGAAATTTTAATTTTATTTAATTTTAATTAATTTAAGTTTAAACAACCACATGACAAATATCTACCATTTTGGATATTGCAGTTCTAGAGAAATTCATTTAAATTAATTTTACTCTGCTCACTTGTTGAGTGAGGAAAATGTATCACTTCATCTTAGAAACATTTCCAAAGGCTCAAATTTAAAAAAGAATCAAAGAATCAATGTGTTTACCTAAGTGACCTTATGTGTCCCTCAAGATATAAAATGGCCATCTTAGTGTAATAATGTCAACTTGTTTGCTCACTTCCCTACTCTCTGTTCATATAGAATGTATTGTTTGTGTTGCTGTTATGAAAGCAAATGATAATGAAGTGACTAATTTCTTTGTTTTTATTCCAGCCAATGGTTGCAAGTACGAAGATCTCTATAGTAACTGTAAAAGTTTGAAGCTCACATTAACCTGTAAACATCAGTTGGTCAGGGACAGTTGCAAGGCCTCCTGCAATTGTTCAAACAGCATTTATTAAATACACATTACACACCGAGTAGGGCTATGTAGAGAGGAGTCAGATTATCTACTTAGATTTGGCATCTACTTAGATTTAACATATACTAGCTGAGAAATTGTAGGCATGTTTGATACACATTTGATTTCAAATGTTTTTCTTCTGGATCTGCTTTTTATTTTACAAAAATCTTTTTCATACAAATGGTTAAAAAGTAACAAAATCTATAACAACAACTTTGGATTTTTGTATATAAACTTTGTGATTTAAATTTACTGAATTTAATTAGGGTGAAAATTTTGAAAGTTGTATTCTCATGTGACTAAGTTCACTAAAACCCTGGACTGAAAGTGAGAATTATGTTCCTAGAACAAAATGTACAAAAAGAACAATATAATTCTCACATGAATCCTTGGCTGTAGTTGCCTTTCCTAGCTCCACTCTAAGGCTAAGCATCTTCAAAGACATGTTCCCATATGCTGTCTTAATTCCTTTCACTCATTCACCCTTCTTCCCAATTATCTGGCTGGCATCCTCGCAATTGAGTTGAAGCTGTTCCTCCTAAAACAACCCTAACTTTTATTTTGCCAAAATCAATACAATCCTTTGATTTTTTTATCTGCATAAATTTTACAGTAGAATATGATCACACCTTCATTTTTAAACCTCTCTTCTCTTTGACAAACCTTCCTTAAAAAAGAATCCAAGATAATATAGGTAAATACCCTACACTCAAGGAGGTAGAACTCAGTCCCTTCCCTTGTGAGTCTTCACTAAAATTAGTGACTCACTTCCAAAGAGTGGAATATGGAAAAGGAAACATAGTAACTTTACAGGGGAGAAAAATGACAAATGCCATCTTCACCAAGTGATCAACATTAACGTCACCATTGATAAGTCATGTGGATTTGTTCTAGGCAATCTTTCTAAAAATTCATAATCCCAATCTAATCATGAGCTAAAACATCCAGCAAACTCAAGTTGAAGGACATTCTACAAAATATCCCTGGGGTATTTTAGAGTATTCCTCAAAACTGTAAAAATCATAGAAAATAAGGAAATCCTGAGAAACAATCACAGACCACATGAGACTAAGGAGACATGTGAGCCAAATGCAATGTGCTTTCTTGGATCAGATGCTGGAACAGAAAAAGATCAGTAATGAAAAAACTGATGAAGTGTGAATAGAATCTGGAGTATTTTTAACAGTAGTGTTGATTTCTTAATCTTGACCAATATAGCAGGGTATTGTAAGATGATAACATTAGAGAAACTGAAACTGGGTGAGGGCTATCTGGGAATTCTCTGTACTATCTTACCAAATTTTTGGTAAGTCTAAGAAAGCAATGCAAAATAAAAAGTATCTTGAAAAAAAATACAAGAATTTTTTTCTTGACTCCATGACGCATCAAAGATTTTCTTCAGATTATCGAGTTATTCTTTCCTAGACTTTTAACCTTCAGCTCCTTTATCCCAGTGCTATATGTTTGATTTTGTCCTTTCAGGTAATATCAATGATCAGGTTGTCATATCAGATCGACATGCTTACCCAGTATCAAACATCAGTAAAAATTTCAAGGATCTAAGTAATCATAAGGCAAAAAAAAACAGGAAGGTGCAAGACCACCAATGCAACTCCTAGATGCTATTTTTGGCTGCATCTCTTAATCTCTTAAGCAATAAATTTCCTAATTAGTCTCCATTCAAAACCTTTCAATAGGCTTCAGAAGTAATTAGTATAATATTCACCATCTTAAACTGATCTGCAAGAAGCTGAATAATCCTTTTTATATTTCCCTCTCCAATCTCACTTCATTCCACCCTCCCTCATTTCCTCTGCTCCAGTAGGATGAGCCCATTAAATTATCTCAAATTCCTCAAGATTATTTTTACCTTATGGTGTTTCTGTTTGCTATTGCTCTGTTTGGAAGAGTGATCACTGTATTATTTGCTAGAATTGCTACTTCACATTAAACATTATTTCATCAACAGATTCTTTTGAGCACATAATCTAGGGGAGCTCCCCCCATTTTCTCTCAGAGCTCCCTATATTTCTTCTTATAGTAATCATCACAGTGTGTAATAATTCATTCCTGTGCTCAACAAATATTTATTGAAGACACTTAGGTGTTGAGTATTCAATTAGGCACTTTGAAATAGAACAATTAGCAAGACAGACCAAATTCCAAATTTCATGAAGTTCACATTCTAGCAGAGGAAAGAAAGAAAACTGTCTTGCAAATAAATACTTAATACAATGTTAGGAAATGACAAATGCTATGAACTAAACTTGGGAAGAGGATAGAGCATAATGAGGATAGGCTGAGAGGGAGAAATGTTCATTTAAATAAGATTATCAGGTAAATCATCTCTGAAGTGCTAAATGCTATTTGGAGCTTTGAATTTATCCTTTTAGTAATGAACAACCAATTGTAAGATTTTAAACAGAAGAGTGACAAAATCTGAATTGTGTTTTATGGAACAAGAACACAATACAAGTGAGAGAACCATCAATAGATAATTTGATGGAGGAGACTTTCAGGCAAGAATAGTGAGTAAAATGTTACTGAGGTAGGAATAAACTTGGCATATTTGATTAGTGGCAAGAAGTCCATAATAGCTGGAGTAGAGGGAGCATGGTAAAGAAAATATTAAAAAGAGGTAAGAAACTTAGGAATCTCGTTATATGGTGCCCTCTAGGGTAGGTAAAGAATTGGGATATTATTATAATTAAGGTGGCAAATCGTCAGAGTATATTAAAGAGTGATATTATTAGATCTAATATTGTGAGAGGACAAGAATGGAAGCAAGACATCAGTTAAGAAGCTATTACCAGCCGGGCGCAGTGGCTCACGCCTGTAATCCCAGGGCTTTGAGAGGCCAAGGTGGGCAGATCACGAGGTCGGGAGATCGAGACCATCCTGGCTAACATGGTGAAACACCGTCTCTACTAAAAATACAAAAAAATTAGCCAGGCGTCGTGGCGGGCGCCTGTAGTCCCAGCTACTCAGGAGGCTGAGGCAGGAGAATGGCGTGAACCCAGGAGGCAGAGCTTGCAGTGAGCTTAGATGGCGCCACTGCACTCCAGCCTGGGCAACAGAGCAAGACTCCATCTCAAAAGAAAAAAAAAAAAGCTATTCCCTAGAAAAGAAATTAAGTTAAATTGTACTAAATTATAAACATATGCGTGTATGTGTATATATATATATAATATACCATACTAATAAAATAGATATAATATGATCATCTCAAAAAATGCAAACCAATGCACTTAACAAGATTTAACAGCATTTAACGAAAACAATTTTCAGAAAACTATGAATAGAAAGTAACTTTCTTATTCTAATACGGAGCATCTGCAAAATCAATCCCTGAGCTAACCTTATACTTAATAGTGAATGACTGAATGTTTTTTCTTTTTTTTTTTTTAAATTATACTTTAAGTTTTAGGGTACATGTGCACAACGTGCAGGTTTGTTACATATGTATCCATGTGCCATGTTGGTGTGCTGCATCCATTAACTGGTCATTTAGCATTAGGTATATCTCCTAATGCTATCCCTCCCCCCTCCGCCCTCCCCCCACCCCACGACAGGCCCTGATGTGTGATGTTCCCCTTCCTGTGTCCATGTGTTCTCATTGTTCAATTCCCACCTATGAGTGAGAACATGCAGTGTTTGGTTTTTTGTCCTTGCAATAGTTTGCTGAGAATGATGGTTTCCAGCTTCATCCATGTCCCTACAAAGGACATGAACTCATCATTTTTTATGGCTGCATAGTATTCCATGGTGTATATGTGCCACATTTTCTTAATCCAGTCTATCATTGTTGGACATTTGGATTGGTTCCAAGTCTTTGCTATTGTGAATAGTGCCACAATAAACATACGTGTGCATGTGTCTTTATAGCAGCATGATTTATAATCCTTTGGGTATATACTCAGTAACGGGATGGCTGGGTCAAACGGTAGTTCTAGTTCTAGATCCCTGAGGAATCGCCATACCGACTTCCTCGATGGTTGAACTAGTTTACAGTCCCACCAACAGTGTAAAAGTGTTCCTATTTCTTCACATCCTCTCCAGCACCTGCTGTTTCCTGACTTTTTAATGATCACCATTCTTACCGGTATGAGGTGGTATCTCATTGTGGTTTTGATTTGCATTTCTCTGATGGCCAGTGATGATGAGCATTTTTTCATGTGTCTTTTGGCTGCATAAATGTCTTCTTTTGAGAAGTGTCTGTTCATATCCTTTGCCCACTTTTTGACGGGGTTGTTTGTTTTTTTCTTGTAAATTCGTTTGAGTTCATTGTAGATTCTGGATATTAGCCCTTTGTCAGATGAGTAGATTCCAAATATTTTCTCCCATTCTGTAGGTTGCCTGTTCACTCTGATGGTAGTTTCTTTTGCTGTGCAGAAGCTCTTTAGTTTAATTAGATCCCATTTGTCAATTTTGGCTTTTGTTGCCATTGCTTTTGGTGTTTTACATATGAAGTCCTTGCCCATGCTTATGTCCTGAATGGTATTGCCTAGGTTTTCTTCTAGGGTTTTTATGGTTTTAGGTCTAATGTTTAAGCCTTTAATGTTTTTTTTTTCTTTTTATTACTTATCATTGAAAAGATGATTGCATCATTTTTTATCTGGAATCCATAATCAGGAATAAGGCAAATATGTTAGTTTGTACCATTTTTGTTCTGTAAACCAAAAAGTATCTGAAACAAGTGTCAATCAATTTAGAAAGTTTATTTTACCAAGGTTAAGGATGCACCTGTGACACAGCCTCAGGAGGTCCTGACAACATATGCCCAAGGTGGTAGGGCTATAGCTTGCTTTTATACATTGTAGGGAGATATAATACATCAATCAATACATGTAAGATTTACATTGGTTCAATCTGGAAGGGCAGGACAATTCGAAAAAAGAGGGTTTCCAGGTCATAGGTAGATTTTAACATATTTGATTGGCAATTAGTTGAAAGACTTATTATCAGTAGAAAGCAATGTCTGGGTTGCATTAGGGCGTCATGGGGACCTAGGTTTATCATGCAGATGAAGCCTCCAAGTAGCAGGCTTTGGAGAGAATAGACTGTAAATGTTTCTTACCAGGCTTAAGGTCTGTGTTGATGTTAATGCTAGAGAGGTATAATGAGGCATGTCCGACCCCCACTTCCCACCATGGCCTGATACAGTCATTCAGTTAAAACTTGAGGGTGCCCTAGCCAAGGAGAGAGTCCATTCAGATGATTATGGAGAACCTTTGAATTTTTCTACTGGTTTACCGTTCACTATTTAAATTATAGCCAATGCAATAAGTAAAGGAAAAAAATTAAAGGTATAGAGATTAAAAAGGCAGAAACTGCCCTAATTTGAAAATTAAAATGATCTGGTAGAAAATCTGAAGGAATCAACAAAAAAGCTACTAGAACTAGTAAGTTTAGCAAGGTCACAGGATTAAAAGGAGGGAGGGTATCTTACTGATAGAGGAACAGAATAAGAATTACAGTGGAATTCTCACTAGAAACCATGCAAGCCATGCAAGCAAAAGAAAAAAACAAGATAATGATACAGAGGATCACAGTTTTTACGGCCGTATGCCAGGGGAGGTGGCAACAAATATAGATCGGAACTGATTTAAAGATTTGTGACACAGAACATGGCAGGACTCTGTGTCTTTAACTCTCTTATTCTATATCAAGAGCCAAACTTCACTCATCACTTTTGTTGATAAGATCTACAATGATGGTATTGTACAGCTGAAACTAAACATGAGAAAATAATGATTTCAAAGAAGCCTTGTGCTACATACGTGGGCATTATCTCAGTAAGAGCCTTCTGATCCAAATAGCTTTCAATGCACAGAAAACAATATTCATCAAAATAAGAGTATATATCTTTCCACATGCATAAAATATATCTGGTACTGTTCTAGCAGTGAATCCATACAGGTCTGCAGCAACCTCAATTCTTGCCTCCTTAGAAGAAATAATTTGACCAATGGAGCATATGGCAGAAAGAGAGACCAAGGCAAGTTTTAGAGCAGGAATGAAAGTTTATTCAAAATCTTTAAAGCAGGAATGAAAGGAAGTAAAGTACACTTGGAAGAAGGCCAAGCAGGCAACTTGAGAGATCAAGTGCATAGTTTTGTCAGCGGTATGTGAACCAGAGCAACTCCATCTTAAATAGGGGCTATGTAAAATGAGGCTGAGACCTACTGGGCTGCATTCCCAGATGGTTAAGGCATTCTAAGTCACAGGATGAGATAGGAGGTTGGCACAAGATACAGGTCATAATGATCTTGCTCATGAAACAGATTGCAGTAAAGAAGTCAGCTAAAAGCCGCCAAAACCAAGACAGTGACAAGAGTGACCTCTGGTTGTCCTCACTGCTACACTCCCACCAGTGCCATGACAGTTTGCAAATGCCATGGCAACATCAGGAAGTTACCCTATATGGTCTAAAAAGAGGAGGCATGAATAATCGACCCTTTGGTTAGCATATAATCAAGAAATGACCATAAAACAGGCAACCAGCAGCCCTCATGGCTGCTCTGCCTATGGAGTAGCCATTCTTTATTCCTTTACTTTCCTAATAAACTTGCTTTCACTTACTCTATAGACTCACCCTGAATTCTTTCCTCTCTCAGCTCCAAGAACCCTCTTTTGTGGTCTGGATCAGGACCCCTTTCCTGTAACATCTTTCCAGTGACCATGAAGAGATAATACTGAGGAGACTCCCAATCCAAAGGAAATAGACTGCAGCATTGATTGGCTGACTTTAGGTAAGTGGGGCACTTATACCTGGGTAAAGAATGGGATTGGGTTAGAGGCCCACTTAGGGGAGTTAGAGTCTCTCCTAAGACAGAGTAGGTTAAAAGGCTCCTCTTAATAAAAGTAAGGATGCTTGACTGAACTTGGGTTCAAGGCCCAACTTAGGAAGGTTAGAGTCCTTCCTAAGATGTAAGGGGTTAGAGGCCACTCTCAGTAAAGTCCTTTTTGGCTAAAAACAGGTTTGGCACTATGGAATGTTAACCACTATTCTCTTTGTATTAATCTGCCTTGCACTTTTTGGTGACAGCTGTGGGTGACAGAATTAGGCATGTAAAGGATCATGGGACATGGGGAACTTCTTCCTCCATAAAAGAGGAAACTTGATTGCCAAAGGGAGTACTGAAAAAGATCCCTTCTCGATTGACAAGCAGCTGCCTGAACTTTTGATTCAGTGCCAGCTGCAATGGGTGGGTCTTTCTCTGGCCTCTCTGAGCACTTCACTTCCCCCATTCTGCTGTAAGCAATGCTTTTCTCCCTTCCCCTTACTTTCTCTCTCTGTGCAAACCTGTTGAATGAATGGTAAAAATCAGTGTTTATTTTCTCTTTAAAGTTTTGATTAATGGGAAAAAGGATTTGTGAGGCTAGTCTTAAACTATAATAAATCTGGTGTGCTTTGTGTGTCTTTTTGTATTGTTCTGTCATAAAAAAGTGGTACTTTAGGATAGAATGTGGGCTTAGTACTCCCATAAGCTCACTGTTCAAGATGACCCAGCAAACTGGTCAGTTACAAACTTTGCTGCAAGTCCCTGAAAAAAAAAACACAAGAGAATTTAAAGTCTGGTATTTAACTATAGCCTATACAGTAGAATCTGCTATAGAGCCTACTATGAGGAATGCATTTCTAATCATTGCTTCTTTTACTCTAAACCATGGAAAAAGGAACTAACAAATGATGCCCTTCTAGAAAAGCAAAGGACTCCCGGCAATGTTCTTAGAAGTACCTGTACTGTTCCTCTCAGTAATGGAGATCTGCTTTCCACGTGCTCTCCAACACATTCAGGCACCAAACTTACAAGTCTTCTATCCTGGATTTGCCCTTCATACGAAATCTATCAACACTTTTTAAAAATCTCTTCATATTCCACCCTTTTGTCCTATTTCTACTACTACAAAATTAATCTGGGGAATTGTCACCACACTTATTTTTGCTGCCATCAATTTGTCAGCTCTGTAAATCACCCCATGCATTGAGATCAGGTGGCTTTTATGAAATATTTTTTGATCAAAGAATTTCCCAACCCTCCAAAATGTCAATGAAATTGCTTTCCCATGTTATACAGAGAAACAAATCTCCTTAGACTTCTATACAAAGTTTCCCCAACCTTTTCAACAGTCTGTCTTTCTGTCTTGAATATGCCTTGTGATATAATGATTTATCTGCTTTTGTTCTACAACTCTTTCTCCCTTCAAATCAAGCCATACACATTATTCAATAACAGTTCAAATGTCAAAACTTTCCTGGGTTTTACCCAGATCGTATCAACTCACAGAACTCTCAATTACTGTATATATTTTTGGTTGCCTTACTTAGCATTAAACTACGCTGCCTAATAGTATTCTTTACTTATTCATGTACATACTCCTTTCTCTCATAGTACTATGAGTCTTAGAAGAAAGAGATTTTATGTCCTTTTTTCCGTATTTTCTAAGAATCTATGACAGGTCGATATTTACTCACTTAACAAATATTTACAAACTACCACCTATATTTGGTATTTTGCTAGTTTTTGAGATACAGCAATAATCAAGACAGACATAGCCAATTTCTGAAATTCAGGTTCACCAACAATATCTGGCACCACAGCGCTCAAGTTGCTCTCATTCTGATATCATCAATGTGAATATTGGAACAAGTAATAATTACAGGAATGACCCTTCTCCAAAAATGAAAAATAAGATATTCATAGTAAATGATAGACTATTATAGTGCTGAGAATGAATTGTTTGGTACGAGAAAGAAAGAACAAATAGGTAGGCAGAGATTTTGTGCATATATGTATTTGAAATGTCCAATTAATAACTTAAGCAAGATATGGTGAAAACATGAATATAGAAGTGAGAGACAGATTGAGGACTAGATTTCATAAATATTTAGAAAGGCAAACTGTCAGTAATCAACTTTGATTGGATGTAGATATGAGTTAAGTAGTCTCAATTCCAAAATTTTTAGTCAGTGCTGCATGAACTGAAATAAGCAGCAAAAGAAAACTAAAACAAGGTCTGTGGGCTGATCCCTTGAAATTACCTTGTGACATTGCCAAAGGAAAATGGCACTGAGCACCAAGTTTGTTATAGTTTCAGTTGTGCCCAAGTGAGTCTCCAGAGTTGGTGAAATCTCAAGCCCCTTATTGCATGGCTTACAGAGAACCAAGGTATGACGGATATTAATCCTTGGTTTGACATCTTTTGACCCACCTCTCTTCCTCTAGGTCATAAGCTAATTCACTCCTTTTCACTTTGAAAACAACTGTGAATAGAAGAAAATGCACCTATTACTCATCCGCCTTCTGAGAGAGGCAACATGTCTTTAACCCATGCTTGATACATATGCTAAACTTGAAGCCAGTAGCCTTGGGTCAGGAATTCTGGGTATTCTCATAAGAGTTGTTCCTGTTACTCTTCGTGAATTTTCTCACCATAAAACTGTTGCCAACGGGGGAAGAGGGGCAAGAACATGAAGTGTTTATGAGAGAGCCTAAAACTGACAACCTGTGTAACAGGAGTGCATCGTTGGCATGACACCGACAGCGCACTGCAAACTTAAGCACCTGTGGACTCCTAATTAGCTTTTTAAATTGAACTACATTAATTCAGGCATTCATGTCTGAATGCGAACGCCTCCTTTTTTCAAGCCACCCCCTGGTCAATCCGAATCCTTATATGACCTCCCTCCTCCTCGTAGGACGGCACAGGTACGCGAACACACATTTTCTTTCCTCATCAACTGGTGGTAATGAGAAAAAGAGAACTCTGCTTCTCACAAGGGAAAACGTGCAAGATTTTCTCCGTAGTGGGGGCGGGGAGGCGATGGGAGGAGAGCAGCCCACGTAGGCAGGTAGCAGCGATGAAAGCATAAAGCCCAGTGACGTCGCCCACACGTGGCGCCTGGCAAGTGAACAATCGCGGTGAGAGGGGCGCGCCGCAGCCGGCAACGCTCCGGCCCAACTGCAGGAAGGTCTGGGCTCTGGAGCCAGGGTAAATATAAGACCCGGATTGGAGACTGGAAATGGCTAGGGACGGGGAGGTGGGGTGAAGCACAGGGGAGAGAACCATCGTTGAGGTGAGGGGGCTTCTGATCCTCCTTCGCTCCTCTTCCGGCATCTGGAGGGCACATAGCTGATGTCGGGCAGACTGAGAGTTCAATTTTGTTGCTCAGCACCGACCTACCATAACTTTCAACATGCTTCTCTATGTTTAGTCTATTGAAACTCTTTACCTACCTTAAAAGATAAATCATTCTAAGTACATAAGACCCACTGAATCATAGTAGAAGCCTGAAGCCATTTCTCAATATGCTTTTTACGAAGTCAAATTAAGACTCTTAGTTTCTAATTGATGTTTTGAATGTACAGTTATTAGAAACTGTAATAACAATTAGAATTGGGGTCATTGACTCTGCTGGACTTTATATCATCTATTGGCTTCCAGAATTTAAAAAAAAATGAAGAGATAAATCTGTTACCCCCAAATGCACGTAGTTAATACTTACCATGTGGGACACTGCTTATGGAAATGATCTTTTAAAGAATGGGTTGAAGTCCTAGATAAGGGGTTGGGAGTCTTGAAAATAGGTTGCAATTTTCCAGGCAAGTTAGCCAACTAGTAGTTACTGAACTTCAAGAAGTCCACTTTTTTGTTAGTGTTTGAAGGAAATATCAGGACGTTGAAATACAATCTGACCTCAGAAGGACAATATGGTCTTAACGCTGAGATCAAATAAATACAGTAAATTATTAGAAACAATACTAAACAATTGAGTCAAAATTTAAGTTTGTGACAAAGATTATAGATACTATCTATAAGGGTATTCTTCACATCTTTATTTTAAATATTTCGTTTCCTTGTTCTAGGGTTATAAAATTATACACCATGGCCCTTCTAAAGACACTCTAGGAAAACCATCTCATCCTGATCTTAAAACACCTGCAAGAAAGAGCACAGTACTTCACCATTAGTAGGTAGCAAAGAAAAAAAAAATGATAGCCAACTTTTCAACTATATATCAATGTGGTTTTAAAGGAATAAAATGTAATTATATGGAATAGAAAAAAATATTTTTCCTTGAATATACTCTCACCAACAGTGACATTGCTTTCATTGACGCAGTGAAGATGATTACAGGTTAGATGGTTGAGGGTATAGGAGAGAAGAGCGGCAAAGAGGAAAATATGGCATCATGGCCTATTATAGAATTCTGGCTCATCAGATGCATACACTGGGTGATTGAGCTATACTAAACTCTTCAGGCTCCTGTGTGTGGCTTTCAATGAGCTGATGAGGATACAACAACCCAGATGTTAGAGCATTTTCCTAAAGTTAGCCAGAAGGTCTCTAATAGAACCAGGCCTTGAACATGTGAATCTCGAATTAGATTATACTGATTATATTTTCCTATAACACCTGGAAGGAAACACATGTCTCTTAAACACTTAGTAATTAGCAATTCAATCAAACAGCATATGTTTATAGAAAGCTCTTATGAGCTCAACAAACTAGCAGGCATTGCAAAGGATAATAAAAACATAAATAATTTCCGTTTATTTGTATTATGTGCATAATGTGTTTATTGTATTAGAGGTGTTACATACATTGTCCCTTCCAGTCTTCAAAGCAAAAGCCTGTGATATAAAAATATACATTTTACATAAGAAAAAAACTGAAGCTTGGCATAGATTTCCCAGACCTGATGGTTTCCAAAGACTGCACCCGTAACCAATAAGCTACAGGTAGTTGATAACTAGAAAGTAAAAATCATAGACAGCGGAAGTATGAGAGTTCAGCTATAAGGCAGAACCCTGGTAACCTTCACAGTAATTAACCTGTCTTGGGTTGTCAGTATAGAAATACTAGTCCAAAAAGGCCACATCCAGATTATAGTGTGCCTAAGGAGAAGGGAGTACTAATTAGAAAGGGAGGGCATGATTTACTTACTCATGTTAAAAACTACATGGGAATCAAATAATGTCAAAAGCATTATCAGACAACTGGCAATGAAGTTTAAGGTTAGTGGTATGAAAAATACTATTACAGAACTTTTTTGACTTAGATTTATTTAACAAAACCAGAGTTTGACAAAACAGGAATATGTGTAATATATATGCTTCTCTAAACCTTCCACCTTCTTTCTTTCTAAAAATAAAGCAGATATTTCATCCTGCTCAGAAAACCAACAGTAAGTGTTAAATCATTGATTTTAATGTGAATATTTTATCATGGCAATCATTTTTATGTTGTCAAGGGTAAAATGATTAATGAGTTTGCCCATGATTTTATTTTTTGTTTTATGATTGTTTGTTTGTTTGTTTGTTTTAGAGACAGGATCTCTTTCTGTCACCCAGGCTGGAATGCAGTGCTGTGATCATAGTTCACTGCTGCCTCAAACTCCTAGGCTCAAGTGATCATCCCACCTCAGCCTCCTGAGTAGCTGGGACTACAGGCACTTGCCACCATGCCCAGCTAATTATATTTTGTTTTTGTTTGTTTGTTTTTAGTAGAGATGAGATCTCACTATGCTTTCCAGGCTGATCTTGAACTCTTGGGCTCAAGTTATGTGCTCTCACCTCAGTCTCCCAAAATGTTAGGATTAGAGGAATCAGCCACTATGCCTGGCCTAGCCATGATTTTCAAAACTTTAATAAATTTGTATTGAGAATGACCTCGTTAATTTTATTATTTTGCAGTTAAGAAGGTAAATTACAGCAGTATTACACACACAAAAAAAATAATTTGATATATAAAAATTTTTTACATTTTATTCTAAAAATAAGTAATGGAATTAATTCTCATGTTTGTGACTTTAAACAATTATACTAGAACTAACTTTAATAGGAAAATGGAAAAGTATGGCTGTTTAAGTATATTGCATAAGCTGGCATATTAATGATTTTACTATTAATATATACAGTCATGTATTAATAAGGGAATTATTAAAGTAAAAATAGAGGGTCTCCATTGTGCTGCAACAATGTCTGCCTTTTCCCAATTAAAACTGTGTCTCTTTCAATGAGTCAATGTCTCTTTCAAAATCATTGACTTCGAAGTCATAATTGGATGAAGACTAGTTTCTGACATTACCTAAGAATGTAGCATTGGCATAGGTTAATTAACCGTCTTAAGCCTTAATTACATCATCCATACAATATAAATAGTAATACTCAGTAAGGTATGGGAGTGAAATTGTATATCATTTTCCACGAACCATCGATAATTGTTCATCCCCCATCCCTTTTTTGCACATAATTGAGGATAAAGGCAATGGATGGAACAAGTATCAATGATACACTATTTACAATAAGTGAAGCCTGAGAAGCATCACAGATAAATTGTTTGGAATTTTCATTCTCTCCAAGAATTTGGGAGTGCCAATCTCACACACAAGAAACAAATCTAGGCTAGGCAGCATAACTTTAATTTACAAATTAAACAATTTATATGACTAATGACGGAAAGGTGAGTGTTTCCAAAACTAAGTGATCTTGTTGCTTCATCTGAAGGACGTGGGATTTTTTGACATATTGAGAAAGGACAACATGGGTAACAAAATGCTGAGTGTCTTTTTAGGAGATAATGAAAATATGAAACAATCTTCTTACCAAATAATGGATTGAGTAAACTTGAACAAGCTATATTTTCAATGCATTAATTTTATTTTTTGTATACAGAGAAATTTGAAAATATTCACAAGTATAAGGAAGAAAATAAACATAACTTCTAGTTACTCTATTAGGGAAATAACAGCTAATAAAGTATTTGCACAACCATATCTGTGTAATCACAACCTTGTCATCTTAATTAGAGTCTGGTATAAATAAAAGGACAAACCGTTCTACTTTTCATAAAGAATAGCCAATTAAGAGATGGTACATATTGAAAATAAACTTTCCTCCAAAAATTGAGATGAAGAATGAATGTCAGTACTATAATTAACTATTAAGGAATCTATTTTCTTTTTGATGGCATAAGGGTAGCAGAAGTAGGCAGAAAGAAGGGAGTATGTCTCTATCTTTTATAGATGTACCTCAAGGGCATCAGTAGAGCTCTTCAGCTTATTTTTTTATTGTCACTATCAAAGACAAGGTTGGCCTCATTATGATTCTACTGGTACCATAGGGCAATTCTTCTCTTGTTCCATTGTTAATGAATCTGGGAATCACAGTTCCTTTGAGATAATCGAGATCATTATATTGGTATTCCCCCTCTTAGAAGTTTTTAAACTACTTATTTCAATGTAGACCTTTGTTTTTCTTGACTTAGTTTCCAGCAATGGTTTTACTACCGGTGTTGTTTCTGGTTACTGTGCTGCTTCCATCTTTAGCTGCAGAAGGAAAGGTAAGGTTAAAATGGAAAATCTTTTCAGAGCTATCCAGCAACTTTGTGGTATGGCAGGCTATTTTGAAAGTAAAGGGGGGTAAGAGAGTTTGATATGTCAGAGTTTCCACTGGTTCAGAGCTCTCAGAGCACTTAACACAATTATTGAGATGAAAGGCCAAGGTTATGCTGTATGTGTTCTGCATGCGTATGCTTGCCACCAGTCACATGTGACTACTGAACACTTGAAATGAGGTTTGAACAGGCAAGATGTACTCTGATGGTAAGAAACTCACTAGATTTCAAACATTTAGAACAAAGAAAGAAGAAAATAATCTCATTTTTTATATTGCATCCATGATGAAATTATAATATTTTGGATATTCCGTTAAATAATATATTAAGTTCTTAGGGTGGTTGCAACAAATTACCACAAGCTAAGTGGCTTATAACAACAAAAACTTATTCTCTCACAGTTATGGAGGCCAGAAATCTAAAATCAAATTATCTCCTGGGCTGAGCTCCCTCTGGAGGATCTAAGAGGGACCTGTTCCATGCCTTTCCCCACCTTCTGGTGGTTTCTGCCACTGCTTGGCATTCCTTGGCTTGTGGCTGCATCACTCCAATCTCTGCCTCCATCTTTACATTATTTTCTCCTCTCTGTATGTCTCTTATAAAAGCACTTGTCATTACATTCAGAGGCAACTGGATAATCAAGGCTAATCTCATCCTGAGATCCTTAACTTAATTACATCTGCAAAGACTTTTTCCAAATAAGAACACATTCACAGTTTCTGAGCATTAGGATATGGACATGTCTTTTTGGAGCCTACCACCTAACTCATTACAAATAAAATATATTATTTAAATTATATTGCTTAAAAATTAAAATCATATATCATGTTTAAATTATTTTTCTAGTAAACATCACTGGTCTATTGGGTTAGAAAGTTGATGATAGTCTTGCCCCAATCTATTTTCTGATTTCCTTAATTTTATTTCTTTTTAATGAGATCCCTATACAAAATTAACAATATACTTACATAATATTAAATTAGCACAACTTCTCCACTATATTAGCACATTTAATTTTTGTAGTTAGGGTATAAGAATAATTAGATTTATATTTTTAATTAAGAAAACAAAAACCCTAACTCTGAAAGCCTTAGTGGTTTGTTTAGTAGTGATAATAGAGTTAGTATGTGAAGGGCCAAGAGGATTTTGAATTCAGGTCCTAGAGTTATTTCTAATATGCTACTTTGTTGAATTGACCCCATAATATGGTTAGCAATCTTCAATGATAAAATGTGCAGTGCTCACATACAGTGTGTATCTCCTGACCAGGAAGCCTCTGAAACAGCTTTGGCGTTGCTGTTTGTTGTCACATCTTCCATTAACTCTGTGCACACTAGACTCACTAGGACTTTTCAGACTGGAGGACTCTGACACTCAGTTCAAACTTCATTTGGCATTCAGAAATGTAGTCATTGTATTACTGTAATTAAATTACCAATGTGCAGATAATTCATTCATCACCTAGGGCCTCATTCAAATAATTTGCTGTTCTTTTCATTTCTTTCCCTGAAAGATTTTCTTTCATACTTGTTTCCAATTCCCTTTAACCTCTCAGCTCATCTCCTGGTCTTCATTTATACAATTATTAAAAAGTGAGATGTCATTTGGTCTTTGGCACCACTAAATGTTTGAAATCAGATGCTCTATAAACACTCTGCCCAGTATGATTTTCTGATGTTTTCAAGATGCCTAGAAAACTCTGTTCATCTTTCAAAACCCAGAATCACATTTTATGAAGCTTTCTCTGACTTCAAAGAATTGATCCCTCCTTCCTCTCTATCTCATAGATCACTAAGATCAGTTTTGTTATCATGTGTATTGTAATTTGTACTTATGTCACGTCACCTATTCAATATAAACTCTTCAAGGATAGATACCATATTTATTTTATTCTCGATATGTTTAATATTTCTAGTCATGTAATAGCTTTATTAACACATTTAAAAATACATCTCTTTTTCAGTACAATTTTTATCTACAAAGCAAAAAGGTGTAAGAAGCAGGAAATAATTTAGAAATTAACTTTTTATGTGTTTTGAAATGAAACCACAATAACCAGATTTTTTTAGGTCAAGAGAAAATATCCAGGGATGTTATTTTATGCTTTGATGTGATGCAGAAATCTGCCTCTACTGATATTTTATATGCACATCCTTTTTAACTTATGAGTCAGTAACTTTGCCATATTTATTGGTACAATGGCATCCACTATCAGTCCCTGTTGTTAGGAACTTAAAAGCAGGAAAGAGAAATGCATATCTTGTAGATAATGGCAATAACGTGTTCAGACCTATGGTGTAAGTATTTTGAGAGCCTTAAATGAACTCAGTATGGGAGGAGAGGAGGATAACTTATTGCAAGGTGTCAGAAAAAATCTATAAGGGGCCCTGTTCCTTTCAGACTTATACATCAAAATATTGCTCATACCTATATAACATCGTATTCTTGTGTAAATTTAGGTCATCAAATGCTTGGACCTTTACCCAGCAATTTTCACATCCTATTCCACCTCCAGGCTTAGTAGGCCCCATACCACACACACAGACAAATATACAACCACAAAGATAAACCAAACATATTAGCACTCAATTTAATACCTTATCAGTTATGTTTCTGTTACTAAAAGGAACAAAGTCAGCAATAGTCCATTCATTAGATAGATTTGATCCCTCCAAATTGCTTTAAATATTTTTTTAGTATTACAAAGTTATCTTTTAAGCAACCCATAAAATTTGCTACATAATAGGTATAATGGTTTCACTATAGTACTGAATGCAGACATGCACTTCAACTGGGCCTAAACATTTTTCCTTAAAGGCAGATACCATGTCAAGGAAAACTGCCCCATAAAATTTAGGATGAATCATGGGCTCCAGCTTTACCCTACCTTGCAGCCTGATCAAATGTGAATGAATGTATCTCAAGGTTTTAAATTTGTATGCTTGTAGTTATAAAATGTTATTATTCATATGTGTATACAAATCATATTAAAAGTTCCCTTGCTGGGGGAAATGGCAGATAGGAGGCAGGACTAACTTGCAGTTGCCACTTGGATAAACAGAACAGTATGTGGAGATTCACATCATGAACTTTTGTGCCAAGAACCACTGCAGGAGCATAGCAGGAAAACTGAAAGAATTCACAGACCCTTTGAAAGAAGTAGCTTGCCGCTACGAACTCTGTGAGATAGCTGAAACACTATGAGTGCCCAAAGTGTGAGGGAAGAAAGTCTGCCTATAAACAGACATCCTCACTGAGGAAGCTGAAAATCCAGATCATGGGAGAAGGATTTAACCTTACTTAAAGCTGAAACGAATTTAGAGAGCCATGCAAAATAAAAAAGAAGAAGAAGCAGTGAGAAGAGCCCTGTAGGCACTCCCAGTCCCCACAGAAGAACAAGGAAGCCATTTCTGACTTTATCTCACAGAGATCCTCAAGGAGGAAAGCCAGTGGAATTAGGGAAGGGCCACAGGGAGGAGACTTCCAGCTGAACTTTGTAATAATTTTGACCAAGTGCAAATTTTTCTGGGCAGATCTGGGATTGTGAATGGGAAGTACAGATATGAGTACAGAAGCTGCAGCAGGTGGGAAATGGGGAAAGGCCTGAAAGCCCTGCTTATGGTCTCCTTGGGGAGGCTTGTAGCCTGGACCAACATCTCAGCCTTACACAATGGAGGCTTGGATATAAATTCAGCTCTATTAGCTGTTGAGGGAGCACAGCAGGGGTGAGACTGGCCTTGCTGGCTAAGTAGGAGCTTAGTGAAGCCTGTCACTGCTGACTTTCCACCACTTCCCTGGTGACCTGTATGAAGCAGCAGAGGCAGCCATAGCCCCCTTGGAACATAAAACTCCATTGACCTAAGAACCAGACCCCCATCTTCCACAGTGGCTGCAGTAAGTCCCCACCAAGGAGAGTCAGAGTTCAGATATGCCTAATCCTGCCCACACATGGTGGTCTTTCTCTACCCAACCTGGTAGCCTAAGACAAAAGACATAAACTCTTGGGAGCTCTATAGCCCTGCCCATCACCTGAAAAACCTGAATACTTATCCAGGTGACCTTAGGGCAAACTTGTATCCCCCAATACTACCGCAGCTTATGCTGTCTTGAAACCAAGTCAAGCTGTTACAGCAACTCATAACAGAACAACTCTACTCCAAGGAAGGACAAAACAACAATTAATTCCACTGCCTGTAACATCCTGGCTAACCAGAGGTCCTGAGACTGTCCACATGACAACTTCACTATTAGCATAACCAACATTCAAGAAAAACAGTGCACTAAACAAAACTACAGCCAAGGACTCTCACAGAGTCCACTTCACTCCCCTGCTACCTCCACTGGAGCAGGTGCCAGTATCTATGGCTGAGAGACCTGAAGATGAATCACATCACAGGACTCTTTGCAGGCACTCTCCAGTACCAGCCTGGAGCCTAGTAGCTGTACTGGGTTGCTAGACCCAGAAGAGCAATAACAATCACTGCAGTCTGGCTCTCAGGAAGCCCCATCTCTAGGAGAAGGGGGAGAGTACCACATCAAGGGTTCAAGGCAAAAGAACCTGAACAGCAGCCCTTGAGCCCCAGATCCTTCCTTGGGCATAGTCTACCTGATGAGAAGGAACCAGAAAAACAATTCTGGTAACATGACAAAACAATGTTCTATAACATCCCCAAAAGATCACACTAGCTCACCAGAAATGGATTGAAACCAAGAAGAAATCTCTGAATTGCCGGAAAAAGAATTCAGAAGGTTAATTATTAAGCTTCTCAAGGAGGAACCAGAGAAAGGTGAAAACCAACTCAAAAAAATTTAAAAAGTAATAGAAGTATAATGAAAAAATTTCCAGAAAAATAAATATCACCAATAAAAAACAATCACAACTCCTGGAAATGAGACACACTTAGAGAAATGCAAAAAATACTGGAAAGTTTCAACAATAGATTGTAACAAGTAGAAGAAAGAATTTCAGAGCTTGAAGATATGGCTTTTGAATTAACCCATTCTAACAAAGACAAAAAACATGATAAAAAGAAAATGAACAAAGCCTCCAAGAAGTTTGGGATTATGTTAAATCACCAAAGCTAAGAATAATTGATGTTCCTGGGGAAGAAGAGAAGTCTAAAAGTTTGGAAAACTTATTTGAGAGAATAATTGAGGAAAACTTTCCTGGTCTCTCTAGGGACCTACACATTCAAATACAAGAAGCTCAAAGAACACCTGGGAAATTAATCACAAAAAGACCATGACCTGGGCACAAGTCATCAGGTTATCTGAAGTCACGATCAAGAAAAGAATATTAAGAGCTGTGAGGCAAAAGCATCAAGTAACCTATAAAGGAAAACCTATCAGATAAACTGCAGATTTATCTGCAGAAACCCTATAAGCCAGAACGGATTGTGGTCCTATCTTTAGCCATCAGTGTACACAAATCAGTAGTACTGCTATACATCAACAGCAACCAGGATGAGAATCAAATCAAGAACTCAATATCTTTTACAACAACTGAAAAAAACAATAAAATACTTTGGAGTATACCTAACCAAGGAGGTGAAAGACTCTACAAGAAAACTGCAGAACACTGCTGAAAGAAATTATAAATGACACAAACAAATGGAAACACATCCCATGTTCATGGATGGATAAAATCAACATTGTAAGAATGACCATACTGCCAAAAGCAATCTATAAATTCAATGCAATTCCCATCAAAATACCATCATCATTTTTCACAGAACTAGAAAATACAATCCTAAAATTGATATGGAGCCAAAAAAGAGCCTGCATAGCCAAAGCAAAGCAAAATAAAACAAAAAGAACAAGTTTGGAAGCATCACATAACCCCACTTTAAACTATACTACATGGCTACAGTCACCAAAACAGCATGGTACTGGTATAAAAATAGGCACATAGACCAATGGAACAAAATAGAGAACTCAGAAATAAGGCCAAATACTTACAGCCAACTGACCTTCAACAAAGCAAACACAAACATAAAGTGGGAAAAGGACACCTTATTCAACAAATGGTGGTGGGATAATTGGCAAGATCCATGTGGAAGAATGAAACTGAATCTTTATCTCTCACCTTATACAAAAATCAACTCAAGATGGATGAAATACTTAAATCTAAGACCAAACCATGTAAACTCTAGAAGATAACATCAGGAAAACTCTTTTAGACATTGGCTTAGGCAAATGTCTAAGACCAAGGCAAATGTCTTATGACCAAGAACCCAAAAGCAAATGCAACAAAAACAAAGATAAAAAGATGGGACTTGATTAAACTAAAAAGCTTCTGCACAGCAAAACAAATAGTCAGCAGAGTAAACATAAAACCCACAGAATGGGAGAAAATCTTTGCAAACGATTTATCCAACTAAGGACTAATATCCAGAATCTACAAGGAACTCAAACAAATCACAAAAAAAAATCCCATCAAAAAGTGGGCTAAGGGCATGAGTAGGCAATTCTCAAAATAAAATAGAAAAATGGCTGACCAACATATGAAAAGCTGCTCAATATCATTAATTATCAGGGAAATGCAAATCGAAACCACAATGAGGTTAACACCTTATTCCTTAAAGAATGGCCATAATTTAATTAAAAAAATAATAGATACCAATGTGGATGTGGAAAAGGGAACACTTTTATACTGCTGGTGGGAATGTAAGCTATTATAAGCACTATGGAAAACAGTATAGAAATTCCTTAAATAACTAAGTGTAAATCTACCATTTGATCCAGCAATTTCACTACTGAGTGAAAAATTTTCACTACTTTTTCACTACTCAGAGGAAAAGAAGTCATTATATGAAAAAAAGACACTTGCACACGCATGTTTATAGCAGTACAATTCACAATTGCAAAAATATGGAACCAGCCTGAATGCCCATTAATCAATGAGTGGATAAAGAAAATGTTTTTTATATATATATATATAATGTATACATACATATATAATGTATACATACATATATAATGTATACATACATTATGTATACATAATATATAATGTATGTATACATATATAATGTATACATACATTATATATATACCGTGTGTGTGTATATATGTGTATGTATGTGTGTATATATATATATATACACACATGTAATACTGCTCAGCCATAAAAGCCATATATATACCATGTGTGTATGTATGTGTGTGTGTATATATATATATATATATATACACACACACACGTAATACTGCTCAGCCATAAAAAGAAATGAAATAATGGCATTTGCAGCAACCTGGTTGGAGTTGGAGACCATTATTCTAAGTGATGTAACTCAGAAATGGAAAAACCAAACATCATATGTCCTCACTAATAAGTGGGAGCTAAGCTATGAGGATGCACAGGCATAAGAATGATACAATGGACTTTGGGGACTTGGGAGAAAGGGTGGGAGGGAGGCGTGGGATAAAAGACTACATGTTGGATACAGTGTACACTGCTGGGGTGATGGGTGCACCAAAATCTCAGGAATCACCAGTAAAGAACTTATTCATGCAGCTGTTTACTACCTGTTCCCCCAAAACTATTTTTTGAAAAGTTCCCTTGAAACCAGAAATCGGCATTTGTGGCCTCAGAGGGGTTTTTAGTTTGTCATGTCATGAGTTACTCACAATTCCCAAAGCTTTAATCTACTACTTTCCTATTTAAACGTTTCAATCTACTACTTTACTATTTAAAAGTTGTATCTTCAACTCAGATTTAGTGGCAATGCTTAACAACTAATATTGGCTTTTAATATTTAAATAACTTTAGTATTTAATATATGTACATGATAACGAAATATTTTGCACTTTTTAAAGTGACCTTTGTTCTCCGAAATTAACTATTCACTATTATATGAAGTTTGCAACATTATTAAATAATAATTCTAATTTTATTTTCTTTTAGGATCCCGCTTTTACTGCTTTGTTGACCACCCAGTTGCAAGTGCAAAGGGAGATTGTAAATAAACACAATGAACTAAGGAAAGCAGTCTCTCCACCTGCCAGTAACATGCTAAAGATGGTAAGAGGCAGTGATGTAAGGAGATGGGTGTGAACCAGCTGTGGAAGGAGCCGACGGCGGGCCACTGGCATCTCTTAAGAACTTTGTGGTTTACAAAGTTGTGTCTCTGTTTTATTTTATTTGAACCATTATATGGAGAGGACTGTATTCTTGTTTTTGTTTTAAAAATGGTTAAAAAAATCTCAATTATATAGAGTTATTAAATTTGGAAGGCAGAATTGGAAGTCAAATATTCAGGCATTCGGTGTTAAGCCATTACACTTTTTGTTCATTCTCTTTTCTGGTTTAAAATCAAGAAATCCCCTTTCCTTCAGGATGAGTGTCTGCTGTTGTGAGTAAAAGCCCACTTCCCAGGGCACAGTCCCTGAAAGACAGGTATCTCCAATATGAAAGCAACGGCCTACATATGAAAACAAATGGAATTGGGAATAACGTTGGCCAGCTTATTACTATTAAAATATAATTAGAATATTTCACATGTTTATCAATATTTAGACTAGCATCATTAATAAATATCCTAGGTATGGCTGCTTTGCTATCATAAATAATCACATATTATTGTCTTATTTTGCTTTTTAGATACATTACCTATGGACTACCCATCATGTGTAAACTGGCACCAGAACAGATAAAAACATTTAAAAACATTTTAATAACAGTAGTATTAGAGAATACATCTACAGAAATTTTAAAGTATTTACAAATCAGATTATAAAGTGTACGTTTCATTGTGGCTGAATCATTAAGTGTATTTTGTTTTCTTGTGACGTTTAGGAATGGAGCAGAGAGGTAACAACGAATGCCCAAAGGTGGGCAAACAAGTGCACTTTACAACACAGTGACCCAGAGGACCGCAAAACCAGTATGTAAATTAGTAAATATTTGTTGAATAAATAAATGGATAAAATAATAATAGAGCATTGTAGGAGGCTCTATAATAAGAAAATAAATGTTACTTATACTGCTGTCTTTTTGAAGTCAAAGTATCTGTATACAGAGGGATATTTACAATAAGAACAATTTTGTGCTTTTTTATAGTGTACATTATGCAAATAATTTTGCTTCTTGCAACCAGCTCATGAGTACAGCAGATTTTATATCATCTTTCTTTTTGTAAGTTTAAAGATTAGAAAGCCAGAATTTGAATGAAAAGTGACTTACCCAAGAACATAATCTGAAACAGTGTCGTACTAGAAATTTTTAACCAAGCTTTCTGATTTCTAACCCACTGCCCTTTTTGTTAATTTATGTAGCTGTCTGATGTTTTGAAATCTATTTTTTGTATCCATAAAATATATTGAACTTATGATGAATTATTCCTAAGTTTTGCTCTAAAGTGGATAAAAGTGGATAAAGTGGACTTAAATTTATCATATTCAAAATTTCTATAAAAATGAATATTTTTGAATATATTAATATATTAATTTTTAATATCAGGCTAGCAAGTATTTTGTGTGGACTGGATACCTACAATGCACAGAACACTATATTCGAGTTTTAAAAAGACATATCAAGGATTATAAAAACTAGTAAATGCCCAAATAATTTATGAAGTGTTTCTAGGCTGTAAGGCACTTCTTGACAAACTCACAAGGATTTCAGCTTGTGATATCTGATTTCCTGGTTAAGAGAAAATCCATAAATTTTGAAAACTGTTATCCTTCCTGGTGTCAGTTTTCTCTTGATTGGGACTCTTAAAGACAGCCTATAAAGGCTTTTTTTCAGATTTCATACAAAGTCTTATACATTTATTTAGGGTCCTATATTTGAAAATTCTCTGTTGAGAGTTACTAGAGCAGAAGACAAAATATAAGAGTTGGTCACTGCCTTTATTTAGCAAGCTTACTATATAAAGCTGGGAACACTCAAGGCATACACATGTGGAAAATTTAGCATGCAAGGATTTTTAAAGAGCAGAGTGTTAACCTACTCAAAGTTTTATGTGGTCAGGCCAGCCCAATGTGTTAGGCAGTTCAGTGTTCTAATCAGCTTTATAGCTGATAAGGAACTGAGGCACTCCTTTATGTATTAATCAACAGTTAGCATCTGCTGGACCCTGGGTTTGAAAGGCAACATCTTTATGTTTGTGTAGTCAATTTCTTTTACCATTGCATGTTTATTACCTTGCTCATGAATGATCTGCCCCTTAGGTACAAGATGTGGTGAGAATCTCTATATGTCAAGTGACCCTACTTCCTGGTCAGCTGCAATCCAAAGCTGGTATGATGAGAGCCTAGATTTTGTCTATGGTGTAGGACCAAAGAGTCCCAATGCAGTTGTTGGACATTATACTCAGGTAGGAAGAATGCATGAAAATACCTATGTCACAAATATTCTAATAGAGGATAGCTTCTCCAAATTATGACCACTGCAATGTTCAATTTAGGAGAACAGTCTGAGTGGGTAGAATACAGTCTTGGCATTTGGCTGTTGTAGAGCTGTCATTTTTGTCCATGGTCAGCCAAACTCTTAGCAGGAAAGCAGACTCTGTATTGTTCCTACATTATAAATTTTAAAGTGATGAATGTACATGAAAATTAAATTTTTTAAAGTTTATGACTTTGGTTCAATAATTTAAATATTTTATGGTATATGTCTATAAACTAAAACTAACATTTTTCAGTTTTATATTTGCTACTTTTTAAAAATATTTTTCATCTTCTCTAATGTACTTTTATATATTTATTCCACTGTTAATTTGCAGCTTGTTTGGTACTCGACTTACCAAGTAGGCTGTGGAATTGCCTACTGTCCCAATCAAGATACTCTAAAATACTACTATGTTTGCCAATATTGTCCTGCGTAAGTAGACTGTTTAGAGTTTAATGGCAATAATTCTATCTGCAATTTATTTTTTAATAATTCTCATATCTTAAACCAGAATGAAAACATATCTCAATAAAGGGGAGGGGATAAATGTTTGGAAATGTTTTTTAAGATTGAGACACTTTCAACTTCTCAGAGGAGAACTTCTCAGTTTCAGGTATAAAAACTGAAGCTCTCATTCCTCATTAATAGGGTAATGTCTTTTATTTCAATTGGCTTTCCCTCAGCTTAGGGTTACTCTATGAACATGTGTAATATGTATTTCTTTAGAATTGGTATCATCACATCTTGCTAATTTCATACTCTAGGAGTATAGATGCTTTAGGGTGCTGGTGAGATTGCAAATGGAAGATGGATTGTGATTTTGGCCCTTTCTGCTCAAATATTCCTACTTCTGCTTATGTAAAACACACACACACACACACACACACACACACACACACAATTACCATTATAAATGATTCACTCATTCAGATTTCAATGGCTTTTCAGGACATCTTTATTTCAGAATACAGAAAAGATAACATCTTAAGTCTCTGATTCTCGGAATTGTTCACAGAAAGCTCTTTAACTATCTTGTAAGGTTTGATTTGTAGCAGTAAACATGCTCCTTCATTAAACAATATGTTTAGAGTTATCCACAATAAATCCTATGGGTATTTTAAGGAGATATTCACAATATGTTAATTTAAAATTTAAAGTTTGAAATTCTTTACCACTGGAGGCTGCAGTGGGGGTCACAACTATAGGACTTGTTTCGAGACTGTAGATAGTGAAGATGATGTAGGGTTCCAGTTTGAGAAGTATGACCTCCAAAGTCATTTTCTTTCAAGTGCTTATTAGGATTTAAGTAGAGAAAATTCAAAGGCCCTGGGAGATGTATCCAAACTCACTGACTGGCCCTCAGAGGGAAGCATCGGCAGCCGGGTGTCAGAAGTGACAGTTGGAATAGATCATGACGGAAGCCAAGAGAACTAGAACTTTTAAAATCCTTTTATATCTGTTTCACAATTTTCCAAGAGCTCATACACACACAGCTATATTCTAGACAAAGAGACTGAGATTCAGCTGCACTTCCTTGGGTCCTTACCCCACTTGGTCTATTGAGATTTGGACTCCCACATAATTTTAAATGAATTTAATGGCCAATAGAATAATGATCATCATTATCTTATGGTTAGTCATTGCAAAACTATTATATCCTGGATATCAGTATTTATCAAAACTTTTCCTTAATCTTTTTTTCTTTTTTTTTTTTTTTTTACTTTAAGTTCTGGGATAACAAAAACTAATATTCCGTTTTGGTAAATGTAAAAATCTCATACATGCCACATCTAGAAACTCACAAACCTTCCGAAGCACACTCCTACAAACACACACACCACTAACTACTGAAAAATCACAACCTCCATCTGGAAGAAAAAAATACTCTGGAGCTATATTTTTCATAGTTTCTGTTAGAGATACTATGGGTTTTTTTCCATTTTTCAAATGGAAAATGATATTTTAACATTGCATATTCATTTCCTGCTACAACCTGCTACTCCTAGGATCTTCTCCTTTCCCTCTACAGGATGTTTTATCCCTAATTGGCACCTTGGGGTGCACTGCCTTAATAATTTGACTAAATATACTGGGAGATAAAGATAGTGTTGCCACACTGAATATACTCTCAAAATTTCAGACTCTTGTCATCAAATTTAGTTACCCAGCCTGTGAAATTATGGTCAAGAAGGTATGTCCATGTGTGATGCATTTTCTTAATTTGGATTGTTATCTGAAATACACATTGGGAATTGCAATTTTTCAGTTTTGTTAACATACTAAAAACACTGAATAACTATTTATATATATTTGATGACTGATACTGCCCTTAGAGTATAAACAGTAAAGTGAAAAATATTTGACATGTATTTCAAATTTCAGTGGTAATAATGTGAATAGAAAGAATACCCCTTACCAAAAAGGAACACCTTGTGCCAGTTGCCCTGATAACTGTGAGAAAGGACTATGCAGTAAGTTTGAAGTGATTAGCTTGCTATTATTTATTATAGAACTGATATTTTCTTTTCTTTATGTAATTTAATCAATCTCCTAAAGTAATGAATTGAAATAATGTATTTATGAAAAAACCCAAAAAATATTCAACAAAGTATGCTTAAACAAACATTTTACACACTGCAGGAGCTACATATTATTTGTAATGAAAAGCATATTGCCCTATGTAACATAATGGAATATTTATCATCAATGTGTTTTTGTGGCTCTGCAGAGCCATTTGATATTAACCATATACCGTTTTGGTAAATAGTTCAATTCTCGAAGTTCATATCACTATACCAAAAGTGGTATTTTAAAAGAATCAAAACGTATAAATCTAAGGTGTGAGACCACATTATGGCTCAGTCTAGACAGGCACGCCAAATATTACTGTTTATTTGTGCTAATGTGTTTGTCATGCTGATTTCCTCACTTTGTCTTTATAGTATAATTAGGATCATAGTGTTTGCCTTAATAAATGATTACTTGCCCTATAATTTCATAATTGTTTTGTGTACATTTTTATGACAAAACTCAATCTATATACAATATTGGCTCCTGGAACCTGTGCACATATTTTTGCAAAAGGAGAAAATGAAATAAATATCATGTATCTCATTTAATAAATTGCCATGAATAGAAGTAAAAATAGCTGCTGGTTTTCTGTAGTTGGGATACTTTTATTAAAATTATTATGAATGATAAAGTTGACACAATAACTGAAATTTTTACCTCTTCAATGCACTCACCTTTACTAAGCATTTTTTCTGACTCAGTTATATAGCTATATTTCAGAATATTAATGATACCAAAGCTAAAAATCAGGCAGAGGTGGGCGGATCACAAGGTCAGGAGTTTGAGACCAGCCTGGCCAATATGGTGAAACCCCGTCTCTACCAAAAATACAAAAATGAGCCAGGTGTGGTGGTGGATGCCTGTAGTCCCAGCTACTCAGGAGGCTGAGGCAGGAGAATCGCTTGAACCCGGGAGGTGGAGATTGCAGTGAGCCGAGATCGGCCACTGCACTCGAGCCTGGGCAACAGAGCAAGACTGTCTCAAAAAAAAAAAAAAGAAAAAAATAGTTGAATACTTATACATTTGTTGAATGCTGTTTGCTAACAAGTGTGGAATTCATCTGTCATAGTATCAGCTGGTATCAGCTGCTGTTTCCATGGGATCGCCTGCATCACCCCTCTCATAAGCCCTAGGTAACACAGAGTGGAGAGAGACACTGTCCACTTGGGGGAAGGAGAAGGAAGTGTGTGGGGTACTCTGCCTTGGATTTAGTACTGAGCCTGCCACAACAAAACACACACCAGTAAGAAACCCACAGCTCCTAAATCCAGATTTGTATGAAGATTGGTATCCAGATTGGTGGGCCTCTAGACCCACCATAGCACCAAAAGGGAATCCACTGCCCCAGTGGGACAGACTCAAGTCCCAGTACTACTGGTCAACTAAAATGGCCTCAGACCCCAAAAGAATTGTAGTAGCTGGAAAGTCATAACACGAGTCATAACCTCGTGCAAGCCCTGGTTCTGTCCTGGTCTGAGAGTCCATGGGTTTCAGATGCATCAAGGCACAGTGCCAGCTGTGGCATCCAGGGAATTGTCCATGTCACCCTTCTTGTAACCAAGTTTGCAGCAAACCTGGGTTTAGAACATCATCTAATAATGAAATAACTGCTATCTTAGGAGACTTATTAGCTCCTTTAAATTCTTGGAAGGCCTTCTGAAGAAAAACAGGTACAAACAAGCCCAGACTGCAAAGACTAGAATAACTAATTCTTTAGTGCCTAGATATTGAGATAGTAATCCACAAGTTTCAAGAACATTCAGGAAAATATGACCTCATCAAAAGAACTAGATAAAGCACCAGCGACCAGCCCTTGAAAGATGGAAATGTGTTATCTTTAGGGTAGAGAATTCAAAATAGCTGTTTGGAGGAAGCCCAACAAACTTCAATAAAACACACAGAAACAATTTAGAAATTTATCAGAGAAATTTGAAAAAGAGATTGACATTTAGAAAAACAAATCCTGAAGCTGAAAAATACGATAAATAAAGTGAAAAAAAATTAGATGGTCTCAACAGCAGAATTCATTAAACAGAAGAATCAGTGAACTTGAAGACAGGCTATATGAAAATACAGAAGAGAAAAAGAGAAGGAAAAAGAATGAACTTTCTTCATTGATCTACAAGATCAATGAGACAGCATCAAAAGAGCAAATGTAAGAATCATTGGGATTCTAAAAGGAATAAAGAATGAGAAAGGGGTAGAAACCTTATTAAAAGAAACAATAAACAGAAAACATTCCAAACCTGGAGAAAGATAGAAATAACCAGTAAAGAAAGGCCAAAGTTTATTAATCAGATTCAACCCAAATAAGACTACCCCTTGGCATATAATAATAAAATTCTCAAGGGTCAAGGAAAAAAGAGAATTCTAAAAGCAACAAGAGAAAAGAAGCAAATAACATGCAACGGAGTTTCAATACACCTGTCAGCAGACTTCTCAGCGAAAACCTTAGAGACCAGAAGGAAGAGGGACAACTTACACAAGTGCTAAAAAATAACTTTTAAAAACCTACCTAAAAAATGGCACCCAGCAAAACTATTCTTCAGACATAAAAGAGAAATAAGGACTCCCAGATAAATTCTGGAAGAATTCATCATTACAAAACCTGTCTTAAAAGAAATGCTAAAGGGAGTTCTTCAATCTAAAAGAAAAGAATGCTAAAGTGTAACATGAAAATATCTAAAGGTATAAAACTCACTAGCAAAAGTAAGTATACAGAAAAAATTAGAGTATTCTAATACTGTATTTGTGGTATTTAAATCACTCATATCTTTAGTATGAACACTAAAAAAACAAAACTATCAAAAATAATAACTATAACTTAAGGTATAAACTGAGACATCCAAAAGTCAAAATATCATGGGGATATGAAGTTAAAATGTAAAATTTTTGTTTCTTTTCTTTGTGATCAAAGTTGTCATCATCAGTTTAAAATAATTTGTTATAACTATAAGAAGTTTTGTAAGCCTCATGGTAGCCACAAAGAAAAATCCTATAATATATACACTAAAAATAAAAGGCAATTAATGAAAACATACTACCAGAAAAACTCACTTAACAACAAAGGAAGGTAGCAAGAGAGAAAGAAAAGATTACAAAACAACCAGAGAATGAGTAACAAAATGGAATTAGTAAGTTCTTACCTATCAGTAACAACCTTGAATGTAAATGGACTTAATTTTCCAATTAAGAAACATAGAACAGATGAATGGATTAAAAAAAACAAGACCCAAATGTGCTGCATACAATAAAAAACTCATTTCCCCTATAAAGACAGGCATAGAGTGAAAGTAAAGAGATGAAAAAAGATATTCCATGCAAATAGAAACCAAAAAAGAGAAAGTAGCTATAAGGCCATTATATAATGATAAAGGGATCAGTGTGTTAGGAAGATATGATCATTATAAACACACATACACCCAACATCAGAACACCTAGATATATAAAGCAAATATTAATAGGCTTAAAGAAAAAGAGAGACAGCTATTTAATAATAGTAGGGGAATTCAACGCCTCACTTTTAGCAATGGGCAGATTATTCAGACAGAAAATCAACAAAGAAACATTTGAGTTAAACAGCTTTCCAGACCAAATGACCCTAATGGACATTTACAGAACTTTCCATTTAATAGCAACGGGATTCACATTCTTTTTATCAGCACATAGGATATTCTCCAGAGAGGACACATTAGGCCACGAAACAACTCTTAACAAATTTTTTAAAAATGGAAATCATGTTAAGTATCTTTTCTAACTACAATGCAATAAAACTAGAAATCAGTAACAAGAGGAAAATTGAAAACAATACAAATACATGGAAATTAAACAAGATGCTCCTGAATGAGCAATGGGTCAATGAAGTAATTTTAAAAGGTTAAGAAATTTTCAAAATGAATAAAAATAGAAACACACCATATCAAAAACTATAAGATACAGCCAAAACAGTATTGAGGGAAAGCTTACAGCATGAAACTACTATATCAAAAAGTAGAAAGGTTTCAAATAAGCACCCTAATAAATGATGCACCTCAAGGAACTAGAAAAGCAAGAGCAATCCACACCCAAACTTAGTAAAAGGAAAGAAATAATAAAGATCAGAGAAGATCAAACAAAATTGAGGCAAAAAATATAAAAATATAAAAGATCAAAGAAACAAGGTTAGTTTTTTGAAAAGATAAAGAAAATTGACAAATCATTAGCTGGACTAAGAAAAAGAGAGAGGAAAAAAAAACTAAAATATAAATTCAGAAGTGAAAAGGAGACATCACAGTTGGTGCTGCAGAAATGTAAAAGAAATGCAAAAGAACATTAGAGACTATAATGAACAACCAACAAATTGGAAAACCTAGAGGAAATAGATAAATTTATGGATACATACAACCTACCCAAGATTGAGCCAAGAAGAAACGGAAAACTTGAATAGACCAATAATAAATAATGAAATTGATTCCATAATAAGTCTCCCAACAATGAAAAGTTCAGGACAAGATGACTTCATTGCTGAATTCTACCAAACTTTTAAAGAACAAACACCAATTCTTCTTGAAATATTCGAAACATTTGATGGGGTTGGGGAAATTCTTCTGAACTCATTTACAATGCCAGTATTATCCTGATACAAAAACCAGACAAGGGCACAACAAGAAAGAATGAATAGAGATGCAAAAATCCTCAATAAATACTGTACTAGCAAAACAAATTCAACAACACATAAAAGAGATTATATGGCATGATCAAGTGGGATTTATTTCATATATACAGTGATGTTTGGATAAAACACACCACCTTAACAGAATGAAAGACAAAACCATATGATCCTCTCAATAGGCCAAAAAAAAAAAAAAAAGCATTTGGTGACATTTGATAAAATTCAACATCTCTTCATGATAAAAACTAGGAACAAAGTAGGCATAGAAGGAACATATCTCAACACAATAAAGGCCATATATGACAAGCCCACAGCTAATATCTTACTAAAAGGTAAAATGTTAAAAACTTTTTTTGTAAGATCAGGAACAAGACAAGGATGCCCACTCTCACCAATCTTATGCAACATAGTATTGAAAGTTCTAGCCAGAGCAATTAGACAAAAGAAAGAAATAAAAGGCATCCAAATTGTAAAGAAGGAAGTCAAATTTTCCCTGTTTGTTAATGACATAATCTTATATTTAGAGAAACAAAAAGCTCCCCACACACAAACAAACAAATAAACAAAACTCTTAGAACTGATCAACTCAGTAAAGTTGCAGGATACAAAATCAAAATACAAAAACCAGTCATGTTTCTATACACCAACAATGAACTATCTCAAAAAGAAAGTAAGAAAACAACTACATTTACAAATGCTACAAAATGAATAAATAAATACCTAGGAATAAATTTAACAAAGGAAATGAAATACTTCATAGAAAAACTATAAAACACTGATGAAAGAAATTGAAGACTACACAGAAAAAAATGAAATACATCCTACGCTCATGGACTGGAAGAATTAGTATTGTTAATAATGATCAAACTACCCAAAGCAATTTACAGATTGAATTCAATCTCTATCAAAACATTAGTGCCACTTTTCACAGAAATAGAGAAAACAATCCTAAAATTCATATAGAATCACAAAAGATCCTGAATAGCTAAAGCAATTTTGAGGAAAAAGACAGAGCTGAAGGCTCTGGCTCCAAAATATACTACAAAGCTATGATAACCAAAACAACATAGTATTGGCATAAAAACAATCATGTATACCAGTGAAACAGAATAGGGAGCCCAGAGATAAATTAACACATTTATAACCTATCAATTTTTGACAAAGGCACCAAGAACATACACTGGGGTAAGGACTGTCTCTTCAATAAATGGTGTTGGGAAAACTGGATATCCATATGCAGAAGAATGAAACTAGACCCCTATCTCTCACAGTATACAAAAATAAATTCAAAATGGATTCAAGATTTAAATGTACAACCTGTAACCATGAACTACTTGAAGGAAACAATGGGAAAATCCTTTGGGACATTAGTCTGGGCAAAGATTTTATGGAGAAGACCTCCAAAGCACAGGCTGCAAAAGCAAAAATGGACAAATTAAATTATCAAGCTATAAAGCTTCTGTGCAACAAAAGAATCAGCTGATAATGTGAAGAGACAATCTGAGAAATGAAAGAAAATATTTACAAACTGTTCATCTGACAAGGGATTAATATCCAGAATATTCAAAGAACTCAGCAACTCAGTAGGAAAAAAATCACATTAAAAAGTGAGCAAAGGGCTGGGTGTGGTGGCTCATGCCTGTAATCCCAGCACTTTGGGAGGCCAAGGCGGGTGGATCACAAGATCGGGAGATTGAGACCATCCTGGCTAACACGGTGAAACCCTGTCTCTACTAAAAATACAAAAAAAAAAAAAAAAAAAAAATTAGCCAGGCGTGGTGGTGGGCACCAGTAATCCCAGCTATTCGGGAGGCTGAGGCAGGAGAATGGATTCAACCCGGCGGGAGGTGGAGGCGGAGCTTGCAGTGAGTGGAGATCATGCCACTGCACTCCAGCCGGGGCAACAGAGCGAGTCTCCATCTCAAAAAAAAAAAAAAAAAAAGAGCAAAGTACATGAATAGACATTTCTCAGAAGAATACAACAATACAACAAATGGCCAACAAGTATTTGAATAAAATGGTCAACATCCCTAATCATCAGCAAAATGCAAATAAAAACTACAATGAGATTTCATCTCACCTAGGTTAGAATGGCTATTATAAAAAAGATAGAAAATCAAATGCTGGCAAAGATGCAAAGGAACTCTTAACACTGTTGCTGGGAATGTAAATTACTACAGCTATTATAAGGAACATTATGGAAGTTCCTCAAAAAAAAAATGAAATTACTATATGACCCAGCAATCCCACTACTGAGATATCTCCAAATGAAAGATCAATGTGGCAAAGAGATGTTTGCACTCCTACAAATACTGCATGATCTCACTAATATGTGGAATCTAAAAAAGTTAATTTAATAGAAGTAGAAAGTAAAATAGTGATTGTCAGTGGCTGGAAAGGGTGGGTGGGGGTGGAAAGGGGTAGAGAGGGGTCAATGAGTACACAGTTGCAGATAGGAAGAGTAAGTTTGGTATTCTATTACATAATAGAGTGACCATAGCTAATAATAATTATGTCTCAAGAGAGCTAGAAGGATTTTGATTGTTATCACCAAGAAATGATAACTTACTAGAAAGAAATAAGTGTTTAAAGTGATAAATGTGCTAAATGCCCTGATTTGCTCATGATATAATGTATACATATATCAAAACATCACACTGTACTCAATAAATATGTGCAATTTTTATGTACCAATTATATATTTTAAAAATAAACTTTTTAACAAACGTATGCCTTTACTACAGTACTAGCAAAATGAGTTTAAAAAATGGACAGGTTTGAGAGACAGAAAGTGGAGTAGTCAGTCAGGGTTTATCCCCTGTTCTGGGTGAGTGCTGGCCAAAAGAAGAAACGAATGAGTTCAAGTTGATTCCAGTTCCTGGCTTAAATTGCTGAGTAGTTGGAGTGCCATTTCCCTTAGATTGTGGGTGGTGCAGGGAGATCACTGCTGCCAATTGTCAGCCTTTTAGCTAATACAAGAAGTTTAATTTGAGTTTTATTGAGTTTGAGGTCCCTGGGGAACATCCAAGTAGAAACATGAAAAGGAAAAGGGCCTATTGTCCTTGTTTTACACTTTTATCCACCCATAAAGATTATTTACTCAAAAAAGCATTGGAGTGTAATGCCATGCTGCCCAATATTATGATATGATGGAAAGAGTCTGTATCAACATGTGCTACTAATCACACTTTGAATGCTTGAAATGTGGCTAATAAGATTAAGAAACTAAAATTTTAATTTTAATTTAAATACCTATGTGTGGTTAATGGCTCCCATATTTGGCTGTGCAGGCGTAGAAAGATTTAGTTACATTCATATTATTCTGCGTGCTGAGGGGGAAAAGTAGGTCAATTTATTTTAGAAACATATCACTAAATGTAGAATTTAAACAGTGGTGGATTTATCAGTGAGCTCAACTAAGACACCTCATATGTCCCTTAAGACATGACTCATTATAGTGTAAGTGATACTAACTTGTTTGTTCCCTCCTACCCCCTCCCCACACACTTTGAATGTATGGTTTTGCTGTTACTGAGGAAAATGATAATGAGGTAACTAATCTGTTTTTGTTACAGCCAATAGTTGCCAGTATCAAGATCTTCTAAGTAACTGTGATTCCTTGAAGAATACAGCTGGCTGTGAACATGAGATACTCAAGGAAAAGTGCAAGGCTACTTGCCTATGTGAGAACAAAATTTACTGATTTGCCTAGTGAGCATTGTGCAAGACTACATGGATAAGGGCTGCATCATTTAATTGACACATACGAGGGGAAATTGTATGTATGTTAGTTACAAATTTGATTTCAAAGAGCAATGCATCTCCTCCCAGATCATCACAGAAATCACTTTCAGGCAATGATTTACAAAAGTAGCATAGTATATGATGACAACTGTGAACTCTGACATAAATTTAGTGCTTTATAACAAACTGAATCAGGTTGAGGATTTTGAAAACTGTATAACCATAGGATTTAGGTCACTAGGACTTTGGATCAAAATGGTGCGTTACATATTTCCTGAAACATGCTAAAGAAGAAGACTGTAACATCATTGCCATTCCTACTACCTGAGTTTTTACTTGCATAAACAATAAATTCAAAGCTTTACATCTGCATTTGTCTTAATGACCTTTCTTTAAACAAAAGTAATCAGCTTTTTGAACAAAGAACTTTTCTAAGCAACCGTATGATATGATTCTTATGCAATATTTTATACCATTCATAATTAACTCCAGCTAGATTCATCTGAGATAAATGATAAAACAGAGCAACATTTTCAAAATGGTTGTCTATAACGTTAAATTTTAACAAAAAATGAATCAGCTCTACTGTTACTTGCTTTCTCCTTTTTGATATTTTGATCTCCCTACTGATTTAGTTGATTTTTTTAAAGCCAACAAAAAGAGGACATAATTTAACCAAATATACAAATATAGCCTTCCAAGAAAACAAACAAGTGGAATAATCAATATTAGGTTGGTAACAACAGGGTGAAGTGAGCCCATTTTATAGATGAGAAAACATATACTAAAACTTTTTTTAAAAGTGGAAAGTTTATTGAAAACCAGAAAGTAGATCTGGCTAGACAGATGGTGAAATAGCATGAGCTACTAATGCCTCCAGAATTAAACAGATTATCTGAATCATCCTATAACCATAAACGAAATGGAATTAGTAATCTTAAAGCTTCCAAAAAGGAAATTTCTAGGCCTCCAAATGGTTTCACCACATAATTCTGCCAAATACTTAAAAGAATAATTAATAGCAATTTTACAGTTTCTTTCAGAAAATTACATGAGAGAAAATCCTTCTTAATTCAGTCTTTGAGATGTATATTATCTTAGTACTAAAACTAAAGACATTTCAACAGAAAAAATAGAGAGAGATCTATTGCTATCATGAGCATAGATGGAAAAATTTTAAACAAACATTTAATAAATATATCGGCAATATAGTAAAAGGACAATATACCCTGACCCAGACTTGAAACAAATTACAAGAATAAATCAAAATTAAACTGTGTCTAGAAGATAAATTGCCTATTATAGAATATATTCATTGTATATATAGCTCCCCGGGAATTTCTTTGGAAATTGATTTTTCCACAAGATTAGCGTTTCTTCATCCTAATCTTAATAATTCAAGAATCTCATAAACTATGTTTTAAAATATTTAAGCCTATTTTAGGGGAGAAAAGGAATATTTATTTTTGTAACTGCAAGAGCACTGAGGTACAGTGACAATGTGGGAGAAAAGCAAACAGAATATTCCACTTGAGTGTTTCTCGTATGAAGCACTCCATTATTGAGGTAGCATTTGAAAGGTTTTAAATACAGAGTTTTCTCTAACTTGGTTTCTCTCTGGAAAGAGTGATGTGGAAGAGGGTGAATTTATCACTTTTTTGTTAAGAATAGTGAGGAGAGGGGGATTCTGATTAGAACTTAGATTAACCCATACTATCTAAGAATGCGGTAAGTTCCTCCATTTACTCAGAGTATACTTTATGTTCTTAGAAAACATTTGATAATATTTTAATGTTTCCCCATGTACATTTTTTCCTTTTTAATAAAACTTATTCCTAAAAATGTAAAAGTTATGAAATAAATTTTTAATGATTAAAGGGTTATTGTTATTTTTAAAAAAGAAATATTTAAACCTATTTTATATACAGTCATCTCATTAAACTAGTTTTAGTAATATTTTGAGCTGTTTAGGTAGGATGTTATTTAAAATACTTTTTGTCACATAATGAGTGATTAATAAACAATGTTATTATCATCCAGGACTGTGCTATATTCCGGTAAAATAGATTAATAATCCAGTGCCATTTTATAGCATTAAAATACATATGAGCAAGAAAATAATAAAAACATAAGTAATTATAGCCCAATATGATAAATACCATACTAGAGTTTTATATTAGTTTGGTTTTGATTGGGATGTTTTGATGTCTGTAATATAATTTTAAATATTGTAGTATAAAAGGGGCTGTCTAAATACGTGTGTTGATTTTAAATTATGCTTTAAGAATATTCATTTTCTTTCATCAGAAATTCATAATCCAGGCTGGGCACAGTGGCTCACACCTGTAATCCCAGCACTTTGGGAGTCCAAGAAGGGCAGATCACCTGAGGTCAGGAGTTCAAAACCAGCCTGATCAACGTGGTGAATCCTCATCTCTACTAAAAATACAAAAATTAGCCGGGCGTCGTGGTGGGTGCCTGTAATCCCAGCTACTTGGGAGGAGGCTGAGGCAGGAGAATCGCTTGAACCCGGGAGGTGGAGGCGGCAGTGAGCTGAGATGGCACCATTGCACTCCAGCCTGGGCAACAAGAGTAGAACTCAATCCCCCCCCCCAACCCCCCAAAAAAAAGAAAAAGGAAAAAAGAGAAAATCATAATCCAGAGTGTACAGCTAGTGTTTACTCAGGGCAAACTATAAAGGTAATGTAACTGCTACAAATATTTCAACTAATAATACCTTAATCAATATGAGACTTTTTAAATGAAAATAATGAGATTCAAAAACGCATTTTTGTGAAAATAATGTAATGTAAAGCAGTCATTTTAGAAAGAGGCTCTCAACATAAACATAAATGGTATTCAAAATTTTCTACAAAATTTAGAGGCAATCCCCACTCAACAGGTAACATTAACAGAGTAAGATCTGTTTTCGGAATATTTTCTCATCACAATATAATGGCTTTTTGGCCTGTTCCTCAAAGCCCAATTAGTTACCAGCTAGGTTGCTAGTAAATGCTCAGTGAATCATTTGTGGCAGATAATAGTTTAATGTATTTTCCTAATTGAAAAAAAAATTTTTATTTTGTGTTTTATTTGTATTTATATTCTGTATATTTCCCGGTTGACTAGCCTTAAAAAATAAAAAATAAATAAATAAAAAAGAAACATCCTTATCTTAAAGCCTTCTAGTATTAACAGAAGAAGCACTACAAAAAACAAAAACAAACATGCTTTTCTAAATACAAGGAAAACTGCATCCTGTTGAAGCTTTTCTCCAACTGTAAATATGTATGTCACTTAATTTTTCAGAACCATAGTTTTGTTAATTTGTTTTAAAGATGTAAAATTAAGAGTGAACAGCAAGACTTTGCTTGTCTTAAGACTCATCCATTGCAGGTTGACCTCCCAGAGATGGGACTGACCTCCTTTAATGCTCCATGGCAACAAGCTATGGCCCAGTGATTGAGATAGTTTCTCAAAACTCGAACATCAGTCCCTCGGCATATCAAAGGAAGGGCTGGTATTTTCCCAGTTGTGAACACAGGTGTGCCTAATACTGTTGTTTATTTGTTACGCCATATGACTTTAACCATCCGGCTTAGATCCCAGGCCTCTGCTGCATCAGGGGAGGGGTAACTGTCCCCCAGGCCTGCCCCAATCCAGAAAGCAGAGGTACCACAATGGAACTGAAGCAAGGTTCATTTCACTTTCGATCCTAGCCCCTGAGTACATGAGAGGAGAAACCCATGTTGTGTGATCATGAAACTTAAAGGCTCCAGGGCTCAAGGATGGAAATCTCTAAGTCTCATGTCTGAACCTACTGTATCTCTTCACACTGACCCAAATGGTGATGGACAACAGATTAACCATCTGACCCCCACTCTGTGAATTTTCCCCAGTAATCCCTACTCCAGCAGCTTTGGCATGGGTACTGTGTGGTCATTTGCCCTTGTTTGCATGACAAGAGTTTTGTACAAGAACACTGCATTTCAAGATTCTAGGAATGAAAAGTTTCTGCATAGAAAATTTAGAAGCTCAATGTAATGCTTCCAGTGATGTCAAAAGTCAGGAAGAGTTAGATAATCTTACTCCTGGCAGAAAGTTATGTAAGAAAAAGAAATTATTAGTAGCTTCAGAATGATTCATGCTTTATCAGTTTATACTAAATATGCTAGTTCATATTTATTTATTGAATATGCTAATACATTAATTCAACATATTTCACTTTATATTTTATACATTGTATTTTTTTGTTAAGTATAAGATTAAAATTAAAGTTTTAGGCCTATAGACAGTACTGATAATTGTGTTTAAAAATTAGAGGCTTTTATTGGTATTTTCATTTTGAAACCAGAGAGGGAAATTTGGCAATATCTAACAAAGCTGCATGTGCATTTATCCTTTACTCTACCATTCCTTTAGAAATGATCATGAATTCGCTTCTAGCAATTTCATATTGTTGTTCCAAGAATATGAAAATACATATGTGCAAGATAATTTATTAAAATATTATTTGTATTGGAAATAATCTATACATACAGAAAAAGTAGGTTAAATAAACTATAATGCATCAACACAATTGATTATTATGCAGCTTTTAAAACAATAAGGATATTTATGAGCTGATATGGGCTTATCTTCAGGATATATTACTAATTGAAAGACAGCAAAGTGCAAAACATTTTTATAGTATTCTACATTTTGTATTAAAAAATGATAAATACAAAAAATATATGGCTTCACATTTTTGCAAAATGTGCATACAACATAGAGTATACTAGAAAGTAGTGAGACTAGTATACAGTGGGAGGCTGAGAATGGGGTGGGCTGGATGGAGGATGACAATGGTGTAAGAAAAAATGGTTGGGAGGCGTGATATTTCTCTGAGTATTCCTGTTTGTATAGTTTCAGCTTGTGAATTATATTAATGTCTTACATACTCATTAAAATAAAATATAATTAATATAATTAAGAGGTGGGGGAAAGCCCAAAAACGGGATAGAAACAAAAAACAAACTATATTTCAAGTAAATAATCACAATAAAAAGTGGGGGAAAAAAGAGCTGACCTAACGAATATTATAATGCCATATTCCTTCTAGGCAAAGATAAAAACTGCAAACAAATGTTTGACTCCAGTGAAAAAAGTTGTGTTTATTTTTACCATAGACACATGAGTCAGTAGTTCTGAAACTGACTATATATTTTATGACTGAACAAATGAATAAATACATCATTAATAATGAGAACGAGGTTTCCCACTATTGGAGAAGGGATTTAAACATATGAGAAAGGAGAATGTAGGAATAAACCCTGTGGTGTTCTATTGAAATTGGTGGTATCGGTATGAATTTATGGTTTTTAAAATATAGAGATAAACAGAGCTGTCAGGGAAATATCAGTGCACAAAGTGAATCCCTGCCTTCATCACTTGATAATTTTAGAAGTAGGAAATAAGGACATAGACATCCCCACTCACTACAGAGACAACCCTTCCTTAGGATCATAAAAATGTTTCATAAAATGATACAATGTAAAACCAAAGGGCAGAAATGCTATCTTACGACTTTTTAAAGGAACACAGTGTGACTTTAAGATAGAAGAAATTTCAGAAAACACCATTTCATGCTGCTCATATGAAGTGTCCATCTTTATCACTGCAGCATTGGTGGCCAGTGGCAAAGGCAGTGGGGGCTGATGAGGCAATGGCAGCCATCGGAGGCATCCATGGAGCCCAAAAGAGAAACTCATTTGTGAGACCTGGAACTATTGGCAGTGTGATCACAGAGTTCCCAGGCATCAGAGTCCTTAGCATCCCAGAGCTGTGAATGAGGCTGGAGTAGAGAGTAACAGAAGGGGATATGCTACAGGGGAGATGAAAGTTCTATTAGTATGCATGCAAAAAGTCTCTGTAAGCCAAAGGATACCCAGTACTAATTGAGTGAAAAGTTTAATAGAGTTTCTGTCTCTTTCAATAGCAGGTAGAGGGGAAAACTATATATGTGTGTGTATGTATGTGGCACACAAATCCAAACACATCCACACATAAAAACAATGAGAATGATCTTAAAACCCATGGTATTGAGAAATATGATTGTATAAGATACCCCTAATTTACATACTAAAATTTTAATGCCATTGGATATTGATTTATTTCAAATTAAGTAGATTTCTTTTTTTAAGTATGTAAGATATTCAAGAGTAAGAGGTACTAATGATGCTCAGTACATTTTAATTTTCTTCTCTGCTTCCCCTTAGTACTACAGAAGTTAATTAGAAAACAAACTATCCCAGGTGCTATGCTGAATTCCTTGTATAGTTGGCCCTCCCTATCTGTGAGTTCTATGTCCATGGACTCAACTAACCACTGATGATCAAAAATAGTAGGAAAAAATACTATACAGATGGTTGCATATGTATTGAACATGCACAGACTTTTTCTTGTCATTATTCCCTTAAAAAATACAATATAACAACTATTTGCATAGGATTTAAATTGTATCCGGTATTATAAGTAATCTAGAGATGTTTTAAAGCATGTGGGAGGGTGTGTGTAGGTCATAACAAATGCTACACCATTTTATATAAAGGACTTGAGCTTCAGTGGATTTTGGTATCTTCAAAGGGTCTTAGAACAAATCCCCCATTGCTACTGAGGGACGATTATATTCATTTTTGCACTTTATCCTCCCAATATTCCTTTCTCTGCATTTTACAGATGAGGAAACAAGGATAGGAAGATTAAGTACTTTGCCCAGATATAATCAGTCAACGAACATCAAAGCATGTACTCAATACAGATATAGTAGGACTCAAAGTCTTATACTTTTAAGCACTACCACAATTCTGCTTCCCAATGAAAACTAAAATTAGCTCATAGCTTGAATTAAAACTGTATTCAAACTGAACATTTAATTTGAAAAGAAATATTTCCTTTATATAAAGCTCTTAGGTAGATTACTTGTTCTATATTCATGCAAATGTTTTCACTTTTGACAATGTGACATTTAAAACCTTTAGTTCAATGGTAGTCAGGCTTAGAATATGTCTTTATAAATTACATAGTGACTTAGTCCTATTAACTTCTATATATATATATATATATATTTTTTTTTTTTTTTGAAATGGAGTCTCACTCTGCCGCCCAGACTGGAGTGCAGTGGCATGATCTCAGCTCACTGCAACCTCCATCCCCCGAGTTCAAGTGATTCTCCTGCTTCAGCCTCCCGAGTAGTTGAGATTACAGGTGCCTGCCACCGTGCCCGGCTAATTTTTGTATCTTTAGTAGAGGCGAGGTTTCACCATCTTGTCCTGAACTCCTGACCTCATGATCCACCCACCTCAGCCTCCCAAAGTGCTGGGATTACAGGCATGAGCCACTGCACCCGGCTGTTTCTATTATATTAAAAACTCATAATTATAAAAATGGTGACAAGAAATAGATTAAACCTTGAAGGGTCCTGATTGGGTGAACATGAAGGAGCCCTTTAGAGTGCTATTTACATAGATATATACATGTATAGAAATTAAATGAGCTATGCAATTAAGATTTTGTGTGCTGTATTGTATACACTGTATGCCTCAATTTATTCATTTATTTATTTATTTATTTATTTTGAGATGGAGTTTTACTCTTGTTGCCCAGGCTGGAGTGCAATGGTGCGATCTCAGCTCACTACAACCTCTGCCTCCCAGGTTCAAGCAATTCTCCTGCCTTAGCCTCCGGAGTTGCTGGGATTACAGGCATGCGCCACCATGCCCAGTTAATTTTTTTTTTAATAGAGACCGGGTTTCGCCGTGTTGTCCAGGCTTGTTTTGAACTCTTGACCTCAGGTGATCCACCCGTCTCGGCCTCACAAAGTGCTGAGATTACAGGTGTGAGCCACCGTGCCTGGTAGCCTCAACTTGAAACAGGAAGAAAAGAAGAGAGGAAGGGAGGAAGGGATGGAGGGAAGGAGGGAAGGGAGGAAGAGAAGGAGAGAGGGCAGGAATGAGGGAAGGGAGGGAGGAAGGAAGGAAAAAGAAGGAAGAAAAAAGAAAAAGAAAGAGAAAGAAAGTGAGAGAGAAGGGAAGGAAAGAAAGAAAGAGAGAGAGAAAGAAAGGAAAGAAAGAAAGAAAGAAAGAAAGAAAAGAAAGAAAGAAAGAGAAAGAAAAGAAAGAGAAGGGAAGGAAGGAAGGAGAAAGAAAAAGAAAGAGAAAGAAAGAAAAAGAAAGAAAGAAGGAAAGAAAGAAAGAAAGAGAAAAAAGAAAGAGAAAGGAAGGAAGGAAGGAAGGAGAGAGAAAGGAAGGAAGGAAGGAGAAAGAAAGAAAGAAAGAAAGAAAGAAAGAAAGAAAGAAAGAAAGAAAGAGAAAGAAAGATGGAGGGAAGGAGGGAGGGAGGGAGGAAGGAAGGAGAAGGAGGAGGAGGAGGAAGAAGGAAGGAAGAAAGGGAAAGAGAGAAAGAAAATAAATAGATGACTAGAGTATGTTATGTGGTTGCTAGTTTGGGAACTAAATCAGGTGTTCAGTTTGGACATGTTGAAATTGTAGGCATAGAGAAGACAGTTGAATATATAAGGAGGGATTTAGTCTAAAATGGAGATAAAGATTTGAAAATCATCTTTGTATAGATGGCACCTAAAGCCACAATACCACCTGAGATTCCTGGGAAGTAAGTGAAACAATATGCTAAATCCCAGAATTTAAAAAAGTTTGTGAAAATAAGAGCAAAGGTCCACCGAAAGTGTTGAAAACAAGAAGATGAGGAAAGGATGAAATATTATAGTATAGATGCCAGAGAGACAGATGATTATTTAACTTTAGTTTTTTATTATTTTATTTCACGGAGATGAATCTTTAAACTCTACAGCCTGGCACAATTATCTGAAGGAGAAAAAGAATGATCTAACCTGTGAGGACACAGTAAATAATTATTTAAATGCTTGGGGAATATTAAAAAACATTTAAAGGCGATCATGAGATCACTGTCAGTTAACCAGGAATAATGACAAGGAGGAAAGCAATATATTGATTAACATGACAAATGGAAAGGGCAAAAAAAAATCTTGAAGCTGGGCATGGTGGTGTGCACTTGGAATCCAAGCTACTTAGGAGGCTGAGATAGGAGGATTGCTTGAGCCCAGTAGTTTGAGGCCAGCCTGGGAAAAAAATAAAAGAAAACCTTGGCATTAATCTATGATAAATTCCTCCAATTTAAAGTGATTTCATCATTTTTAAACCATGATATTATATGTAAAACAGTAAAATATAATTTTTAAATTTGCTACACTAAATTTGTTTCTTTTTGATAGTTTATAAATATAAATCAAAATTGATTCTGTTTTATAAATCTATATGTGATTGCCCACATTTAATCTAAAGTTTCAGCAGAATTTATTAAATACTTTGTTCAAATGTGAGTCTATTTACTAATATTATTGTGGATATCTTAATCTAGTTGAAAAAATGCTTAATCTAGTTGAAAAATTACTACAGGGTTTAGTAAGCAAAACAGCATGGTACTGGTAAGCACAAAAACAGATGACCAGACCAGTGGAACAGAATAGAGAACCCAGAAATAAGACAGCACACCTACAACTATCTGATCTTTGACAAATCTGACAAAAACAAGGAATGGGGAAAGGACTCCCTATTCAATAAATGGTGCTGGGATAACTAACTAACCACATGTAGAAGATTAAAACTGGACCCCTTCATTAGACCATATACAAAAATTCACTCAAAATGGATTAAACACTTAAATGTAAAACCCAAAATTATAAAAACTCTGGAAGACAACTTAGGAAATACCATTTATAGGGCATAGGCATGGGAAAAGATTTCATAATGAAGATGCCAAAAGCAATTGCAATGAAAACATAAATTAACAAGTGGGATCTGATTAAACTAAAGAGCTTTTGTACAGCAAAAGAATTTATCAACAATTAAACAGACAACTACACAATGGGTGAAAAATTTTGCAAACTATGCATCTGACAAAGATCTAATATCTAGCATCTACAGGAAACTTAAATTTACAAGAGAAAATAAAACCTCATTAAAAAATGGGAAAAGGATATGAACAGACACTTTTCAAAAGAAGACATTCATGCAACCAACAATCATACCAAAAAAGTTCAACATCACCGATCATTAGAGAATGCAAATCAAAACCACAATGAGATACCTTCTCACACCAGTCAGAATGACTGTTATTAAAAAGTCAAAAAATAACAGATGTTGGCAGGGTTGTGGAGAAAAGGAACGCTTATACACTTTTGGTGAGAGTGCAAATTAGTTCAGCCACTGTAGATGACAGTGTGGCAATTCCTCAAAGGCCTAAAGTCATAAATACCATTCAACTCAGCAATCCCATTACTGGGTATATACCCAAAGGAATATGAGTTGTTCTATCATAAAGACACATGCACATATATGTTCATTGCAGCACTATTCACAATAGCAAGGACATGGAATCAATCTAAATGCCCATCAATGATAGACTAGAAGAAAGAAAATGTGGTACATATACACCATAGAATATTATGCAGCCATAAAAAAGAATGAGATCATGTCCTGTGCAGGAACATGGTTGGAGCTGGAGGCCATTATCATTAGGAAACTAACACAGAAACAGAAAAACCAAACAACACATATTCTCCCTTATAAGTGGGAGCTAAATGACATGTACAGGGGAACAACACACACTGGAACCTATCAGAGGGTGGAAGATGGAGGAGGGAGAGGATCAGGAAAAATAACTGATGGATACTAGGCCTAATAGCTGGGTGATGAAATAATCTGTACAACAAACCACTATGATACAAGTTTACCTATGTAACAAACCTGCACATATACCCTTAATTTAAAATAAAAGTCGGCTGGGTGCAGTGACCTACGCCTGTAATCCCAGCACTTTGGAAGGCCAAAGCGGGTGGATCACCTGAGGTCAGGTGTTCAAGACCAACCTGACCAACATCATGAAAATCCGTCTCTACTAAAAACACAAAAATGAGCTGGGCATGGTGGCACAGTGCCTGCAATTCCAGCTACTTGGGAGGCTAAGGCACAAGAATCACTTGAATCCAGCAGGCAGAGGTTGCAGTGAGCTGTGATCACGCCACCGCACTCGCACCTAGGTGACAGAGTCAGACTCCATCTCAAAAATAAATAAATAAATAAATGTCAAAAAAAACAAACACTGAATCAGAAACTGGGGTAAGATTCAGCAATGTGTGCTCTAACTATGAAAATTTGAGATTGACTGACCTGAGGCACGGAATATGGAAGGCAGACACCAAATTTGTCAGACTCCAGTGCAGTCATTAGGGGAGAATATTCCACCCAGGACAGGACTCTTCCATTAACCTTATTGTGAGCTGAATAAAATGCCTCTCAAAACCATTTCCCTTTGCTCTCATTTTAAGTTCAAAAAACAACCTTTTTATCACATTGCTTAACTGTCTAAATAACTTGTCGCGATAAAAAGCGGAGTCCTTAAAGGGGAACAGAATCATCCTAATCTTTAACAGGTGGCTAATACTGTACCTTAACTGACAGACTCAAGGGTAGCAAACATCAAAAAGTAGAATGCAGTAGTAACTAAGATGGAATTTAGGTTAAAAATCAATTGTAAAAGAACAAGTTGAGCAATACTTGGTGTACAAGTACCTCATACGACAAAGACAGAGCTTTTTTAAGTGCAAAAATGACTTATGACAACAGTATGACAAGACTACCAATGTGTTCATGCAAATCTAAACTGCCTTTATAGGAAAATGTTCACTCAAGGCAAATAAAAGTCTCATTCTAAAGTGCATTGTGCAGAACGTAAGCAGAACATTATATTTTATTCTGATGTTAACTTTTAACAGAATACTTGAACTGGTGTCTGAAATATAGCGATAGGGAAGCAAAGTGTATTAAAATTGTCCCTTTCATTAGGACATCCCACAGAGCCAACTGGGACACCAATTCTGCGGCATACAACAGACATGAGTAGTTATGATCATTTTGAGGAGTCAGTGACATTCTTATGCTTGCTTTGTTTTTGGCACTGTGGAATATTAAGTGGCCACCTAACCCCCTTTGCAGGTGAAAAACCTTTGTAGGAGGAATTCAAATGAGAAAGTATCTACTTGATGCTGCTCCTGCTTGGTGTACAGTGATCAGAAGCGTGTGGGCAAAGGCTAGCTCTAATGGTAAAGCACATGATAGTGCATCAGGCTAGAGATTCTTCTCTCTTACCTCCTTCAATTTAAATCCCAATGCTATCACATTTACAGTCTCTGCAATTACAAATATCCCAATCCCACCAGAGAAACAGAAAGCCACGGAGTCGGAGGGAGAACTACTTAAGAGATGAGACAGCAAGTTGCACTGGTTGTAAGTAACTTTCTTTTGTCTCCACTGTTCAGATTTGATAATAATAGATCTATCAGAATTCTTTTCTGGGAAAGTGTAATAAGATGGAAATTTTTTCTCCCAAGTTTTATGGAAAAACCATACACTGTAGAAAAGCAATTGGAGTTTATTTAAGCCTCTAGAGTTGGAATGGCATTTCTTGGAATGTGGACCCATGCTGAAATGGGGACATAACACTGCTCATGTGAGCTGTGCATGCCTCATCAACCCAATCAGGTTATATAAGCTATTTGGAGTAATGGATGATTTTTCTCTAGTGCCTGCTAAAGCGCTTAGCACCCTGTAGATCCATGCTGATGTTTAGGGAATACTTATTGTGTTGAATTGTTTTTGAACACCTCCCTAGTATTCTATTTTAGATATTATTTTTGTTTTTTAATTCTGAAGGCAGTTCTTTGGATGTACTCACCCTACAAGTATGTTATCTCAGAGCCTAGAAGTCCTTCTGAGGTTCCATGGCCCTTCACTCTGAGAGACAGAAACACTGGAACTCCAACAGAGGAGGTTGCAGAGATCATTAGTAGGAGTCACAAGTCTAACATTGATCCTAAACCCAGTTTCTCTAACTCCAGTTTCAGTGATCATATCAAGAACCTACAATTGAATACCATTATTTCTTAGGTATCCACTATAATCATATTTGCCTTCATTACCTATTTCCTTATAAAGTTCCAGTCCTTTAAAAGATTGTCTTTCAGGCTTTCCCTAGACTTCCTTAAGTATATGTTTATTCATTATTAAGCTTGCTGTGTGTTTAGCTAGTCCTCTGTTTAGTATCCTGTACCCAGTACTCCGCTTGACGTTAGCTATTGAGTAATAATTTAATGAATAGATACATAAGGAAATAAGGAATGAAAACAACAATAATTCCCACAGGACTGTATTTTGTGAGACTGACATTATAAGAAGCTACTCATATTGCCAAAAAAATCCTTAACGTATTTCCTGCTATAAGTGTATGTGAAAGAACACTACCTGCCTTTCAATCTACCAAAAACAAAGAAGAGAATAGTTGTCATCTGTGCTCCTTTGGTAAACATGAAACATCAACTCCATGGGAGGAAGGAATAAGAGACAACTTCCCTTTGAAACATAATAAATACAAGGAATCATAAAAGTTTAGTTGAATGTCATGTTCTCACTCTCTTGTTAATAGAGTGTTTTTTATTTCAATATAGTAAGTTGATATCCTAAATGCTTGGTGCATGTAAATTTGAAACACAAAGTAAAAATATCTAAAAACTTAATGGAAAGAACATATCACAATACATTTGATCAACAAGAATGAAACCATCCCCAAGATAACTTTATAAAATTGATTAAGAGACTCTTGCATGATACCACTACACCAGTGGTGCTGCCAAAGTTGATTAAGGAAAAAAATAAAGCTCACCTAAGCTTGCAGCACAATCAGCACTAATCATGAAGCCAGCTTGCCCTTTCATTCCTCTTCCTTGTAGCTGGTCACTGCTTGCTACCCCAGTATAAGGTAGCCTTTGTCACAAGACTCTTTGTTCCTTTTCTGTTCAGTAGATAAAATCTAAGGCATTGTGAGATGACAAGCTTTGCTTTTGAATTTATTCATTAGGTTCCACATCCCAACAAAACTAGTGATGCCAGCTGCTCTGAAGGACCTAGCAAGAAGCTGACTCATGGAGGAATGCAGTTTCTATATCCTGATGATTACATCCCCCTTACCCTGACCAATCAACAGTTCAAATTTTTCAGCTTCTCATCCTCCGCAATTCCCTTAAAGGACCCCTTCATGAAGCAAATTTGTGGCTTGAGATTTCCTCTCATTTCCTAATTCAAAGGCCTTGTGATTATTAAACTCATTCTTGGCTGTAAACCCTGCTGCTTCAGTGTATTGGTCCATTGCTGCACAATGAGCATACAAACCTGGCAGTTCTGTAACAAAAACACAGAAATTAAAAGGCAACTATGGACATTGATATACAAAATTTATGTTTATAATTGAACACAGACTGGATAACCAGCAGATTTTGCCTAGCTCTGGCAAACAAAATATACTCTTTCATTTAAAAATATATTGAATATATATTGATGCTCTAATATGTCTTGTAAATGCTGATTAGACTTCATAGAAGATACTGGTCTCAATATATTAAAACAGTGTGGATAGATTTTATGTTATTTTCTAAAACGAAGATCTCCATTTACTGGAGGTGATCATTACTAATAAGGATGCAAATTCAGTTTATCATCTTTATTGGCAAGTTGAAGTGATGAGTTAGAGTGCTGACTTGCCAAATTTTTTATTGAACTGCAGCTGTCAGGGATAACAAATAATCTTAAAGTCAAGGTTAACAGAGCAGAGCCAGCAGTTTGGAAGGCCAAAGTGAAAAGGATCACTTGCACCCATGATTTTGAGGTCAGTCTGGGTAACATAGTGAGACCTCATCTCTACTAAGAACAATAATAATAACAAAATTAGCCAGGCATGATGGTGGACAGCTGTAGCCCTAGCTACTCAGGAGGCTGAGATGGGAGTATCACTTAAGCCTGGAGGGTCAAGGCTGCAGTGAGCCAAGATCATGCCACTACACTCCGGCCTGGGTAACAGAGCAAGACCCTGTCCCCTGCCCCACCCCACCAAAAAAAAAAAAAAAAAAAACAAGGCAGAGAAAAAGACTTTGGTTTTGTATACTTTCAGGTCACTGAGTCAAAGTGATAAAGTAGGTGAAAAACTAAATTAATTTCAGTTCTGTTTGGTGGAAAAAAGTAGGCACTAGCCCTGTTCTGCCTCCTGTGACACCATATGAATAAATAAAAAGCTCTAGAGAATAACGATCTACATCTGCTTCCATTATGTGAATTCACACATCATATAATATAATCACTTAACTCTCTGAGTTGTAGTTTTCTAAGTGAGAAAATAAAAATTCCTGCCCCATTACTTCAGAATCTTGTAATGTCACAACATTATATTTCTGAACATTTTGTGATGGTAAACATTATGCAAACACTAGACATCATTATTATTTTGCTTAGATTACATGAAGATATTATTTTCTAAAGTATGATTATATATGGGAGTCTTTAATAAAATATGACTTAAGGGAAAATACTTGAAAACCATGACCTATTACAAATTCTTGAAACAACAAGGTAAAAGATTGGGTTTTTAAGAATCTGAAAGCCACCTGCAAATCAGAAAAATTACTTACATGAGATGACAAGAAGGGTCAGATCTTCCACCCACAAAGCTAACTCTAATCTTAAAATTCTAAAGAAGGGTCAGTAACAAAACGAACTGACATTTGCTTTTCTCCGGTGGATTTCAAATCTGTATGCATATGTGTTCAAAAATGTTACACTCACCTTCCTCATATGGGATATAAATTTTGAATAATTTTTCTGATAATCTTCCTGTGTAAATGCTATAACACACATATATAAGATGACTGTGTTGAATATGCATCCTGTGTCACAGGAAGAGTCAAAGGTAACAAGAACTCATAGAATTTAGCTTCATCTGAGTATCATTCTAAAACTCAGAGCTAACCAGCCCCATCAGAAAGCATTCTCACACCATCCTCAGAGATTTCAGAAAAAAAAAAGAGGAAAGTTAATATTTGTAGGGCAGGAGATTTTTTACTGGGACATTTTTTTTTTCTTTAGGATGGTCCAGCAAGGGGCAGAATGGTTGTCTATTACTTGAATGTTCTTAAACTAAAGTGTCTCCCAGACAATTCTATATGTTACCACATTAGTCTGTCCCATGTTTATACTCTAAGAAAAAATTTTCCAAAAGCAACCTGAGATAGAAGAGGTTAGGAAAAGATAAAACTCTTCCTAGTCCCAGGATGTGCATAGCCATCCTTTTTACCTCACATGGTCTCAGGAGAGGTTTCAGAACCATCAACTATTTCTCCCTATCTCCCTAGCCAAATAGGCAGCGACAACAGAAACAGGCATGATGTACCTGCAGTCTTTGCTCCTATGGCATTACTATTGTAAACAGTAGGAGAACAGAAAGTTCATGTACATTGGAATAAAAAAAGATGCAATTACAATTAAGCCAATGTAATCAAACCTTTTTTCAAACCTTACTAGGTTTTAAAAAAAACCTAGTAAGTATTTTGGAAAGAATTCAATGTTAATTTTAATTTTATTTTTATTTTAAATGCAGTTTCAAATAAAGAATCCCATATGCTATATATACACAGTTGCAGAAACAGAAAATGACCAACTCGTGCTAACTTTCCAGAGGAGCTCGAGGAATTTTTGCTTCATTCATAAAGGTAACATGAATAGCATTTTTATAAATGATGGACACTAACACCAGAATCAAACAAAGGATGATATTAGTTGAAAACTTCATAAATTTATTATTTAAATAATCCTGGTTGTAACACATGGAGGTTTGGAGATTAATATAAAATCTATTTTCTTCAAATTGTGTATTTAATTTTAAGCACTATTTCATTTTCTCTCCTAGGAAGATAATTTATTAAAAGGCACATTTATTTTCAATGGGTAAAATTAAAGTCATTAACTGACTATTCAAATTTATAAATAGTAAAATACTCCTTTGAAGTACACATTAAAATTAAAATTTTATAGCCAATCTTATGGCCAAACATAATTCTCTCAACTAAACAAAGAACCTTGGAGAAAAAGAGAAAATAATGTTTTTAAGGCCAAAAAAAACAAAAATATTTTGCTGAGAATGATAGTTTCCAGCTTCATCCGTGTCCCTGCAAAGGACATAAACTCATCCTTTTTATGGCTGCATAGTATTCCATGTATCTATGTGCCACATTTTCTTTATTCAGTCTATCATTGATGGGCATTTGGGTTGGTTCCAAGTCTTCACTATTGTGAACAGTGCCGCCATAAACTTACTTGTGCATGTGTCTTTAGAGTAGAATGATTTAATACTCCTTTGGGTATTACCTAGTAATGGGATTGCTGGGTCAAATGGTATTTCTGGTTCTAGATCCTTGAGAAATCGCCACACTGTCTTCCACAATGGTTGAACTAATTTACACTTCCACCAACAGTGTAAAAGAATTCCTATTTGTCCACATCAGAAAACCAAACACTGCATGTTCTCACTCATAAGTGGGAGTTGAACAATAAGAACACATGGACACAGGGAGGGGAACATCACACACCAGGGCCTGTCGGGTGCTGGGGAGCTAGCGGAGGGATAGCATTAGGAGAAATACCCAATGTAGATGACAAGGTTGATGGGTGCAGCAAACCACCATGGCATGTGTATACCTATGTAACAAAACTGCACGTTCTGTACATGTATCCCAGAACTTAAAGTACAATTTAAAAAAAAAACAAAAATATTTGCAGAGAGGCTGATATATTTTAAAGAGTTCATTATAATTTCTATTACTTTTTTAAATAACAAATACACTTGTATGGGTCATGTACCATCTTTAAAACAAAATTAAATGTCATTTTAAAAGAAGCTACATTTCACATTTTCAGAGCTTAGCAACATAATTTATCTCTTAACAGTTCATTGAATGTTTTGATATAGTATTTGTAGAGTAAAATGCATAGTACAGTAATTATATAGAAAAAAATGTGACTTTTAAAAATGATAATCCAGTCCACTTTAAAATTCTAATATTATAATGTCCCAAAACACTTTATTTAGTTAAATGTAATCTTTTGCTGTGCAAACTATGCCTATCTTATTTTTTAAAGGAAGACAATTGCAGGCAGGCAGTAAAAACAGATGGAGGGAGCGAAGGAAGAAAGGGAGGAAATAACTTAAAGAAAGATAAAAACTTAAACACAGAAAATAGCCAATACTAGGCAGTTCTTTTTATTGGAATGGAAACATGTTCTTAAATGAGTTGTCATAATGATATGACACACATGAGTGATGAATGATAAAAACCATTCCAATAGGATTCTTAAAACTATCAAATTTAGAATGCCACAGGAATTTTTTTTAATTATGAAAGCCATCTTGATGCAAAATTCAAATTGCAAAACTTCTTTTTTTTTTTAAGTTTCACAATCCCTTGCTCCACTGCTGGTGACAGTTTTTCCTAATGTGAGACAGTTGTTTGCTGAAAATTTTTATTTTCTTCAGAAAAAAATTCTAAACTGAAGGAACTGAGTGACACCAGCAGCCTGCTTCCATGGTATTGTCTGGGCTTTTGAAATAAAGGAGCCATTAATGGAAGCTCTGACAGGTGATAGAAACAGAGCTGTCATTAACAAAGACTATGACCAGAAGGTGACAGGGGTGCTTTATTTTGCAGCCTGAAACAGTACTATTATGAGAAAAATGTGCTAAATTAATTATTGACAAAATGCTGTGTTATGTGAGTATTTTAACCTCTACTTGTGATCAGAAGATACCTCCAGCTATTTTAAAGGTATATGGAGCAAATTGCTGTCAGGGGAGGGGGGATTAAAGTTGTGGTGAATTACATAGAACATGAAATTTGCCATTTTAATCATTTGTAGATGTATGGTTCAGTAGCATCAAGTACATTTGCATTGTCATGCAGCCACCACCATCATCCATTTCCAGAACTTTTTTGACTCCCCAAACTGAAACACTATAGTCATTAAACAATAACTCCTCATTCCTCCTTCCCTCCAACTCCTGGACACCACCCATTTTCTGTTTGTATGATTTGACTACTCCAGATACCACATCTAAATGGAATAATATACATACAAAATTGTCCTTTTGCGCCTGGCTTATTTCGTTCAGCATAATGTCCTCCAAGTTCATCCACATTGTAGTGTGTCAGGATTTCATTCCTTTTTAAAATTATGTAATATTCCATTGTATGTAATACCACATCTGCTTATCCACTCATCCATCAATAGATATTTGGGTTGTTTCCACGTTTTGGCTTTGTAAATAGTGCGGCTAGGAACATTTGTGTGTGAATATATGTTCTAATTCCTGCTTTTATTTCTTTTGAGAATATACCCACAGTGGGATTGCTGGATCACGTTACAATTTCATGTTTAATTTTTGGAGAACTATCGTATGAAACAAACCAACATTCCATTTTTAATTTTTTATTTTCCAAAGTGGCAGCACCATTTTAAATTCCCACCAGTAATGTGCAAGTGTTCTAATTTTCCCACTTCCTTACACACACTTGGTATTTTCTGGGTTTTTCTTTGTTTGTTTCATTTTGTTTTGATGATAGCTACCTTAAAGGGTATGAGGTGGTATCTCATTGTCGTTGTGATTTGCATTTACTTAATCATTAGTGTTGTTGAGCATCTTTTCATGTGCTTATTGGCCATCTGTATGTCTTCTTTGGAGAAATGTCTAAAATCCTGTGTATTTTTCAACTGGGTTGTTTGGGATTTTGTTGTAGATTTGTAAGAGTTCTTTATATACTCTAGATATTAATTCTTTATCAGAGATGAGTTGTAAATATTTTTTCTCATTCCATGGGAAAAAAAATCTGTTGATAGTGTTCTTTGGTAGACAAAAATTTTTATGAAATACAATTTATTTTTTGTCGTTGTTGCCTGTGCTTTTGGTGTAATCCAAAAATATATATATATTATAGCCAAATCTGATGTCATGAAAGTTCTCCCATGTTTTCTTTGAAGTTTTATAGCATTCTACCTCTTATATTTAGTTACTTTGTTTTATATGGCGTTACATTTTAATTTTATATAGGGGTAAGGGTTCAACTTCTTTATTTCATATATGAGCATCCAGTTTTCCCAATATCATTTGTTGAAAGATTGTCCTTATCCCACTAAATGGTCTTGCCACCCTTATTGGAAATCATTTGCCCATCTATGTGAGAGCTTATTCCTGAACTCTATTCTTTTCCTTCGGTCTATATGTCTGTCGTGATGCCAGTACCACCTTGTTTTGATTATTGTAGCTTTGTAAGTTTTGAAATCAGGAAATGTGATGCCTTCAACTTTGTTCTTTTTGAAGACTGTTATGACTATTCAGAATCCCTTGAGATTTTACATGAATTTTAGGATGAATTTTTCTATTTCTGCCACAAACATCATTGAGATTTTGATAGGGATTGCGCTGAATCTATAGATCACTTTGAGTATTATTGACATCTCAAAAATATTGTTGGCCAATCCATAAATACTGATATTGTGAAGCAAATTCACTATGCACTTGTTACCAACTTGTCTGAGTCCAGTGAGACAGAACACCCATACACACAGCAAGTTACATGAGGCAGGCTTATTATTACTTACAAATAGGCAGGAAGGGACAATGGAAGCCTGGGAGTCATTACAACCCAGGCTCCAAGGCTCAGGAAAGCTGCCTGGGGGAAGATGGAAACTTGTCAGAACATAATCCATTTGTACCGCAGCCGAGAGGCCCAGGAGAGTAGTTCATCTTTGGTTTTACACTCTAAGGGTAATAGAATTCGCGAGGCTAAAACATTGAAGGACGTCCTGTTTCTAGAGGAGACTGGAACAAAGCCTTACTATTCTAGTCACTTCCTCCTATATTCGTGTGTTGCATTCCCAGTACATTCTACAGTTATTCTTGAGAACTACAAGTGAGAATAGTGGAAGAACTGGGTTGGTTCAAGGCTACCTGGAGAAGTTTCCTGTGGATATTTTTCCATTTGTGTGCGTCTTCCTTAATTTTTTTCAGAATCGTTTTGTAGTTTTCAGTGTACAGTCTTTTATCTTCTTGGCTAAGTTTATTACTGAGTATTCTTTTTGATACCATTTAAATGGAATTGTTTTCTTAATTTCCTTTTGGTATTGTTCATTTTCGGTGTATATAAATTTAATTGATTTTTTTGCATGTTAATTTTGTGTCTTGAAAGTTTACTGAGTTTATTTGTTAGTTCTATCAGGTTTTATTATGTGTGTGTTCTATTTTTAGGGTGTTCCACATGTAAGACCATGTCATCTTATGGGATAATTTTATTCTTCCTTTCCAATTTAGATGTCTTTTATATTTTTCTTGCCTAACTTCTCTGATTAGGTCTTCCAATACTATGTTGAATAGAAGTGGCAAGGGTGGGCATCTTTGCATTGTTCCTGATGTTAGCAAAAAAGCTTTCAGTCTCTCATCACTCAGTATGATGTTAACTGTAAGCTTTTCATATATAGCCTTTGTTATGCTGAAGTAGTTTCCTTCTATTCCTAGATTTTTTAATTTTTTAATAAAAGGGAATTAAATTTTGTCAAATGCTTTTTTAAATGAATAACAATACTTACTTGTTGTCTTCATTTTATTTATGTTTCATATTATACTGATTAGTTTTAGTATGTTGAACTATTGTTGCTGTCCAGGAATGAATCCCACTTTATCATGTTGTATAATCCTTTGGCTTTACCACTGAATTTCGTTTGTCAGTAATTTGTGCAGATTTTTGCATCAATATTTATAGATGTATTGCTCTTTAACTTTTAAGTTTTCTGATAGCTTGAATAAATTAACTAAACTTGGTAGGAACCTGACACAATCAAAGGATGAAGAATTCTGATATTTCCATTCTGATTTTCTGTTGTTGTTTTTGTTGTTGTTGTCATTAGGAAACAAAACAATGTATTTAGCCTCTTATTTTCAACTTAAATTGAGGATAACTGTAGACCTTGCTGGGGAAAAGACAAACTCATAAGTAACTCATATTTGCTAGTTATAGATCTGACAAACGGACTTTTAAAATATTAATCAATGGTACATACAAGCAAGAGCAGTTTTTCTTTGTTTAGTAAATCTTTGCTCACTGACTTTTATTCAACTTACAAATTGTCCAGAAACATTTCACTATTCCACATGGCCCTTGTATTTCTTTTCCAAGTAGTTGGCTCTCTCAAATATAGAGATTTATTTGCTTAAAATAAAAAAAGCCATCTATTTTGCTGATATTCCATTTGCCTAAATAACAGCCATTATCATCCATTGTTGTATTAATGATGATTCAGTCACACTGTGACTTGCATCTAAAGGTGTCTGCCATAAATGTATTCATTAACTTAAAACAATCTGTTTCCTCCCAGTTCAAGAAACACAATATGTTATGTATCCACAAGCCTAAATATTAAAGAATAACTTCCTGTGTTTGCCTACAGGTATAATAGGTACACTGTTAAATGAGATGATGAATCAAGGTGTACTGCAAGCCATGGAGCTGTTCCAGTTAGGCACATCCCTGAGCTAAAGAAGGCACATAAAGATCTTTAAGTATTTTTATGTGACTTCACGATTTTAGTTCCAAGGCCTTTCATTTTTACCACCAATGAGAAATAAAACATCCTTTTGAGTTAGAGTTTGCAAAAATTTTACCTTCTTTTTATATCCCTACTGGTTCCTCTAACATATCAATGTTTTTCAATGTTTATGGTGTCTTCATTACTATAAAAATCATGCATACAAGTTTAAGAAAATTTGAAAATATAAAAATCACATTTATTATTATCCATAATCCTACCACCCAGAAATTATAATCAAATTAATCACTGGTATAATTTTTACCCTGTGATTAGAGCCAGTCCTACAGATTGTGGGAACCAGAGCAAATCAACCAGTGTGATGACTTCTTTCATTCAAATATTTGGACGTGGATAAAATCTGGTTTATAATAACAGTACAAGGAAGCATTAAATGGACCACAAAAACTCTAAAGGAAGTGATCTTTACGAGCAAAAAGTGGAGGAAGAATAATGGATAAATTAATATCACTTTTTCACATAAAACCTGAGGCTTCCTTTTGGTAGTTGAGAAGTTGGGTTTGAGTCAGATAAAAGGGAAAGAGTCTTAAACTGATGCGTTGTGTCAGCAGAAGCCACTGTAAATTGGCAGATTGTTCTAGCCATAAGAATAATCCAATGCCAACTTGACAGAGATTCTCCATAGAAATTCAATCAAAAACGGAAATTGCAGTTATTACGCCTGGATAATACCTGCTAATTTGCTTTTCCTACATGCAAAATGATTGTGAAACAAAATTACTGAATTCAAAAAGCTTTTTAAAAAACATTAATAGACAAAATTTTTTACTTAGCTTAACATGACTTTCTTCTCTCCGGAAGTGTGTGTTTATAGATAAACAATCTCTTGATTCTGACTTGCAAAAACACCCTAAATTCAACCTCTCTGAATTTCTTAAGGAGGAGCAATATCATATACTGTAGCTTTTTATCCAATACATGCTCAATAAATGTTTTCAAGGCCGGGCGCGGTGGCTCAAGCCTGTAATCCCAGCACTTTGGGAGGCCGAGACGGGCGGATCACGAGGTCAGGAGATCGAGACCATCCTGGATAACACGGTGAAACCACGTCTGTACTAAAAAAATACAAAAAATGAGCCGGGCGTCGTGGCGGGCGCCTGTAGTCCCAGCTACTCAGGAGGCTGAGGCAGGAGAATGGCATGAACCCAGGAGGCGGAGCTTGCAGTGAGCCAAGATCCCACCGCTGCACTCCAGCCTGGGCAACAGAGCGAGACTCTGTCTCAAAAAAATAAATAAATAAATAAAATAAATGTTTTCAGTGAATAATGAGATTACAGGGGGTACAGAGATGATACTGAATCGCCAAGTTTCTTAGTTACAAACTACAGAAACGAAATCTCTATAGAGAAAATGGCACTTTTGGGGAGGGTACCAGGAAGCTCACAAAATCAACTTCGGCCTTGAAACCCAAAGTCAAGAAACAAGTCCCACCAAAGCAAGCTGATGTCACAGGCAAATAATACCATAAGAATATTCTAGTTTACAAAAATGCCCCTGCTGCTGTCACAAACATCCCCCAAGCTTTCAATTCCCATGCATTCTGCATAACTGCCTTCAAAATTCTCTAAGTTCTAGATATGAGAATCCAACTGACCTAGCTGAAGTCATAGACTTTAACCTGGCAAATGGCTGGGGGCAAGGACTGGAAATATCTGCCCCAATGTGAGACTCAGCAGTAGGAAACAAGGCTCTCATTTTAAAATCCCTTCAAAATAGAAAGAGCCTTGGATGTGGGTAGCCAAAAATGACAAAATAAAAGTAATATTGCACTCACTGTGTCCCTACTGTGTCTCAGGCTTTGTTTGTAATTTTTTACTCAGTAACATTATGATCCTTATTGTGACTTCATTGTGACTATCCAAAGTCATTACTATTCACATGTTTTAGAGAATAAAACCAATTACAGAATTTGTTACTTGCCCAGATTCACACATCAAGTCAACACTGTAGTTAGGATAGGAAACTAGGCAGTCTGGATTCAAGGTCTGAGGCTCTAAGCATTGATCTATACTGAAGGCTCCAAAATACTCCTAAACATCTCCCTTCCCTGCTTGTTATAATCCCTGAAGTTTCAGCATGCGTGGTTGTAATCCTGTAATAAAAATCTTTATTGATCTATCAAAATATCCATACATGTGACCCATCTATACCATGAAATATGTTTACCATCTTTAAAACTAAAAAAGTAAAACTGATATTCCAAGACATGTGGTGAAGTTTTTGAAGTATTAAAATGTTGATATTATAAAATCAGAAATATGTATATGAGAACATATTTATGTATAAATGTTTAGAGGGAGACCAGAAAGATTAATATCAAACTATTGTCAGTAGTATAAGAGTGAATGGATGGACATTCATACTTACTTTATGTAGTTCTGTACAGTATGAATAAGTTAAAAAGAACTTTAGATTTTATCATCTAAAAACTATGAATATATGTAATTATTTATATTTCTATTAAGAGAAGCACTTTTTCTAGGATGTGATACCTGAAAGACAGTGGAAGAGCACTAAAACCAATTTAGCTGAAGAAAAAGAATGACACAGTTTTAGAGTCAGACTGACTTTCACTTTAATGTAGATACTGGAATTTTCTAAATGGCATTAGACTTCAACAGCCATTTCATGTCTTAGTTTTCCCATTTGTATAATGACAATAAGAGAAAAAAAATTAAAAACCCTATCTTGCTCCACTGTTTTAAGGATTATAGTTAGCATGGGTAAAGAGCCTGGCAGGTATCAGATGCCAGTAGATGTTAAAAATGCCACCAAATGCTTACTCTGAAGACACATCTGTGCCTAAGGCTCAGCAAGCTGAGGCATGCTGATAAAATATAGTGGGGAATGAGACCAAGTTCTGGAAAAAAAAAAAGAAATAAAGATCTGTCATATTTTCTGGGAAGCTCTTCAATTCCAACCTTATCTTTGAAAAGCAGCTTGCTCAAGGCCGTGTCTGGCTTATGTGACTTCCCCTTCACTTAAGCTTGTACTCCCATGGACCCAACTGCCAGGACACTAATCAGGCGGGATCTCTCTGGAACCCACATGCAAGTTTCTGTCCCCCTGCTCTCCTCCTCCACCACATTCTCCTTCTCTAGCTCCTCCTTCTGTTTTGTTCTTTATTTTATTTTGTGTAGTGGTTACCACAGTCATTTATTATTGATAAAATTAGGAATATGTTTGGAACATAATCCTCTCTTGGCAAGGCTGTGGAGAGAGAATATTTCAAAATTAAAACTCTTCTCTACCTTGACCAAGTAATCAAGATTGATGTCACCAATAGTAATGCATATTTATATTAAGCACCCCCTGATAGGATGTGATGAGAAGGGCATTCCACCTCTGTAATCGTCAACCCAAAAATGTATAACCCCAGTCCAATTATGAGAAAATATCAGCAAACCCCAACTGAAGAATATTCTACAATATATCTGACTAGTACTCTTCAAAAGAGTCAAGATTATGAAAGACAAGGAAAGACTGAGGAACTGTCATACAATATAGGAGACTAAGAAATTGTGGTGACTAAATGCAGTGTAGGACCTAGGATTGGACTCTGGAACAGAAAAAGGATTCTAGTGAAAAGTCTGGTGTTTAGTTAATAGTATTATAACAATGTTAATCTCCTGATTCTTATCATTATACTATGATTATGTTTGATGTTAGCATTAGAGGAAAGTGAACATAGGGCAATAAGATACTCTCTGTTATCTTTGCAACTCATCTGTAAATCTAAAAATATTCAAAATAAAACATTTAAAAATGATTGCTAATGTTTTGGTTTTTTGTGGGTTTTGCAGTTGTTCACGTTGTTTATTTGGTTCGTTTTTGAGACAGAGTCTCATTCTGTTGCCCAGGTTGGAGTGTAGTGGCATAATTACAGCTGACTGCAGCCTCCACCTCCCAGGCCCAAGTGGTCCTCACCTCAGCCTCCTAAGTAACTGAGAACACAAGTGTGTGCCACCACTTTTTTGTTTTGCTTTGTATTTTTGTAGAGATAGGGTCTCACTATGTTGCCCAGTCTGGTCTTGAACTCCTGGGCTCAAGCAATCCTCTCACCTCAACCTCTCAAAGTGTTAGGATTATGGAGTGAGCCACTGTGCCTGGCTTGATTCCTAAAGTTGATGAGCTATAGCCGGTTTTGATGACTTTATTGCCTAAATAGTATTTCTTCATTTTCACAATTCATCGTACTTATACAAAGGCTTTAATTTTAATCCAAAACACTGCCCCATCGATTATCACCATATTTCTCTTTAATAACTTAGATTTTTTTATCTCTTTAAAATGTATAAACTGCCTTTATAGACACTCTCTCACCTAATCTTACAACAACTGCTTCCGGTGGACAAAGCAAGAATCCTCACTGCCACATTAAGGATGAGAAAAATAGTGACAAAGACAGTTTAAGAGATTCACTTTATGGTATATGAGTTAGTGACAATCTTAAGGAGAATATGGTTTGGTGCAATTCAATAATACTCTTTTTAAAAAGAGCAAAGAATCTGAATAGACAGTTCATCAAGAAAGATATACTATACAAATGGATAAAAGCACACAAAAGACGCTTGACATCGTTAGTTGTCAGGGAAATTAAGATCAAAACCACAAGAACCCATCACTTTACACCCACCAGGATAGCTAGAATTAAAATTTAAAACTCAACAATATTGGTGAGGATGTGAAGAAATCAGAACGGTCATACACTTTTGGTGAGAAGATAAAGAGAAAAGTCACTTTTGAAAATTGTCAGCAGTTCTTCAAATGATTAATTGTCAAGTTACCATAGGATCCAGCAATTCTACTGACTACATATTCGAGAAAAATGAAAACATATGTCTACAACAAAAACTAATACATGAATGTTTCTATCAGCGTTATTTATAATAGCCAAAAGTTGAAAATAATCCTATTGTCTGCCAAGAAAAGGATGAATAGACAAATGTGTTATAGCCATAGGACGAAATATTATTTGGCCATGAAAAGTAAAGAAGTACTGATAGGTGCTACAAATGGATATATCTTGAAAACATTATGCTAAGTAAAAGAAACCTATCACAAAAGACCTCATACTATTTGATTCCACTCATATGATAGTTCAGAATAGGGGACTCGATAGAGAAAGGGTAGATTTGTGGTTGCTTAGGGCTAGGAAAAGGGTGTAGGAATTGCTAAAGAATGTGGGGGTTTTTTGAGGTGATGAAAATGTCTAAAGTTGACTGTGGTAATAGCAAAGACATGGAATCAACCTAGATGCCCATAAATGGTGGACTGCCTAAAGAAAATGTGGTACATATACATCATGAAATACCACACAGCCATAAAAAGGAATAAAATCACGTCCTTTGCAGCAACATGGATGCAGCTGGAGGCCATTATCCTCAATGAATTAATACAGGAACCAAAAACCAAATACCACATGTAAGTGGGAGCTAAATATTGAGTACACATGGATACAAAGAAGGGAACAATAGATGCCAAGATCTGTTTGAGGGTGAAGGGTGGGAGGAGGCCGAGGACCGAAAAACTACCCATCAAGTACTATGCTGATTACCTGGATGACAAAATTATCTGTACACCAAACCCCCATGACATGCAATTTATCCTTGTAAAAAACCTGAACATGTACCCCCTTGAACCTAAAATAAAGGTTGGGAAAAAAATAAGATGACAAATGGGCAAAATCTACAAACACATAATTCATAAAAGAAATAAAAGAAATTCGCTCATCTCCTATTAAACAATCTTGTGGCCACTTTGACATAAGTTTCTAGCACCTGCATAAAAGTTCCTGAGTGACTTACAGACGCCTAATAAATACATGAGAATTTTTTAAAATGTACTGTGGTGATGCTTAAACATATCTGTGGATGTACCAAAAGCCATTGAATTGTATGCTTCAAACGGGTGAATTGTATGGTGTGTGAATTATATCTCAATAAAGTTGTTTTGAAAAATTAAAATTAAAACATTATTTTCCACAATGAGTCAAGTCAGAAATAAAAATAAGCGAATAAAACAGTTGGCTTTCCTCATGATGCTCAAATCTAATGGATTAAGTAATTAATAATTGTGTAAAAACCGTGGTCTAGACATTCTAATTCTTAAACCATGAATTTTTTTTACATGTAATATAAATCATCCAGCTGAGTAGTCAGGCAATTATCCCCATTTTCAAAGCAGGAAAGCAACACATATGCTCCATAGACGATCCATCTCTTTATTTTTTTTTTTATTTTATTTTTTTTTGAGACGGAGTCTCGCTCTGTCACCAGGCTGGAGTGCAGTGGCACAATCTTGGCTCACTGCAACCTCCACCTCCCGGGTTCAAACAATTCTCCTGCCTCAGCCTCCTGAGTAGCTGGGACTACAGGCGTGCACCACCACACCCAGCTAATTTGTGTATTTTTAGTAGAGACAGGGCTTCACCATGTTGGCCAGAACGGTCTTGATTTCGTCTCCATCTCCTGACCACGTGATCCGCCCACCTCGGCCTCCCAGAGTGATGGCATTACAGCGTTGAGCCACCACACTTGGCCCATTTCTCCAGTTCAACAATACCAGACCAAGATGAAAGAAAAGAGAGAAGGAAGTATTAGCCATGTACTTAATGAAACACTACCTTCAGCCACAATCCTGACACTTCGAAGGCTCTGTTCATCCTTGCTACAGGTAAGATGTCTCATTCTGAAAATTCTGGAAGTGTAAATAGCGAAGAGTAACCCACAAAAAGGGCATGCCTTTATAGAATGTAAACTCTAGCTTAACACTTACACGTGGTGATGAGCATACTTGAAAATACTTTGTGCCTGATCTTTGGTTGATGGCATTTGTTCATTTAATATGCACGTGGAGGTAAAGAGTCAAGCTCTTTCCAGCAGAAAAACAACATATATGTGTGCATTCAATTATATATAATCATATATAATTACATTTAAATATGTAACATATGTTATATATATATACATATATACATATAACAATCCCCAACAGAAAAGAGATGTAGTTTCAATATTCTCAATTTTAAAAGTACATACATATATTTTTTCTCAGTCTGCAATGTTTGAAATTCGTATCAATTTTAGGATTCTGTAATTAAGCCTAAGTTTGGGAATAGCTATTGAATATCTAAATGGAGACACACAAAGGTTCTCTACGGTCTGGATCTCTCCTAGTTGAGAAAAACAGTGCTCCAAGTAGAAAAGTTGATATTGTCATTTGATAGTACTTTCCGAGTTAAAGTAAAATAAAAAACTATAAACAGAAAATAGTTCTAAAATTTTTAATTCCCTTTTTATATTTCAGAAGTTTCTTTGATATTGTCAGTACCTTGAGATCAGTGTGAGCATAAGTTATCTCACATAGAAAAACAGTATGGGGTATATGAGATATCTTGCTACAAGCTATTATGTAGCCATATAAATAAATAAATAATAAATGGTTACAAAAAGAAAAACAACACGGTATAGGTGAAAGAAGTTAAATTTAGGAACTGGGGCAAACCTGTATTCATTCTGGCTCTGCCATCTACCCGCTGTGCAACTTTGAAAAAGTTGCTGAAACTCTCTGAGCCTAAAGCTTATCATGTGTCTGTAGAGTTCTCTTTTAACTTGCAGAAGTTAGTTTTGTTGTCTTTGCTAAAGATCACTTCAGAGGCACTCTAGCTCTTCTTCTGCAAAGTTAATCATATGAAAGGTGAAAAATCAACTTGTCTAAAGAATACAGGGGGCTCCTGGGAAGATTTTAACTGATATTCTTCAACATCTCCCTGGAATTCAGAATTAACACAATTCATAGATATAAACTAATATGTCTGTGAGAATTACCAGGAGCAAGAAATGATAGGAAGCCTCCTGAGATTGAAGATAAAGAGAAATAAAGCTGTTGGCCATAGTTAAAATAGGCATTTTTGACATGAGGTTCTATAAATATAATTCGAATGGTCCATATATTTAAATAGGGAAACAAGAGTGCATTTAACTGAAATTTAATATTTGTTCTGTAGTGAATGTAGAAAATAAACAACAGCATCATTAATCATATTGATAACTGTCACTAATAGACATCACAAATAATTTTCTCTCCTATTTTATTTGTTTCAGATATCTCAAAATATTATGTACTCATTACTCCAACTTGGAAATTATTAGACATGCCACTAGAGGTTATTTCATCCATTATAGAGAAGCACCTATATCAGATAGTTGGGTATAGGTGCTTCTTTTAGATTATAGTACTTTGACCATTGTATTTCAATATAACTGGTTTCCTTGGTAATCCTATGTATTTTATTTTGTACATTTAAAATCTATTTTGATATGGTATTCAGAGGCTTGTGCCAAAAGTGTCTGTAGCACAAAAATGTTAAGGGTCCCTAGCTTAAGGCAGGTTCCAAAGCCTTGGGCAGCTGCTTTGGAAATGCTGGTGCTGATTTCTCTGGTCCCATAACAGTGCTCAGTTCCAGTGTTCTGTGAAATAACGCTGAGCGCCACCAGGTAGCTGGAAAGAAAGCCCTAGGGGAGGGCACAGGGCCATCCACCATAGATCTGAGAAGGTGCAAAGAGCCTTTATGGGAAGAAAGACCTTTTTTTTTTCACCAGATCCCCTGTGGCAGCAAGAAATGTTTGTGTCTGCTCCTCACTTGGGAAGAGAAGTTGGACTGGCCATCCTATTAGACTAAATAAAACCCGGGGTCTCTTTTTGGAAGGAAAACATTAAAGAAGCACCAAAAGAGAGTTACTGGACCTCATACCAGTATGGCAGTTGGGTGCTTGAGTAGCTACATATATATAAACCAATGGAGCAAATTATGTTTGCAAAGTATAAAAATATATCAAATTGCAGGCCAGGCACGGTGGCTCACACCTGTAATCCCAGCACTTTGGGAGGCCAAGGTGGGCGGACCACCTGAGGTCAGCAGTTTGAGACCAGCCTGCCCAACATGGTGAAACCCCACCTCTACTGAAAATACAAATATTAGCTGGGTGTGGTGGCGCACGCCTATAATCCCAGCTACTCGGAAGGCTGAGGCAGGATAATTACTTGAACCTGGGAGGTGGAGGTTGCAGTGAGCCGAGATCACGCCATTGCACTCCAGCCTGGGCAACAGAGCAAGACTCCATCTCAAAAAAATAATAATGTGTGTGTGTGTGTCTGTGTGTGTGTGTGTGTGTGTGTGTGTATAAAATTGCAGTGGGACTAAACAAGGTGGGCAAATAGCCACCTAACATAGTGTCCGGAACAGAAAATGCTAAAGGTATTTCAGTACCTTCATCTTCCTAAATACCTCCCACCCTCCCGCCACCATTACAGATACACAAAAGTAGAGAGAAAGAGACAGTTTAAAACAGCGGTAGTCCTGTTTCAATTATTCTTTGCTATTAAAAATAAGCAAACTCAAGTTAAAATTCCAAATAATAACAATTAGCTACATTTTACATATATTCAGAAAATAAGACAAAGAAACTGTGTTTCTTTCCTAAAATCACACAGCAAGTTGAGGATCAGTCTAAGATCTCGTATAGCCCACTGGCTCCTGCATTAACCCAGGAATGCTTCGTTTGTATCTGTGTATTCAGCTGGGAACTTGAAGGTTCATTTGCATGGTGAGTGTTTTATTTTGTTCGGTTTGGTTTGCATGAGAACGTGGCTTACCCATTCATGATTCTTTCCAATTTTACCTCATTTACTGAAGGCACTAGAAGAAAGCCATCCTGTAGTTTCATAGGCAGACAAGGCAACAGATAAATCATTTCCACTTTAGGACACCCAGACCCTCAGCCTATTGTCTTTGTGATTCAGAACTGTCAGGAGAGAGATTTCTAAAAAGCTGTTGAAGTCTTCAGGTTCACACTACCATGTGTTGGTCTGCCAGGAATTTGGCCCTCCCAAGCTTCATGGCTTGAGCTTTTGTTCCAGGCTCAGACAACCTGACGATAGGCCCTCACTGATTGAAATAATGAGAAAGTAGACAGCAGTATGAAAGCCACTGTCAGGATTCTACATATTTATAGTTTAAAATGAAATTTATTAGAGTAAAGCTGTTCTTCTCTCCCTTCCTCACACCGCTGACCTGCCTGCTGAGTGTTTCTCCCTTCAAGTCTGCCCTTAATTCAATTCACTCAAATGATGTTTATCAGTTATATATTGTGCTAGACATGGTATTATTCACTCTAGATAACAAATGAGGTGCAAAAGAGACACATCCCCTGTCCTGGAGCTAACAGGCCAGTAAGGGAAACGGCCATTCTTAAAAATTACATATAAATACAAACACTACATAAATACAGCCCACACAGCCAACTGTACTAAATGCAAAGAAAAGACCACAATTCAATGAGAGATAATAGTGGAAACCTGGTTCAAGATGGGAGATCAATGAAGGCTTTTCTGAGGAAGTATCGTTTTATCTGAAAACTGAAGAATGATGGATGATGTATATAGGATAGGGAGCAGAGAATATGTGGGAAGATTTCCAATTAGAAAGAGAAGCTTATGTGAAGAAATGAACAAGAGAAATAATTTCCCAGAGGTTACATGATGCAGCTTATTTCAATACAAATGTCTACATTCAGAATAAGGCAAAAAATCTGAATTCTTCAAAGTTGAACAGACTGAAGTCAAGTCCTGGCATAGTCCCATCACCTATATGAGTAGAATCCTCTACTCCCCATGTGTTGAGTGGTTGCTGAGCTGCTGGAAATGTCCCAGAGAAAGAGAGATGCCATCGGTCTTGGATTATTTAATATACTGTGTCACTTTTTATTAAAGAGTTTAAAACTGCATTGATTTATGATATTGTTTAGATGTTCTTGCAATTTATTATTTGATACTTGGTTTTCACAAGTTTATGCATATACACTTTTCATTTAGGATTTGTTGGAGTTCTCATGAACACTCTAGGCTACTGCAAAACCAAAAATTAAAGTGTGAGATGTACACATGTATTTTCATAGCTAAGCATGTGAACCCACTCCTCTTGTACTATGCTGTAAGGAACAATGGAAATAGTCATTTTTCAAAGTATTTGTATATTTATAAAATTTCAAATATCACTTAGTCCTAACATATCATGTTCTACTGTGGAAAATCATACCAGAAAGACCAAAAAATCCTGCTGCTTTGTTTCATAAATATTTATCACAATGTATGTATCCTGGCAGTCAGTTGCACTCTCTCTCCAAATTCTGCATAGAATCTTTTGGAAACTGGGCTTCATGAAAGAAATTTTATTTAACTGGTAGCTCTTAGTTCTCAAAAATAGGTTTATTCGGCCGTGAGAACAATTCCAAAGGGGAGACAAGAATTCCTCCACCTATATGGTAGTTTTGAATTGCTTAGCATCTTATTTACACTTGACTATCTATCAGGATGATAGATTAGTTACGTTCCTGTTTAAGTTTACTCTCTTCCTATTTAAGACTAAAACATATATCACAACTCATTTGTGTATTTCCATATTTTCACTTGTGTAAATCAGAGTAAGGAGTCAAAAACTTCATAAATACACAAAACTGCTCCTTACAGTCCCGTATATTCCCCATTGCTCATGGGATAATATTTAGCATCTAGCATCCTCGGTACTGAATGTGAGGGTCTTTACAACACAGCCACCTCCATTACAACATTATCTCTGCCACTTCCTCCTTTTCTCTTCATCTCTTTTATATTCCAGCTTTGCTTGACTTATTGCCATTTCCAAAACATGCCATGTTCTTCCAAGATTTATACCATTCCCTCTATCTGTTTTACTTGCAAAACAGATAGCTCTCACATCCATATTGTTTTATATGCTAATGAATATAACAGAACAGATAGTTCTCACATCCATATTGTTTTATATGCTAATGTTCTTGGTCTAAGGCAAAAAGTGTCACTGCCTTATTTATGTGTTATAATACTTTTATAACCACTATCATATCACATACTTGTTTTTATATAATCATTCACTTGTATGTATGTTTTCCCAACTAGATTCTTAATTTTCTTAAGAAGCTAACAGACCAGTTATATATTTTGCTTTAGATTCATGCCTTCTACAAAGCCTACCAAAATATTTGGCATACAATAAGCCCTCAAGAAATGTCTACTGAATTAAGTTAAACATTATTCTAGAGGCCTGTGCAATAAATCATTGGCATCATCCAGCTTCTCACAATTTCATTGCGTATTCTTCAAATCAACATTTAGAACAACAATTAGATTACAGTGCATAATTTTCCCCAATGGGTGGGGCATTTTAACCAGTCTTGCCCATTTTTTTTCTTGTGATGTCATTGGGGTGCCTTGAACAGGCAGTCAAATTCCACACACAGAGCAGTCCTTTGTTCTTATCAACATCTCACAGCCTGTGAAGCTCTCAGTGTGCCTCTGTCCTTTGCCACAAACATGAGGTTCAAATTCCCTCTCATGGCCATAGTCCTGGAAATTGCCATGATTGTTTTATTTGGATTATTTGTTGAGTATGAAACGGACCAGACTGTTCTCGAGCAGCTCAACATCACCAAGTCAACAGACATGGGCACATTCTTTGAGTTATATCCTCGTGAGTAGGCAATTTACTACTTACTATACATTTTTGGGTTCTTCAGTTTCTCAGAATGTAAAACAATTGAATACTATAAACCCTTGAGCTCTTTGTAGAATTATATGATGGTTATGAGTTCTAAGGATATTACATGTTTGTACTGTGACATCTGGTCTTCTTCTCTGTGATTAAGGTGTTTGGTTAGAACTTGTTCCTATTAAAATATCAGAACAAGCTGAAAATTAAAATAATTGATGCCTTTTATATCGCTTATCTACTGCTAAATGACCTTTTTCCTTCAGTTGGTCACTAGTTCTGTAAAGAAAAGTATCACACTTCCTTTGCATTCCCCACTGAAAGGGCCAAAGGTAACTTTGGAGGACAGAGAGTTCTAAGAAAATGGAGTTATAAGAAGGGAACCCTAGATTTCATGTGAGGACCCTAAGGAGTGAGAAGGGGTATTTAGTATGATGTAGGAAGTTAATGGAGTTTTAATCAAAAAGGTGTACTCAGAGTTTTACAATATTCTGAAAGGAAGTCGGTTTGCTCCTTTGAGATGAAAAGAGATGTGTGAATACTTAGCATATTTTAAAAACAAAATCCTTTCTTAGGAGTGATGATTGAGCAAATAGAGAAATTCAGTTTCAAGTTTGGAAGGGTAGGCTGTAAAATAGTTAATATAACAATGATAACTACCATTTACTGAGTCCTTATTATAAACCAACACATCCATTACTTCATTAGCCAGGAAGGGAGACAGTAGTATGTCACTATTATATAGACTATTTGCTTTTCTTAAGTAAGGTTCAAATAATCTAAAAAATTTAAAAATTATTTAAAATGGTATAATGTTTATTACACTTCATAGCATATGTCTAAGCTTTTTAAAAAACAATTTGACACTCTTTTTTTAATTCCAACATTTTTTGAGGGAATTAATATAATGGGGGTATTCTCATATAGAAATAATAGCCTAGAGTTGCTAAGTGACATAGCAAAAATATAAAATTGAAAGTTAAGGACAGAGTTAGGATAATAAGACAGAGAAAACTAGACTCCAAGTCTAGCTGTCTTTACACTGCATAGATGTCCGAGAGGGTTCTTGATTAAATAAGTTTTATAATTTGCAAGTTAGAGAATAAAGCAGAAAAAATTCTGTTCAGCTATGTATGCTTTTGTACATTTCATTCATTCATCCATTTATTCATTTAGTACCTATTTTATTAAGCACTAAGCATGTGCTACAGCAAATTTATTCAAAAATAAAACAAATATGATTCTTTTATCCTAAGACTCCACTATCTAATACACTTGTAAACAAAGAGATGCAATACAATGTTAAAAATGCCAAAAGTATGATCTAAGATTAATATGATTTAAATAAAGTTATCTTAAGACTCTAAGAGCTGAATAATTGTATCACTCAAGCTGAACTTTCTAAGTTCCAGCATCAAAGCTCCCAGGTAAAACTTCAATTCACAATTTGAGATCAAGACCAGGTTGAAGGAAAGTCACTAAACATGGTCATTTTTCAGTAGCCTAGCAATAAATGTATAATTTTTGGACATCTAGTGTGCAGCATAATGATGATAGTTAACAATACTGTATGGATACTTGTAATTTGCTGAGCGAATATTGCTTCAATTTAATCTGACCCCCCACCCCGCCCCCCACCCCCAACACACACAGGTATACACACACACACACAGACACACACACAGGTGTACACACACAATGGTAACAATGTAGAGGTAATGAATGTGTTAACTAGCTTGATTGTAGTGATCATTTCACAAAGTATACGCATATCAAAATGTCAAGTTGTGTACCTCAAATGTATATAATTTTATATGTCAATTATATCTCAATAAATCTGTTTAAAAATATAGTTTAGTAGTCACATCACTCTTCTACACCACTTGTAAAAATACGAAAATTTATTGATTTTATTATTCATGAATAAAATATTTATTAAGCTACCAATTCTTGCAAGCAATCTTCAACTCTCTCAAGCTTGTAGGCACTAGGCAGTGAATAAAACAAACAAAATGGGATTCCATTGTGTATATATGCCACATTTTTTTTATCTATTCATCCACTGATGGATACTTAGGTTGATTCCATATCTTGGCTATTGTGAATCGTGCTGCAATAAACATAAGAGTGCAGATATCTCTTTCTCTTCAATATACTGATTTTATTTTCTTTGGAAATATCCCTAGTAGTGTGATTGCTGGTTCATGTGATAGTTATATTTTTCAGAAACTTCCATATTGTTTACATTATAATTTACATTCCCACCAACAGTGTGTAAGGATTTCCTTTTCTCTGCATGGGGGTAGAGAATATGATGATTACTAGAGACTGGGAAGGGTGTTGGAACAGGGAAAGTGATGAAGAAAGTTTGGTTAATGGCTACAAATATACAGTTAGATAAAAGGAAAAAGTTCTAGTGTTCGTAGTACAGTAAGGTGACTGTAGTTAATAACAGTATATTGTATATTTTGAGATAACTAGAAGAGAAGATTTGAAATGTTTCCTATACAAAGAAATGATAAATGTTCAAGGTGATGGATATCCTGAATAACATGATTTGCTTATTACAATTCATATGCATTTATCAAAATACCATCCACATGTATCCCATAAATTTGTATAAATATTATGTATCAATTTTAAACAGAAAAGAAAATGAAAAAAAGACAAAATGGGCAAAGTCCATGTCCTCAGGAAGTTTACATTCCACAGGGGAAGGCAGACAAGGAGATATGTGACCAGACACATCTGAATGACTAAATGTATACCATATATTTAGATGGTTTAAAAAAATGCCATGGCTGTAAACGAAGCAAGATTAGGGACATAAATGCATTTGGACAAGAGATGTTTTTTCAGCCTCTCTCCACCAGGGTTATGTGAGAGAACAAAATCCTAATAACTCAAGGCATCCATTGCATGCAATTAATTAACTTGTCTCCTATGCACCTAGAATGCCACGAAGTGAAATTTTACATGAAAGGTAGCCTTCATTCATTCAAAATGCTGTCCATAACCGAGTCTATACACAATTAAAAGTTCTCTCTTCAGTAAAGGTGGGTCTCAAGACTCAAAATTCTGGAAAATTCTCATCTTCCAGTTCAGTTATATTATTCCTGCTTAAAATCTTTTGTGGAAAAGACTGAGAAAGTACATGACTGAGGTGTTATATACATATATATGTTATATGTATTTCCCTACATTTCAAATAATTGACTTACACAAAGTTTATGTAATGGTATAAGTTAATGGACAACAGATTGTTAATATTCATTAACAGAAAACACTGTTCAAGTCAAATGAGTAAACATTTTGGGTGTCTACCTAGTTCCATGCCCAGTGCCAGTGCAGGGATTCAAGCAAAGAAAAGGCTCCGTTCCTCCCCAAGAAGTTCACAGTACACTATGATAGTTCTCAATTGTAGTGTGGTAAAAGATTTGAGTATTTCAAAAATAAGTGAAATTGTATATTAATCTACATTTTAAGTAAACTACAGAAAATACAAATTTATTCTCATCACTTGTATTCTGTCATGCTTTTTTAAACAGTAGAGAAGGGAATTAGGTTATAGAACCCTTGGATTTGCACACAACCCTAAGCACAATCATGAAACTATGTTATGTACCTGAATATCATGTTTCATGCCATGAATAACCCCTGAGATACTCATTTGATAAACTAGCTATACTCCATGGTTTTTGGCTTCCATAGCACCTATCAAAGTGCTGGTCACCCTGTTGAGTCAAATAATTTAACAAGCACTGAAGTTTGACTGTGTCTGTCAGCTAATCCTTGCTAACATGTAGACGGACTAGAGAAAATTAAGGTTAAAGAGAAGGCTCTCTGGGGACTGTTTACATTTTATTAGAGATTCCACAGATGCTAGGTATTTAATATCTAGGGGACATTAAAACAGTATTAATGATCTTTTTATACTCTGTGGCATTAAAAATCCTTTAGTTTATCTTGTACTTTGATTGGCTCATTTACTCATGTGTCACACTATAATACTGTTACATTGTTCATTTGAAAAATATTGATTCACTGACTTATACAGGTCTTCTAAATGTTGACATATTTCCATATAACATAAAGAAGAATATTCGTTAATATCATCAACAGTCTCTCTAGAAAAGCCTTGCCAAGTATCAGGAAGTTGATAAGCTTGTGATAGCAGACCCAAATTTTCTGAAATTCTAATTTTTTAAAAACTGAGAATATATCATAGCTATAAATACTGTCAGTTATTTAAACTGAGATGATAGCCTTATTTCATGCATTTTTCAGAAAATATCTGCCAGACACTCAAGTCTGAGAAGCAACAATATATGTGTCAGTCTTTCTTTCAAGCAACAATAGAATCTTATTAAAATGTTTCTTTTTCAATTAGCAACTCAATAAATCACAGAAGTGCTTCTTTTCTGAGATACCATCACATTTCAGTAGTGCTTTACATATATTTGTATTTCACCAGGCTGATTCGTACATATTAAAAAGGCATGTCATACACGAAAGGCAAATACGATCCTAGAATTGTCATGAAAATAGTTTTAACTTCTCAGACTCCCTGAAAGTCAGTCTGCAGGATACCCAGATATCTGTGGATCACACTTTGGGAACCACTGAAGATAGAGGTGAACTGGCAAAGATCTACATATCACTTGAAATCATTTCATGACTTTCACCAAAAGATTCAGCAAATCTTCATGTTACAAACACGTAGCTGATTTGTGCTGTGTAAACAATTCCTAGGAAATGGTTTGCTGCTGTTTTGTTACCTGGAATTGTCATGGTAACTGAATTAATATACTGTCTGTAATACATGACCTAACAATAAGATACTAATCTCTAGCAGAACCAATGTGATGCCTTTGAATTGAACAGTTTTGCCTACTTAAAAGGCCTGGAAGCCATGGGCACAAATAGAACTAAGACCTTGGATTTGAAATATCATTCCCCACTCAGGGACTCATTGGAGAAGTTGCTGGCTCCAGGTTGGGGCAAAGAAAGCACAAGGTAACCCAAGTGCTTAAAGACTAACAGGGCCATGTGAAAAGCACACAGGATCCTGCTTGAATGGGGCATCAACAGGCCAAATTAGGAATACATAGAGTGTTAAAATAATAATGACATAATGGTAATAGAAATTCAAATAAGGAAAAAGGGATTCAATAAGCCCATAGAAATATTGCATGAAAGAGAAAATAGGAGAAGGAGGAAGCTCTTCTTTGTAGAAGAATACTAATTAATATAAAAGGAGAATAGACATAGAAAATTACAATTCTGAAATTACCAATGTAATAATTCATTTCAGCAATGTTCATCATGGAAGCTAAAATCATTGGGTGAAAAGTTATTGGATAGCATGGCATTCACATGGTCTGAAAGAGTCACCCAGAGATTACTTGATACTTACAGGGTCAAAGTTACATTTACAGTGGAGAGATCTGGCAACACTGTCTTAACCAAGTGGTCAAACCTACCATTATCAGTAATAGGAAAAACAAATTATGTGCTTCCTGGTGTGATCTGGTGGGAAGTACACAATACCGTCTGTATAATATTCTTGCCAAAAATATTTAGTCTGATTCTAATCATGGTGAAACAATCAAACAAATCCAAATTGTAGGGCATTCTGCATAAAAAATGAAATAATACCAGCAATGAAAAGCGTGTAAGAGAACTGCTCTAAATCAAAGGCTTCTAAAGACACATGACAAAGAAAATGTATGAAGCTTGAGTGAATAATTAATCCATAAATTTTATAAAAAGACAGTCTGGGGATAGTTGGAGTAATCTGAATATAATTCTATATTAGATCATATTATTATGTCGATGTTGGCATTTCTTGGATGTGATGCTGATATTATGGTATTTAGAATGTCCTTTTACTCAGGAGATGTACACACACACACAAACACAGAAAGCAAGTGTGAAAATATTAATAACTGATAAATCTGAGTGAATAGTATGTAAGAGTTTATTGTATTCTCTTTTCTAAATATTTGAAATATGTAAAAATAACATATTTTGAGGGAGGAAGGAAGATACTGCCCTAAGGATACTATTCTCTCAAAAAAGATGAGCTTAGAATACAACCCCACTGGTTCAAAAGACTGGAACTCACTAAGGCCAAAAAGTTATATGTATAGCAAACTACCTCGCCAGCCTTGAGCCACTAAAAAGCTGGCCCTCATCAGTAATCTATTTATTTATGAATAACTGAGGCAGTTCCTAAAAAGCTACAGGTGGCAGACTTTCTGTTGAGTTCTCTGAGACAAGCCACCTAATGACTCCTATCTTCAGACTTGCATTCACTTTCTCCTGCAAAAGTGTCTAACTGGCAGTATTCCATAAAGTCTATTTGAATAACTGACAAATGAGCACACAGAGCAACAAAACAGACAAACAAATGAAATAAAACAAGAGGGATATGCACAACATGGGTAACATTCAGAGAATGATTCTTAAAAGGTATCTAGAAGATTTGCAGGTAAAGGAGTATTGGGGCTGGGCTCATACCTGCACTTTGGGAGGCTAAAGCAAGAAGATCACTTAGGCCCAGGAGTTTGAGATCAGCATGGAAAACATAGTGAGACCCTGTCGCTACAAAACATAAAATAAAAAATTAGCTGAGTGTGGTAGTGTGCACCTGTAATCCTAGCTACTCAGGAGGCAGAGGCAGGTCAAGGCTGCAGTGCGTTATGTTCATGCCACTGCACTCCAGCCTGGGCAACAGAGCAAGACCCTGTCTCTCTCTCTCTCTCTCTCTCTCTCTCTCTCTCTCTCTCACACACACACACACACACACACACACACATACACACACAAAGTGTTGGATGTGAGATGGAGCGGACATCATTCCAAGCAGCTGGCATATATACATATCTATATAGGAAATAGAAGAAAAGGAGAGTGTTGTTTCATTTTGTTTCTTTTGAGTGGTAGAGAGTGTTAGAATAATCAGTTACATTTTAACATTTGAGTTATTAAGTGATATGGTTTGGCTGTGTCCCCAACCAAATCTCATCTTGAATTGTAGTTCCCACAATTCCCACATGTCGTGGGAGGGACCCAGTGGGAGGTAATTGAATCATGAGGGCAAGTGTTTCCTGTGCTGTTCTTGTGATAGTGAGTCTCACAAGATCTGATGGTTTTATAAAGGGGAGTTCTCCTACACCAGCTCTCTCACCTGCCACTGTGTAAGACATGAGTTTGCTCCTCATTTGCCTTCCACCACGATTGTGAGGCCTCCCCAGCCATGTGGAACTGTGAGTCAATTAAACCTCTTTCCTTTATGAATTACCCAGTCTCAGGTATGTTTTCATTAGCAGTGTGAGAACAGATTAATGCAGTAAATTGGTACAGGTAGAGTGGGAGGCTGCTGTAAAGATACCCGAAAATGTGAAAGCAACTTTGGAACTGGGTAACAAGCAGAGGTTGAAACAGTTTGGAGGGCTCAGAGGAAGACATGAAGGTGTGGGAAAGTTTGGAAGTTCCTTGAGACTTGTTAAATGGCTTAGACCAAAATGGTGATAGTGAGATGGGGAACTTGTTGGGAACTGGAGTAAAGGTCACTCTTGCTATACAAAGAGGCTGGCATAGTTTTGCCCCTCCCCTGAAGATCTGCAGAACTTTGAACTTGAGAGAGATGATTTAGGGTATCTGGTGGAAGAAATTTCTTAGCAGCAAAACATTCGACAGGTGACAGAGCATAAAAGTTTAGAAAATTTTCAGCCTGATGATGCAGTAGAAAAGAAAAACCCTTTTCCTGGGGAGAAATTTAAGACAGCTGAAGAAATTTGCATAAGTAACCAGGAGCCAAATGTTCCCTCATTACCAAGACGATGTGGAAAATGTCTCCAGGGCATGTCAGAGACCCTCATGGCTATCCCTCCCATCACAGGCCAGGAGGCCTAAGAGGGAAAAATGGCTTCATGGGCCAGGCCCAGGGCTTCCCTGCTCTATGCAACCTCAGGACATGGGGCTCTGTATCCCAACTGCTTCAGCTCCAGTCATGGCTAAAAGGGGTCAATGTACAGGTCCGGCTGTTTCTTCAGCGGGTGCAAGCCCCAAGCCCTGGCAGTTTATATGTGGTATTGGGACTGTGGGAACACGGAAGTCAAGAATTGAGGTTTGGGAACTTCTGCCTAGATTTCACAGGATGTATGGAAGTGCCTGGATATCCAGACAGAAACTTGCTGCAGGGGAAGAGCCGTCATGGAGAACCTCTGCTAGGGCAGTACAGAAGGGAAATGTGGGGTGCAAGCCCAAACACAGAGTCCCTACTAAAGCACTGTGTAGTGGAGCTGAGAAGAGGGCCACCATTCTCCAGACCCCAGAATGGTAGATCCACTGACAGCTTGCACCGTGCCCCTGGAAAAGCCACAGACACTCAACTCTAGCTGTGAAAGTAGCCTGGAGAGGGGGCTGTACCCTGAAAAGCCACAGAGGCAGAGCTGCCCAAGGCCATAGGAGCCCACCTCTTGCATCAGTGTGACCTGGATGTGGGCCATGGAAGCAAAGGAGATCATTTTGGAAATTTAAGATTTAAGGACTGTCCATTGGATTTCAGGCTTGCATGGGGCCTGTAGCCGCTTTGTTTTTGCCAATTTCTCCCATTTGGAATGGGAGTATTTACCCAATGCCTATATCCCCATTGTGTCTAGGAAGTAACTAATTTGTATTTCATTTTACAGGCTCACAGGTGGAAGGGACTTGCCTTGTCTCAGATGAAACTGTGGACTTTTGAGTTAATTCTGAAATGAGTTAAGACTTTGGGGGACCGTTGGGAAGGCGTGATTGGTTTTGAAATGCAAGAACATGAGATTTTGGGGGGGCTGGAGTGAAATGAGATGGTTTGTCTGTGTTCCCACTCAAATCTCATCTTGAATTGTAGTTCCCATAATTCCCATATGTTGTGGGAGGGAACCAGTGGGAGGTAACTGAAACATGGGGGCCAGTCTTTCCTGCGCTGTTCCCGTGATAGCGAATAAGAGCTGATGGTTTTATAAAGGGGAGTTGTCCTACACAAGCTCTCTTGCCTGCCACCATGTAAGACATGACTTTGCTCCTCCTTTTCCTTTCACCACGATTGTGAGGCCTCCCCAACTTTGTGGAACTGTGAGTCAATTAAACCTTTTTCCTCTACAGATTACCCAGTCCTGGGTATGTCTTTATTAGAACTGTGAGAACAGACTAACACATTAGGGCTTGCAAGGTATCCTACTGCAAGATATAAAAGTAGAATAGAACAAAATTAACAACATAAATTAAACTCTACTAATGAATGAGATGATGCTGAGGATGCTGCTGCTGCTGATGGTGGTGGTAATGGTGATGATGATGGTGAAATTGTATCTTGTCAGGTTCTGGTTACCAACCTCAAATCCAAATTTATTTTTAGCAGAAAAGTAGAACAAATTTTAAATTATAATAAAACCACTGATTATAATGATGCTTAATTTGTCATAGGCACTGTATGAACTTACTGTGTCTTTATTTTCTAATCCTCAAAACTACCCTTGGAATACACGTTAAGAAGAAATACCTATGGTAAAGTTGAGGTTTAGAAAGATTAAGCAATTTGCCCAAGGTCAAATGTTTAGTAAATGAAAGAGCTTAGTCAGATTCCAACCCAGATTGTCTGCCTCCAAAACCTGTGTTTTAACCACTACATTCTATAGGCAGCATTGTTTATCAGGTAGGAATTTAGGCCACATTTGTCTACATGGATCGATTGTCTCCAACAGATTTGCCAAAATATTTCTTGGTCTTCACTAACATCAGTCAACTTTTAAAGGGTGAGAATATATTCTTTGTGGGAAAATGAGTTCACTCAGTGAAAACATCAAGGTGAGTGATCTTATATCCCCGTATTCTAAACACAAATTGTAGAATTCAAAGCAATTGCTGATGTTTTCCAAGATAAGGCACTGTGAGCTTAAAATATATAAAGATATATACAGACACACATATATATACACATATAGAGAAATGAAATTGTTTTTTACACAACTGATAATATGGGGGGGTTTATGCATGTCATCAACTAATAGCAAAGAAATAGGTTTGGCTATTTGAAAACGACTAAATATTGTGGTCTCCCTGAAGATTGATCCTACATGTGATAGTCCTTAATATACACCAATATCAAAACATAAAAGTGTGTTAGATGTTAGATGTACACCAGAGTTTACATGTTTATTCTGGATATATTTCACATGCACTCCATACCAGATACTGGAAACATGAAGAGGTAAATAAAACACATGCCCTCAAGGAGTCTTATGAAGTATTAGTCCCATTTTACAGATGAGGAAACTGAGGCTCAGAGCGATTCACTGGTTATCCAAAGACACACAGCTAGTAAACAATTAGAATGGAATATAAATTACTAGCTAGCATAGAGCTAACACAGTGTCTTTGATCAGTGTGATGCCTCTCTAAATGTGAAAGATGCCAGGCACAGTGGCTCATGCCTGTAATCCCAGCACTTTGGGAGGCTGAGGCTGGTGGATCACCTGAGGTCAGGAGTTCGAGACCAACCTGGCCAACATGGTGAAACCCCGTCTCTACTGAAAATACAAAATTAACCAGGTGTGGTGGCACATGCCTGTAGTCCCAGCTACTTGGGAGGCTGAGACAGGAGAATTGCTTGAACCCAGGAGGCAGAGGCTGCAGTGAGCCAAGATCGCGCCACTGCACTCCAGCCTGGGTAAGACAGAGTGAGACTCCATCTCAAAATAAATAAATTAATTAAAATAATAAGTAATAAAAACATGTGAAAGACACAACTTATCACAGCCAGGGAGATGGGAATGCTAAGAACAGTGTAGGATTCTAATGCCTTGAGATTTCTTCGCTTTTATAGTTTTCACTATCCTCTTATTTTCTGTTAACAACTTTCAGGAAAATGCTTGAAATAAAAACGTTGAGTTGCTATGATTTCATGGGGCAGCAAGGAATCGGAGAAGGGAGCAACGAAAATGTAGGCACCTGGTTCCATGCCCCCGCTATCTTGGCCCAAACCGAGTGCAAAATTTGCTGTGCTACTGGGCAGAAATTTTTAAGTAAATCAAGCCAACATTTTCTGTTTTGGTCTAAAACATTTAAAGAAAATGAAAGTTTTACACTACTTATTATGAATCCTTAAAAGCATAGTTGATTTAGATGAGGGTTTCTCCACAGCAGCACCCTTAACACTTTGAGCCCAATACTTCCTTGTGGGAAGCTGTCCTATTCACCACAGGATGTTTGGCGGCATCCTTAGTCTGTACCCTCAGGACATCATCGGCACCACTCTACCTCCTCAAGTTGCAACAACCACAAATGTCTCCAGACATTGTCAAATGTACTCTGGGGGTTAATACTACCTCTTGTTGAGAATCACTGATTTAAACAAGACTTGACAATCTTTAAAACCTGTTGGAAGATTTCTCCAAAGTGCAAACCCCTAAAGAAATTCCTTTTCTTCTATAAAATGGACACTGTATTCCTTTAGTGGCAGAGCCTTGTACCACACAACTATAGTTGTGGCCCTCTCCCTGGTCCCCACCCACAAACTCCTAAAGCAGGATAAATGATAATGCAATAATCCTAGTCGTTTATAAACCTTTTTATTCGTATATTTCACACCAAATCATTATCTGTCAAGAGCCTCCACAACTTTTAAGCTCTTAGTAATTTAAATAATAAATGAGGTTCTTAAGCCCCCTTGTGGCGAAAAGCAGTAACAAGAATTACATCAGAAGAGGGAAAAATATTGAAACACAGTTAATATATGAAATTTCTTTACCCCAATATAAAATGTCTGGTTTTCCATCTAAGGGGAAGGGGGGCAAAATCTGCAGAATAATTGTTCCACTAACAGAAATTATGTAATTAGATAAAACAATTTCTAAAATTAGTTGGTGTATTAGTTCGTTTTCACACTGCTGATAAAAACATACCCGAGACTGGCAATTTACGAACGAAAGAAGTTTATTTGACTTACAGTTCCACATGGATGGGGAGGCCTCACAATCATGGTGGAAGGCAAGAAGGAGCAAGTCACCTCTTACATGGGCGTCAGCAGGCAAAGAGAGAGCTTGTGCAGAGAAACTCCTGTTTTTAAAACCATCAGATTGCCAGGCGCGGTGGCTCACACCTGTAATCCAGCACTTTGGGAAGCCAAGGAGGGTGGATCACAAGGTCAGGAGTTCGAGACCAGCCTGACCAACATGGTGAAACCCTGTCCCCACTAAAAGTACCAAGTCGGGCATGGTGGCCCATGCCTGTAACCCCAGCTACTTGGGAGGCTGAGACAGGAGAATCACTTGAGCCCGGGAGGCGGAGCTTGCAGTGAGCCAAGATCGCACCACTGCACTCCAGCCTGAGGGACAAGAATGAGACTCTGTCTCAAAAAAAAAAAAAAAACCCATCAGATCTCGTGACACCCACTCACAGTCACAAGAACAGCACGGGAAGGACCTGCCTCCATTATTCAGTCATCTCCTACCAGGTCCCTCCCACAACACATGGGAATTATAGGAGCTACAAGATCAGATTTGGGTGGAGACACAGAGCCAAACCATATCAGTTGGTAACTGCACAGTTTAAAACCAATAAATTACAGGCAGAACCAGAGTGCTCTAAGAAAAAAAAAAAAAAAAAAGAATGTTAGAAAAAACTTTGTGAAGTTAAAAAAAATGAACAAAATGAAAAAAACTGAGTCCTTATTTTTATTCTAGTTTGTGACTATAAACAAGTAACCTAACTTCTCTGTGTCTTAGAGTCCTGACCTAAATGCAAAATAAAATAAATTATAGAGCTAAGACACTTTAGACATCATGTAATCCAAGTATTCCTTAAAAGAAAACTGAGTCCCATAAAGGTTTAGTAAAACCATAGTAAGAATCATGCATAACCTCTAAGTTCCTCTCCAATTTATTCTACGATCTAGATCAAATTTTTACATACAAAAATTAAACGGTGGGTGACAAATCAATGTGTGAAGAAAAATGAATATATGTGGTTATCTATACTTCAAAAAGCAAAAAGGGAAACAGGTTGATATTAATTGACAAATGCCCATCAGCGAGTCAGCTAAAATCTCAGTTCCAGGGTACCCTGGGTAGGTATGGGATGGGAATCAACACCTTAAGGATCAACACCTGAGGGAAAAGAATTTGGGCAGAGAAGGAGAAGGCCTCAGCTGACCCTGCAGGAGGCCCTGAAGCTAGGACTGTCCAGTTTTAGTTAGTCTTTTTATGAGACAAGAGGTTGCACATGTGAATCAGTTATTGTGTCCAGACTACCCGAGGGAAGAGCTATGACCTTGGGCAAAACGAGAGCATTTTCCAGAGAGAATTGAGAGCTTAGGGCTTCATCTGGTGGCACTCCTGACAGCCAGGGAAACTGGGAGGAATAAGTCTTTTGATCTGAAGGGGGCATGTGGGCAGCGCATCTCAGCATCCACTGCAGTAGACAAGGCTGAGTAGTGTACCATAGTCTCTTACCCTCAACACACTAGCCCCTGAGCCTGATGGCAGAACAGAAGTAGAGAGGAGCCAAGAAGTAGTAACATCTCAGTATGCCTCGGAAGCCAGAGCTCTGCTTTAGTTATTTTATACCCCTACAGTGCTCAATGAATGGAGAAATCAGGAAAGTCAGGTTGGAGTTCAAATCCTGACTTCACCCTTTGGGCAAATTAATTGACTTTTAACGTCTGTTTCTTCTGGGACGTATTTTCTAGGCACATCCTCTCTCATACCTATTTCCACTTAAACCTCTGGCCACAATGGTGTTGTTTAATTAAAAAGACACTACAGGACTGGGCATGGTGGGTCATGCCTGTAATCCCAGCACTTTGGGAGGCCAAGGCGGGCAGATTACCTGAAGTCAGGAGTTTGAGACCAGTCTGGCCAACATGGTGAAACCTCATCTCTACTAAAATACAAAAATTAGCTGGGCATGGTGGCATGCGCCTGTAATCCCAGCTACTTGGGAGGTTGAGGCAGGAGAATTGCTTGAACCTGGGAGGCGGAGGTTGCAGTGAGCCAAGTTCATGCCCCTGCACTCCATCCTGGGAGACAGAGCGAGACTCTGTCTCCCCCCCGAAAAAAAGAGAGAGAAAGAAACTATGGTACCTCATTCAGGTTTGTCCACTGTAGTGGATGCTGTTATGTACTGCCCAGATCCTCCCTTCAGATCAAAGGACTATTTCCAATGCAAAAATGTCAATCTCATATATGGTTTATCCATATATATGTCTTACCAACTTAGCTGTCAGTTTCTTGAAGGAAGAGTTCATGTTTTCACTATCTTGCATTTGATCATTTGTTTTATTGGTATAATACTTTACTGTATGCAAATCCTCCTACACAGGTGATCCCACTTGGATTATTCTGTGAAATAGGGCCTTTACAATGTTGCAGATGAAAACACTGAAGCTCATAGAGAATAAGTGATGTGCCCAGGGTCACACAGTCATGTGATTGAATTCAGGTACCTGAGCCCATATCCCCAGACACCAAGTTGAGTATTTGTTACTCAAGAGGATACAGCCTTTATGTTTATTAATGCTTCATGGTTCATAAAGTGCTAACAAAGAAATTACCCCATTTGACTCAAATAATGATCTGGTAAAATTTTCGTGGCTGGTGCTATTATACATATTTGATAAATGGAGACTCATCCATCAAAGAAATGTACTACTTCTCTGATATGCAAGCTATTATGCCAAGAGAGCCAAGTATGAATGGCTCCAAACCCCTTCAGTCAAGAAGTTCACAATCTAGTGCAAGAGATGGACACCTTATTGACTATTACAGTGTGAAAAATGCTAAATAAATGCTAATATAGCATGACAAATGATAAAGCTGAAGTATATACACAAAGCTATTTAAATGAAAAGAGAAAATAATTCTGTTTCCTGAGAGTATTGGGAAAGTCTTCAAGAAAGGGTGATGCTTGCTCTGTGCTTTGTATGGCTGTCCTCAGGTGGAAAACAATGTAAAATTCCTCAGGGACAGGATGAAAGACACACTGTTGTAATAGTGCATAGTCTTCCCAATAAAAAGCTCCAACATTGAATAACTTGCCAAAGTCTCTTGGTTAGTAAGTAGTCAAGCTGGCATTGGAACAAGACTTTTGCTTCCCAGTTAAATGCTCTCTTTTCCTAGTGTGTTATACAAAGGTGGTAGCACTTAATAAGTGGGATATACTATGATGCAGTACTTTTTTCATGCTCTCCTAATGCAAATTTTTTTTTCCTTTACTCTTTTCCAGTGTTCCAAGATGTACATGTTATGATATTTGTTGGGTTTGGCTTCCTCATGACCTTCCTGAAGAAATATGGCTTCAGCAGTGTGGGTATCAACCTACTCATTGCTGCTTTGGGCCTCCAGTGGGGCACTATTGTACAGGGAATCCTGCACAGCCAGGGACAGAAATTTAACATTGGAATCAAAAAGTGAGCATCCTTACTATGGGCTGAATGTTTGCGTCCTCCAGAATTCATATATTACACTCTTGACCTCCAACATGATGATATTAAGAGGTGGGGGACTGGGGAGGTGACCAGGTCATGAAGGCAGAGTGTTTATGAATGGGATCAGTGTCCTTGTGAAAGAGGTCCACGGGAGACTCCTGACCCCTTCCACTGTGTGAGAACACAGCTGGAAGGCACCATCTACCAACCAGAAAGGGAGCCCTCATCAGACACCAAGTCTGTCAGCATCTTGATCTTGGGCTTCCCAGCCTCCAGAACCATAAGAAATAAATTTCTGTTATTTATAACCAACCCAGTTTATGGTATTTCATTATAGCAGTCCAAACAGACTAAGACAGTTCTTTATTTTTCAGCCATTGCATTTTCAAATCAATCGTTTCTCTGGTAGTCCCCTGTCATTTACCGTACTGGCTGGCAAATTGCCTCCCTTATGCAATAGAAAATTGTTGAAATTCAAAAATCTGAATCAATGCCTTCCTCTACTGAGCTGGATAATACATTCATGTCTGTAACCTCTCTGGTTTGACTTTGAGGGTATGAGAAACCCTCTTCCATAAAAATATTATTCCTTCCATCTCAGCTACAGGGAGCAAAAATTTCCCATTAGTTATTTTTCAGATTGTTTCTAAAATGTAAACATGTATTCTTGTTGTGCAATAGTAAACACACACCCCAGGAAATAATTCACTTATTAGATCAACGAATATAAAGTAAAACCCTAAATGAGATAAAAGATAAGTTAAAATATATACATTAGAGCAACCAAAGAGTGTCTGGTCAAAAAGAGGAGGAGTAAGGAAGTGGGAGATGATGAATAAGCCTGGGACGCACTGGATGGGCCTGGTGGGAGATGGGATTGCACTTTGGTCAGTTTTATGTTGGATGTGCATTACTCTTCAATTTATTCTTGTTTCCCTTTAGCATGATAAATGCAGACTTCAGTACAGTCACAGTTCTGATATCTTTTGGAGCTGTCCTGGGAAAAACGAGCCCCACCCAAATGCTGATCATGACAATTATAGAAATTGCTTTCTTTGCCGGCAATGAATATCTGGTTGGTGAAATATTTAAGGTAAGAGTTAGAAAATTTGTACTTTCCTAGCTTTGGGCATCAGTTCTGGCTACAAAAAAACAATGGGTGTCTACAGTGTATGGGGGCAAATCTTGGTGAGAATGATACCATAGCAAATAGTAACAATAACCATCATTTACTGAGTGCCTACTGTAAGCTAGTTTTGTAAACATTATCTTATTTCATCTTCACAGCAACACTGCATGGTAGGTATTATTTTTATTATCATATATACACCATAAAAACTGATTATCACAGATGCTGAATGGCTTGCCAGAGTCTGAATTCACCTCCAGATTTTTCTAATTCCTCAACTCTTCTTTTACCTATCAATGATCAATTCCTTTTTTATATTTTTACTACTAGGTGAATAGCCCTGTATAAAGCCTTGTTGTGGTTTTTGTTAAGGCGTCAGTCAAACTTTTTTCTCCACAAATATGTCATTGATTCCCCCCAGGAATAATAAATAAAGAAAGAACATTTGGGGGCACTCTCTAGTACTTTGTTATTTTGTTTATATTTCTATTAACATTAATTCAACTGCAAATATTTTTGATAACTTTCTAGATGTTGGGGACTCAATGACAGACAAAATATGAAAGTTCCTGTTTTTATAGCGCTTACACTCTAGTGGGAGAGACAGAAACCAAATAAAGAATCACACATTCATCCACCCACCCAAAGACACAAACACACAAATGTTATTATAAATTGCAATACATGCTATGAAAAATATGTAGGGTAGGTCTATAAGAAAGTGTAACTGGAAGATTAGTTTAGATTGTAGAGTCAAGGAGGGGTTCCCTGAGTAAGTGACAGTTACGCTGGACCTGAAAGATATCTAGAAGTTTTCAAGTAACTAATGGGGAGAAACGTTCTTTAAGCCAAGGTAACAACAACCAGTCTTGAATTGGTGATGAGGAACTAAAAGAAAACTTTTAGAGTAAGGTGAAAGGACTTGACCGATACCAGATGAAACCACCAAAGTAAGTGGGTCAGATTAATAAAGACTCTGTAAACTCTGTGTGCTTGCTGAATGAAGACTTATTTGATGGTTCCAAAGGGAAAAACCAAGAAGGTCATTTCGCCTACAAATATGTGAGCATTTCAAGATAGGCACAGACTCACATGGTATTTGGAAAGTCCAAGCATGATTAATCACCACCTCCCATCTTCCTGAAGCCACCTGGTGAAGCAAGGCAATGTTTCCCAGCTGGGAAGGGACTAAGTGTTGCTGGAAGGCTAAAGATTGCTAGATAGATCATATATGCTGGGAAGATATTTGACTCATTACAATCAAGTGTGGATCTTCAAGGGGACTGGGTCTGTCTATGTCTAGTAAACAAAGGAACAACAACTAGGAGACCCTTTTTACTTAAATTTGAAAATCTTTCATAAATAGATGTGTGTCATCTTACTGTCTATAAGTACAATTTGACCCTCTGAGTAGTCCCTCTAGAGGAAGGAAATGTAGAAAACTGGGTCAAATCCACATCATATCCTAAAGAGGAATCTAAATCTCTTCAAATGAATCTGGGACCTCAGCTGGTTTTCAGGTCATCATAGAGCAGAATTAAAAAAATATGGGTAAAAACTCTGGTTTTTTGAATTTCAAGTCTTGAGTTACAATTAAGTGAGCTTTAACTGCAATTTCAAGTGAACATATCATCTTCGTTTTGTATCACAAGCAGTATCTTTTTTTTTTTTTTTTTTTTTTTTTTTTTCAGATTAGTTCTTGCTTTGTCACCTAGGCTGGAGTGCAATGTGACGATCATAGCTCACTGTAACCTCAAACTCCTAGGCTCAAGTCATTCTCCTGCCTCAGCCTCCCCAGTAGCTGGGACTACAAGGAGTGCACCCCCATGCCAGGCTGAGCAATACATATTTCACTCAAAATCTCCATCACCTAGAGAAGTAAACTTGCCTGTCTTGTGTGCCCACCAGGGAACTAGCACTTTAGAAATATGATCTTATCTAAGTCTCACCACAAACTCTGTTGAGAGTGGGTAATATTTCCCCATTTTACAGAACTCTTAGATCAGAGATGTTTAACAATTTGTCTAAAGTCACATCGCAAGGAAGTAACTGACCTAGGATTGAAAGTCAGTTCTGTATGGCTCCAAATTCTGTGCTATTTCTATTTTACTCCCTGTTTTACCTTCCTTTCTCTGACACAATCTTTCTGTCCCTCTTTAATTTTTTTAAGTTGTTTAACCAACAATGCAATTCTTTCATTGACTTTCCTCCCATGAATGAGTCTCAGGTTTACCTCTATTTATATGAATGCTATTTTGTCCCTTCAGGCCTCTGACATTGGAGCATCAATGACGATCCATGCCTTTGGGGCCTACTTTGGCTTGGCTGTAGCAGGCATCTTGTATCGATCTGGACTGAGAAGGAGGCATAAAAATGAAGAGTCCACATACTGCTCAGACTTGTTTGCAATGATTGGTGAGTGTGGATAAACTTGCTTGAATCTTATCCATTTGAAAAGGCACCAGGGAAGGTTAACTTCAACACTGGTGTGAGATGCTCAAAAAGAACATCCAAGCCAGGCATGGTAGTGAACGACTGTAGCCTCAGCTACTCAGGAGGCTGAGGTGGGATTACTTGAGCCCAGGAGTTTGAGTCCAGCCTGGGTAACATAGTGAGACTCCATCTCTAAAATAATAATAATAATAATAATAATAAATTTAATTAAACTTTGAAAAAATGAGCATCTTTTGCATACTACTTTATGCTGGCTCAATTCTCCTCTTTTCCCTTAACTGTAGATAATCAAGACTAAACAGAGACATTGTCAGTGGCCAAAGGAAACTACATGCTCCAGGCTGGGCGCGGTGGCTCACGCCTGTAATCCCAGCACTTTGGGAGGCTGAGGCGGGTGGATCACGAGGTTGGGAGCTCGAGACCAGCCTGACCAACATGCTGAAACCCCGTCTCTACTAAAAATACAAAAAAAAAATTAGGTGGGCATGGTAGCCCGCACCTGTAATCCCAGCTACTCAGGAAGCTGAAGCAGAAGAATTGCTTGAACCTGGGAGGTGAAAGTTGCAGTGAGCAGAGATCAAGCCACTGCACTCCAGCCTGGGCGACAGAGGGACACTCCATCTCAAAAATAAATAAATAAATAAATAAATAAATAAATAAATAAATAAATAAATAAAGCAAACTGCATCCTCTGGACTGTCTTCCATATTCAGAACTAATATCCCCTCTTTTGGTTCACTACAGGGACTCTCTTTCTGTGGGTGTTTTGGCCCAGCTTTAACTCGGCCATTGCTGAACCTGGAGACAAACAGTGCAGGGCCATTGTAAACACGTACTTCTCTCTCGCTGCCTGTGTGCTCACAGCCTTTGCCTTCTCCAGCCTAGTGGAGCACCGAGGCAAGCTCAACATGGTAAGTGCCGCCTTAACCCTCATGGAAATTTTGCTTTACAACACTGACATTTGCTCAGATAAGTAGTAGGTAATTTCTGCATCACTGCTGAACTCTCAAGACAAATTAGAAGCAGACCTTGTAGAATGTTTTAAAAACAGCAACATTTATTCACTAATTCACTTATTCATCAAATCTGTACCCTGGGCTGGGCGCAGTGGCTCATGCCTGTAATCCCAGCACTTTGGGAGGCCTAGGCAGGGGGATTACCTGAGGTCAGGAGTTCAAGACAAGCCTGGCCAACATGGAGAAACCCTGTGACTACTAAAAATACACACACACAAAAATTAGCCAGGCGTGGTGGCAGACACCTGTCATCCCAGCTACTCGGGAGGCTGAGGCAGGAGAATCACTTGAACCTGGGAGGTGGAGGTTGCAGAGAGCCGAGATCGTGCCATTGCACTCCAGACTAGGCAACAAGAGCAAAACTGCATCTCACAAAGAAAAAAAAAGAAAAGAAAATTTTTATCCTGGAAGATTAAAAAATATTCTCAAGGAATTTGTGGTCTAGTAGAGAATGAAGGTAGTCTTGTAAAAATCTTTGATTTGAGGTATATTTCTTTAATAATAGAGTTAACTGCTCCCAAGTTCTGAGAAAAGATTTCTTAGAAACAAGGTTTATCAAACAGCAGAAAAAGAGAGTGGGATGATGCACACTGATTCTATTCTCCCAACTGCAAACATTCCTCTCAAAGAAATAACAACTAAATGCAATGTGGGATCTTCAGTAGGATCCTAGAAAAAATTTCAGTGGGAATAATGGTGAAACTCAAATGTCTTTAATAGTATTTTATCAATGCTAATTTCCTTTCCATGGTTATGTAAGATTAACATCTTATTTGAGAAACTGGACAAGAGACATATGGAAACATTCTGTAGCGTTTTTACAACTTTTATGTGTCTGCAATTAGTTCAAAATGAAATATTTTTTAAATTATCCCAAATTGGTCTCTTGAGTTTCTTGCCTATGAGCTAGAAAAACACCAGTAAAGGAGTAACCCTCAGATCAGCCAGTCTACCTTCCCAGCTGGGTGGGGCAGGTGGGGTGGAGTGGGGAGGAAAATGCTATTGTAATTTATTTTTTAAGCATAGCTGAGGACATGTATCTTATTTCTCCACAAATTGTCTCATGAGAGATCATTAAAAACAATGAAAAGAAAAAATCGCACAGTTCAGTGTTTCTCTTTTAAAAGTACTGATGACCTCTGCTTCTCAGACAGAACAGCCAGACTGCAATTTTTCTGAGAAATTCTGCTAAACAAAAATTGATTCCTGGCCAGGCACAGTGGCTCATGCCTGTAATCCCAGTGCTTTGGGAGGCCAAGGTGGGTGGATCACCTGAGGTCAGGAATTCCAGAACAGCCTGGCCAACATGACGAAACCCCATCTCTACTAAAAATACAAAAATTAGCTGGACATGGTGGCGTGCACCTGTAATCCCAGCTACTAGGGAGGCTGAGGCAGGAGAATCACTTGAACCCAGTAGGTGGAGGTTGCAGTGAGCCAAGATCGCGCCACTGCATTCCAGCCTGGGAGACAGAGCAAGACTCCATCTTAAAAAAAAAAAAAAAAAAAAAAAAAAATCAATTCCTCTTTCCTTCATCCTCAAATGTCCTCAATCCAGTGACGTTTGCAAAAACTATTGTCTTTCATATGTAATGTGTACATTTCAATGTCTCTACATTTCCTCTTTGAATATTGGAATATCATAGACTACAAAACACACGGTGGCCACAGTCATCTTTTGGTTCATGATAACCACAAATGTGTTCCAAAAACTGCATAAATCGACAAAACATTGCGAGAATATTTGCTGTAAACACTCCTACCCTCCCACTACAACATCTTTTGATTTTCTCAAATGCCTTCCACCACTGGCCTTAATGAGTTAAGCTGATTACTCATTCACTACCAATGGACTGGCAAGAAAGATACCAAATGTCAACTTCTTGAAAGAAAGGCCTTCTATAAATCCAAACAACCCTCTTTTTGAAAAAGACCCAATAGCCCTTTCAACTGAAGAATGTGATATGAGTCTCTTGAACTCTAGAATCCTCTGATCCTTCTGAATTCTCCATCATCCAGCTCACCTCATTTATGTTTCTGCCACTCACACAGGTTCACATTCAGAATGCCACCCTTGCTGGAGGAGTTGCTGTGGGCACTTGTGCGGATATGGCAATTCACCCATTCGGTTCTATGATCATTGGGAGCATTGCAGGAATGGTCTCTGTGTTTGGATACAAGTTCCTGACTGTAAGTACAGCAGATGCTCTGAGTCAAACTCTGAATCTGCACCATTTTTTCTCACATGTCCCACCAGCAGAAAAAAAGCTATTTTTATTTTATAAACATTTTTATTTGGAGGCCATTTGCCTTCTTTTTGGAAATACCACTCCCATTTCAGTGGTTCAGTGGTTCTACTCTGCCCTGACTTCTGTGTAACAGGAAAGAATCCTATATCAATTATTTATAATTTAGTTTGAATTAAATGTTAAGTACATGGGCATTACTTTCCTTTGGGGCTGTTCCATTGAAGTTGTTGTTGTTATTTGTCTTATGTAATTAAGGACTCTGCTCTTTTAAGAGATTTAGGATGTCGGCCAAGCATGGTGGCTCACAGCTATAATCTCAGCACTTTGGGAGGCTGAGGCAGGCGGATCACCTGAGGTCAGGAATTCGAGACGAGCCTGGCCAACATGGTGAAACCCCCATCTCTACTAAAAAAAAAATAATAATAATACAAAAATTAGCTGGGCATGGTGGCGGGTGCCTATAATCCCAGCTACTGGGGAGGCTGAGGCAGGAGAATCACTTGAACCCGGGAGGCAGAGGTTGCAGTGAGCCAAGATGGCGCCATTACCCTCCAGCCTGGGCAATGGAGTGAGACTCCATCTCAAAAGAAAAAAAAAAGAGAGAGAGAGAGATTTAGGATGTCATCAGTAGGTGAGAAGGAATAGGATGTGAAATGACTCCCTTCAAACCCATCCACTGAAGACTGAAATGGGCAATTTTGCCACAACTATACATTCAAATCCTTTAACTTTAAGTGGACTTCAGATATGGATGGAGAACTGTGCTCTACATAAAATTTCTTCTGGGTGGAGAAGGAAATGGGGAGATATAGTTCAGAGAATGCAAAGTAGCAGAAATACAGGAGGAACACGCCTAGAGCACTAATGCACAGCATGAGGATTATAGGTAGTAAAATTGTACTGTATATCTGTACATAGAATTTATTCTAAATGAGGAGATTTTTAGCTACTCTTACTACAAAAAAAACAAAAAAAAAAGTAACTATGTAAGACGTTGGAGATGTTAATATTCTTCACTATAGTGACCTTTTTCTCTCTATATGTATCTCATAACATCGGGTTGTATACCTTAAATATACATAAAAAATTATTTATAAAATAATTCTTCACGGGAGAATAGAGCTCAGCTATAGCTGTTTCAGTTCTAGAATTCTATATGTTTAACAAAATAATAAACCTTCCTCCTTTTATAATTTCAGCCACTTTTTACTACTAAACTGAGGATCCATGATACATGTGGGGTCCATAACCTCCACGGCTTACCTGGTGTAGTAGGAGGCCTTGCAGGCATTGTGGCAGTAGCAATGGGCGCCTCCAACATGTGAGTAAAAGAATGGGTTTTTCAGCCCCTGTGGTCCCATGATGTTTTCTCTCACTGAGAAATGGGAGAGTTTTCATTTTAGCAGTTCTGGCCATGGTTTGTATTGTCTTTACTGGAGCCAAAGAGATGCACCTGAGAGAAGATCATTAGAATAAAATTATATTGGAAGAGGCATCTTAAATGAAATTGTTAATTTAAAAAAATTAAAAATGTTATTTTAAATGTCTTTACCAGAAACAACTGTCTCCTAACAGACAGGGAAATTTGATAATCACAGTCAGATTATAGAAGGCTTAGTCTTTTTCTTGATCTCTCCAAAATGGAGGAGGAGGCACATATGATGAGCTGAACAGTCAGTTCCATCCAATCCACACAAAGAAGGATGAGTTGGAATAATACAGAAAGCAGTTGGTTCTGCAGAATCAACAACGCTAGTATATGGCCCAAACTCTGCTACTAACTAGTTATGTGACCTCTGAGGTATCACTCAGCATTTCTGGTTTTCAGTCTTCTCCTCTGTAAAATAAGAAGACTGGAGTATTTATTCTCCAAAATCCCTTCTAGCTCTATCGGACGTAGATTCTTCCCTAAGTTGGGTATAAATGTTTACTTAAATGACCAGAGGAAAAACAACTATCAAGCAAACCCCAGAGAGTGGAAGGGATGCCACAATATTGGAACAATTTGGTATGAATGTCATCCATGTGAAAAAGCCGAGAAGATCATAGAGTCCAGATCACGCAGAGTAAATAAAGAGAAAGCAGAATGCTCAATTTTTTTAAATTGTGTGTACTTTAAGTTCTGGGATACATGTGCAGAACGTGCAGGTTTATTACATAGGTATACATGTGCCATGGTGGTTTGCTGCACCCATCAGCCAGTCATCTAGGTTTTAAGCCCCGTGTGCATTAGGTATTTGTCCTAATGCTCTCCCTCCCCTTGTACCCCACCCCTCAACAGGCCGGGCTGTGTGATGTTCTCCTCCCTGTGTCCATGTGTTCTCATTGTTCAACTCCCACTTATAAGTGAGAACATGCAGTATTTGGTTTTCTGTTCCTGTGTTAGTGTGCTGAGAATGATGGTTTCCAGCTTCATCTATGTCCCTGCAAAGGACATTAACTCATTTTTTTTTTATGGCTGCATAGCAGAATGCTCAATTTTTAAATCCAATTGAAAGCATGAAGAAGAGGGAAATGTGTGTCTAGAAATGTCTGAATGACCACTAACTAGAGGTGCATAATTTAAAAAGAAAAATCTTATCTTCGGTTTTAGGAGATTAAAATTTAACCCTGTTGAGATCAATAATAATACTTGAAAAACGCATTTAATCATATTTCCTACTAAGTAGTTTGCTTCCTTCTTCATGTGTACAGTTGACACATTTCTTCTGTATTTTTTAACCCTTTTTGCAAATTTAGAAGACAACTCCAGAATATGCACATCTTTTTCGTTTCCTGAGACTGTAGAGATCAAACACTAAAATATTTTAATGCAAATTAAGCATGATAAAAGCATGTGTGAATGAGTTCAACTCCTCAGTGTTGGAGTGTGCATACACTGTGCAAACACACTAAGAGGTGCCTATGATTAAGAATTCTTGAGCATCATGCCTAGACCAGTTTCACAGATGCAATAAAACAAATCTATCTGGCTCTCAAAGGGGAGGCCTCGCTGGGTGGTCAGACATTGGGTAAGTCTCATGGTTGAGGGTCTGGTCCTTGGAAATGCAGGTTTAGAAACATCTCAATTTATTCACTGGTGGGGGTAGGAGGCAGAGGAATATCAGAAGAGGGGAAGACAGGCAAGCCTTGAAGGTCCATTCACTTCGGTAAAATTTACTTATCTCACATCAAATAAAATACCACCTGAGAAGCAAACTACTTACATGTGTCTATTCAGAATATTAAAATGCAAATCGGGTTTTTGGTAAGCGTAGAACAAGGGAAAGTTAATATTCTTAAGGGACATTTTTGCAAATTATAGCAGCATAACTCTAGTAATGCTGTTAATTTTGTGTAAGTCAGTGTTTTCCAAGTTTATTTGATCACAGAACACTTGTTATCAAAAATATCTTTTATGACCTTGTAAAAGATCTTGGCAAATTCCTGTAAAATTAACAGGAAATTTACAAAAGAAGAAAATCAAATAAGTATATATAAAATACTCAACTTCACTCATAATCAAAGAAATGCAAATTAAAACAAATCAAAGTGATAAAGTATGAATGAATTAATAATAATAATACTGAACAATGGCTAAAGTAAAAAATTGGAATATAAATTGTACAATTTTCTATTTGAAAAAGTTCTTAAGAAGTATGTAGACCGGGCGCAGTGGCTCAAGGCTGTAATCCTAGCACTTTGGGAGGCCGAGGCAGGTGGATCATCTGAGGTCAGGAGTTTGAGACCAGCCTGGCCAATATGGTGAAACCCCATCTCTACTAAAAATACAAAAAGTACCCGGCATGGTGGTGGGTGCCTATAATCCCAGCTGCTTGCAAGGCTGAGTCAGGAGAATTGCTTGAACGTGGGGAGGAGATTGCAGGGAGCTGAGATCACCTCACTTCACTCCAGCCTGGCAACAGAGAAAGACTCCGTCTCAAAAAAAAGAGGTATCTGTAGCCTTTTACTAATATTCTCATTTCTAGATAGGTTTTATATTAGGAAAATAATCAGACAAGTTCATAAGCATGTTCAGAGGAGATGTTCTCACAGCATTTTTAAAAATACGAAACACTCGAAGCAACCAGTACTTTGCACAGTGTAACCCCCTGTAGCAATTCAAACTATGGTCCAGATCTACACTGACTCACATAAACAGACCCCTAAAACATATTTAATGTGAAAATAAGTAATATAGTAAGATTGCATTTTTATAAAAATACATGTTTTTATTTTACATTTTTATTCTGATACAATCTGAGGGATATTAAACTTTTCTGCTTCTTTTTGTTATTTGCAGTTTCTAATGTTTTCACAATGATATGTTACTTGTGCAGTTTTTTTATATATTATTTAAACCCTTCAAATAAGGAGAAAAAAAAGGAATCTGAGTTTAGTGCATCCTCTCCCTTGGATGATGAGACTGGAATACCAAAAAAACTCTCATTTTCCAATTGTTTTATTCATTAGAGTCACTCATTCAGTCTTTCAACAACTCTTTATTGTCTGCTATGAGTAAGCTGCTGTGCTAAGAAGATCCCCACATTCCTAGGTCATTTGTCATTCATATAACACCTTTGTGCACTTCAATGGCCTTTTATCACATTCTTTCATTCTCAAAATTACAAACTATCTTTTACTAATTTCAGTTTAAGGCAATGACTTCTAAGATGACATATAGAGATATACTTGAATATCTTCAATGAGCTATCTCTATAATATATGCTGAAATTAGCTTTTCTGAACTTATTGATAGATTTTTCTAATTTCATCATAACTATTTCATTAGAATGGAGTGAGGAGAGATAGTAGCTCATGTTGTTTTATGTATTACTCTATCCTCTGTTCCTAGAAAAGAAACTGACAGAGAGTGGATACTCAGTATTTATTAAATGAATCAGATCAGGGATCAATTTTTTGAGAGTGCTAAACCCTTCCTAAGGAAAGTCTTATTTCCAAAGTTTACATTAAAAGATGATTGTCTTCTTTAAGGTGTATCTTAGAATTTTCTAACACTGCTCAAGAGTTTCAAAGAAAATAAGAATATGAAAGAAAAATTGTAACAAATGCTTAATTTGCTGGTGTGTAATGTTACACTCTGGCCTGAAGATGGCAGTCATCTACACCCTCAGTGGGTGAGACTCTTTGGCTGAGATCCAGGAAAGACACTGATTCTTTTTTGTTTGCTTCCTTAGGTCTATGGCCATGCAGGCAGCTGCACTGGGTTCCTCTATCGGAACAGCAGTTGTTGGAGGTCTGATTACAGGTCAGCATAAAAAGTGAACATTTCCCTGCATCTTATGCTCTCAGATTACTTACAATAGATAATTAATGAGCAAGTCAATTGCTAAATTTGAAAATGTTCTAAAGTTCTGGCGGTAAAGTAATTATGTCATTTAAAGGGGATGATTTTATAATAGTAAATAAACTACTATGCAAGTAGATTTTCCTCTTCAGCATCACAACATGACTCATTTTCCTTCTACCATCACAGGTTTAATTCTAAAGTTGCCTTTCTGGGGACAGCCAACTGACCAGAACTGCTATGATGATTCTGTTTATTGGGAGGTACTGTACAGTATTCTAAACCAGAATGTGAACGATGACTCCATTAGTGAAAGCTTTACTCAGTTCAAGCCTAGATATCTGTGTGGCATAGGTGTGATGAAATTGAGTTAGCCTGGCATGGTAGGTAGCTCACACATGTAATCTCAGCACTTTGGGCGGCTGAGGCTGGAGGATTGTTTGATGTCAGGAGTTTGGGTCCAGCCTGGGCAACTCTCTACAAAAATTATAAATAATAAATTTAAAATTTTTCTTTCAATGGGATGTCAAGTGTAAAAGAAAAAATAAACAAATGAAAAGAAACTGAATGAACTACCTATTTATAGAGAGAAATTGAGATGACATGCCCAGCCAGATAAAATCAGAAGTTACGGTATTTTCTAAAGCAGAAGGAAAGAAAGAAAGAAAGAAAGAAAGAAAGAAAGAAAGAAAGAAAGAAAAGAATTTAGTTAGCAAATGTTGTTTCACTCCTCTGAGAGCTATAAAAAGCTATTCATAAAAATAATATGAATTCTCAGAAATAGTGTGAGATTTTATACCGTATATAGTCCACAGGTTTATTTGGTTAAAAACAAAAAACAAAAGAAATTTAACATAATTTTAAACTATGCCATATGTAAAAGTAGTCAAAAGCAAGTGAAATACATAAGGTTGAAGAATTTGAGTGAGTATACATCAAGAGATCCTATGAATAACAAAACATCAGCCTCTTTCTATCCTCCAGTTTCTCTTTACTCTATTGATACTTTTTCCCAAATTATTTCCTGCAAAGCTTGAGAGGGATAGATGTTTGGGTGTTTTCAGCAAAATTTCAAAGAGAATGAGTTTGGAAAAGCGGGAATGTAGTCAGGGTGGGTGAGATAAATGTTTCATTCTTTTATTTTTCTTCAACTCAAACAATTTTTATTCCCAGTTCTTTCCAAGCTTGAATAATAATTATCAAAAATATTTTTGTTTCAATACTAACTTCTGACAAGCACAGTGAAATAAACTATTAAGTACCCTCAAACTTGTTTTTTTAAAGGTCCCTGGGGTGAGAGAACTTGACAATCCATACTATGGACATGGTGACCACAGCCAGCTGGAACCTGAAGTCTAAACACCATTCCTGCTCTCCAGCTTCCTTTCCCATTATCCAGAATCAAGTCCAAATAAACAAAAAGGCAGTAATCAAAGAGAGTATGGACCAGAGTGAATAGATCCTAAGTCCCAAATGGCCAGTGTAAAAATGTCCTTATGTCTGATGCTGTCTCTTGCTCTTCAATGATTAATTGAGGGGATGTGACTCATAAAACAGATAATCAAATAGATATTCTCCAGGATTCCCAAAATGCTTTTGGCAGTGAGTAAATACAGAGTAAACATGTCAGTTTCTTAGTGTAGACACTATGTCTTCAATCCCAAAAATCATAAAACTGAAACCCATGAAGCAAGAATAGATGTGAGAAATCTATGTAAAAAAAGTTAAAGACATGCATGTGTGTAAAGTAGTGAGATGATGATTTTAGGTAGTGCTTTTTATTTTAAAAATAGTCTAGTTAGTAATGTTGTATCCTTTTGTGAATATTATTCTTAATTCCTTTCGCATGTTTACTATTTGCAACGAGCTCAAATGCTATCTGATCAAAGTCTATTTTGTATAAAATGTCCAATAATTATTGTTATAAAATAAAACATTAGTCTTTGACTCTCCTTTCTTTGGTAGTTGGAATTCATGTCAGTAACAAGCACACGTGCGCACACACATACACTTCATAGTCCACACTCAATTTAAATATTTATCATGTATTTGCTATTTTTAAAAAATCAAGTTAATGTCTCATTATAGAATGTTGTAAAAAGTTAAATTTTAGAAAAGATAACTGACATCGTCAAAAAATCATTTTTAAGATAATCAAATAACTTTTTTTTTTTTTTTTTTTTTCTGAGATGGAGTCTCGCTCTCTCACCCAGGCTGGAGTGCAGTGGTGCAATCTCGGCTCACTGCAAGCTCTGCCTCCCGGGTTCACGCCATTCTCCTGCCTCAGCCTCTCCGAGTAGCTGGGACTACAGGCGCCCGCCACCACGCCCAGCTAATTTTTTGTATTTTTAGTAGAGACAGAGTTTCACCGTGGTCTCTAAGGTCAAATTGTTTGTTTTATGTTTATCGTTCTGTTTAGTGTTTATTGTCTTGTTTAGTAATTGTCAAAGTTTTGCATGTCAGGACGTCAGTATTGCCCAAGACGTCTAAGTAAAAACTTCTTCAAAGTCCTTAGTGCTGATTTTTTTGTCACAAGAAGTTAAATTTCTCATCAATCGTTTAGGCTGGCCACCACAGTCCTGTCTTTTCTGCCAAAGGCAAGTCAAGTGTTGTTACAGGAACGAATGTGAAGAGCATTCGTCTGATTAGAATTTCTGGCACCATGGAAGTTGTAAGCGTTTAGATTGCCGTACCCCACGTCCAAGTGATTAGACCTCCTGTAGATTAAACCGGTAGCAAGTTCAAAACAGCCACCCTGCAGATGTCCTTGCTCACCTCTTTTGTCATTCTGTAACTTTTCCTGTGCCCTTAAATAGAACACTGTGTCAGAAAACCCACGCCGCCCTACACCCGTCATGCTTTACTTCGTTTAGACTCCTACTCTGTTCCCCTGTGGCTCCTCTCTCATCTTAAAAACAACCCGAGTAGTCCCTTTCCCCCTCGTCCCTGCCCCCTACCCCACACATCTCGTTTTCCGGTGCCACAGCAAGTTCAGCGTCTCCAGGACTTAACTCTGCTCTCACTCCTTGAATCCTTAAAAGAAAAAGCTAAATTTAAGCTATTTGCCTTTAAGTCATAGAGACATCAAAAGTATTTAAAGTACAAGTCTTGAGGAAGAAGAAGAAGGAGAACGCCTAGATCCAAGCAACCCAGGAGACCTCAGGCTGGCCTCTAGTCCCCCTCCCTCAATCTTAAAGCTACAGCAATGTGGCAAGTAGTATTAGCTGTTGTAGTTTTTCTGTTCTTTCTAGTTACGTTAATTCTGTTTTTCCTATAGTGCAGCCCCCCAGGGAGTGAGTTTCTCTGTCCGTGTTAGATCTGATATCTCTGCTCAAATTCTGTTAAACTGCCTTCTAAAAAAAAAAAACAACAACAACAACAACAACAACAAAAATGGGAAACACCTCCTCCTGGCCTTGCAAAGGTTGGAGCCCCCTCCAGCGTATGCTAAAAAAATTTTTCTCTTAGTTTCTCAGAGGATACTTTCCTCCAACATAGAGGAGGGAAGTTCTCTGTAGGTTTTGTCGTTGGTGTCTTCCCAGAATCTAAAGGTTTCACATCCTTCAGGCCTGGTTAATGCTCAGCTCGGGAGAGGTCCTATAGTTTAATTGTGGACAAGGTTAAGAGGGACACATTGAAGCTCCCATTTCCCCACTTAAATAAGGTATGAAGATGTCACTCCATGTATTTTACAACTCGATAATGTTACATGTTCCATTTAAAGTCTACTCTTTTAAGAGCAGACACAATTCATTTATTTCTTTGTAACCCTCAAATCTTCAATAGAGCACATGTTTTAGGGAAGCTTGTTTAGTGGATGAATGGATAAATAATTAAATGACTTGAACAAACCAAGGCAATCAGCCTCAAAGAAGCAAAGGGAACCTTTTCTAAATTTATCTGGTTACTCATTTATTCAATAATAATTCATTGAGCACTGGCTAAGTTTGACTCTGTAAATACAAAGTCATATAAGTAAAGCTCTTTACCACAAAAAAATTGTTTCCAGCTTATCCTAGAATATAGCTGGTGGATCAGTGACATACTAAAGTGTCTGTACTAACAGGATCTATTATGGTAGCATACACAGGGTGGTATACATAGGAAGAGACAAGAACCTAAATCAAATTCAGCCACTCAAGGAAAACTTGCCAGAAAAAATTTTTTAAATGACATAAAGAAAGCATACAGCTGGCCGGGCGCGGTGGCTCACGCCTGTAATCCTAACACTTTGGGAGGCCGAGGCGGGTGTATCACGAGGTCAGGAGATCGAGACCATCTTGGCTAACATGGTGAAACCCCGTTTATACTAAAAATACAAAAAATTAGCCGGGCACGAAGGCGGGCGCCTGTAGTCCCAGCTACTCGGGAGGCTGAGGCAGGAGAATGGCGTGAACCCGGGAGGTGGAGGTTGCAGTGGGCCGAGATTGCGCCACTGCACTCCAGCCTGGGCAACAGAGCAAGACTCCATCTCAAAAAAGAAAAAAAAAGAAAGCATACAGCTAAGCAGAGACTGGATTAAGAACCAATTCTACTGAAAATAAAACCGATACTCTTTTCCCTGGAGACCACCCTGCTCATGAAATGAAAGATTGGAAGTCTGCTCAATCAATTTTCTTCTTCTCTTTCTGAAGATAGAAGTTATTTGTGTGTGAGTGTGAGTGCTAAGGTGGAGTAGGTCAGTTGGGGAGATTAGCAAATGGGAGGAGTTAGCAAACCCATGAACTATCAGATCTCTCCACTCTTCACTTTACTTCCTGAGCCACCTGCCTGTATCCCTGTCCAACGCCAGAACTAAATTCCCTTCTATTTTAGGAGTATAAAATCTAGTCTTTTCTAACTAACAATTTTGGCATTTATCTTGGTCTTATTTTGATGGGTGTCCTTTGAAAATCTCTCCGAATAGTATCTATTCCAGCTTCATCTAACATAAATGAGAGCAGTTAGAGTGCACCCTAGCTTTGTTAACCAGACAGACACTTCCAAGAATTAATTTGATAGAAAGTATAATTCCATCAGGCTGGGCGCAGTGGCTCACACCTGTAATCCCAGCACTTTGGGAGGCCGAGGCAGGCAGATCACCTGAGGTCAGCAGTTCGAGACCAGCCTGGCCAACATGGTAATACCCCTTCTCTACTAAAAATACAAAAATTATCCATGCGTGGTGGCATGCACCTGTAACCCCAGCTACTCAGGAGGCTGAGGCAGGAGAATCACTTGAATCCAGGAGGCAGACATTGCAGTGAGCTGAAATCATGCCATTGCACTCCACCCTGGGCAACAGAGCAAGACTCCATCTCAAAAAAAAAAAAAAAATATATATATATATATATATATATAATTATATCAGATCTTCTTTTGAACAAAGTCCTTCTCCTTTCTTTTGGCCTTGAATTTAATCCCTTCTTAGTCTTTTACTATTTAAGTATCTTTAGACAAAATACTTTCTCTCTGAGCCTCTTTATTCAGTTATAAAAAGAGGTAATACCTACTCTGCAGAGTTATTTTGAGGATGGGGTGGGACAAACAATTCAGTCTATAACAACCATCAGATCCTGATACCCCATTCAAGTTTTACCAAATGTTTTCATGATTTCCATTATAGCAAAAGGATCTAGTTCAGGATCCCACTTTATACCTAGTTGCTTGCCTCTTTAGTCCTTCAATTTGGAACAGTTCCTTGGTGTTTCTCTGATTTTCATGACCTTGAAACTTTTGAAGATTGTAGGCAGTTATTTCATAGAAGGTCCCCACTCTGGGTTTTTCTGATGTTTCTCTATGATTAGATTTAGGTTATACAACTTTAAGTGCAATATCACAAAAGTGAGCCTATATACTGAATTGCATCCTACTAGGTGGAATTCTTTTTGAACTTGTTCCATTATTAATGATTATTCACTTCAATCATTGATGGAGAGCGTGTTTCTCCACTTTAAAGTTTCTTGTTTTTATCTTTATAATTCATTTTATTTTGTGTGAAAACAATATGAAATATTCCACATCCCTATGTCAATGTCCCATTCCTCCTTAATCTTTCAATGTATTCATTTATTAATTTATATCACTATAGATTCATGATTTTTTTATTTTATTATATTATTTACAATACATTATAAAAACATTTGTTGTGATAGTGAAATTGTCCCAGATTTGCCGGTGCAAGTCTATTCATGCTGGTTCCTATGTCTTTCTGAGATGTGCTCATCTTATCATTTTCCTGTTCTAGCTCTTTTCTCAATTCCTAATTTCTTTGTTTTTGTTTTTGTTTTTTTGTTTGTTTGTTTGTTTTTGAGACAAAATTTTGCTCTTGTTGCCCAGGCTGGAATGCAATGGTGCAATCTCAGCTCACTGCAACCTCTACCTCCCAGGTTCAAGCAATTCTCCTGTCTCAGCCTGCTGAGTAGCTGCGATTACAGGTGCCCGCCACCAAGCCTGGCTAATTTTTGTATTTAGTAGAGACAGGGTTTCACCATGTTGGTCAGGCTGGTCTTGAACTCCTGATGTCAGATGATCCACCCGCCTCAGCCTCCCAAAGTGCTGGGATTACAGCCATGAGCCACCGCACCTGGCCTCTGATTTCTTTTAGCTGTATTTAGAGTCTGAAATCTGCAAGCTAGGTGTGCTCATTGCTATTGGGATGTTGCCTTTCTCCAGCCCTCTCAGTTGTAGAGATAGAGAATATAAATGTCTCTGAAGGCATATATTTGCATCTACAATTATTTCTATATCTATCTATATATTTCAATATTCAATGAGTTCTGCTATAATGCTTGTTTTGAAAATGTGAATCAGTTTCAGTACAATTGATGTATGAAGAAACAAATTGAGCATAGCATATATTTTGTGTTTGCTTATGCATTATTTTGTTTACAAGAAACACAAGATGAAAACAGAAAACTGCATCCAGCTGAACCAAGCCTGGACACAAAATATGCACATACACACATGCACAAATCTCTATATTACCTCAGTTCATCTCATGTACTATGAGCTATACCCAGCTCGTCTAATGTCACAGCTTTCTGTCTGATTTAAAGTAAACCTCTTCCACCATTGCAAAAGTTGCAATTCTTCTGTTCCCCACTTCCACAATCAAACTTCAGGTCCTTTTCAAGGTAAAATGACATATTTAGTATAATATTTATGTACTTCTTACCCACTTAACATGTGTAAACTGTACTATCATTTTGAAGTTTCAATCTTTTGTGTGTGTGTCAGTAATGAAGTATTTGAGTTTTGTGCTCCAATATTATTTTTTCATAAGCCCTGTGGGTTTTATTGTGTAATTCTGCATGGCACAACAATTTTAAACAATCAGCATGTCATGTTATACAAGAACTGATTCTATCCAAAACCATAGGTTTGTTGCCATGCGTGGTGGCTCACACCTGTTATCCTAATACTTTGGGAGGCCAAGATGGAAGGATTGCTTGAGCTCAGCCTGGGCAACATGACAAGATCCCATCTCTACAAAAATAAATGAATTAGCCAAGCATGGTGGGGTGTGCCTGTGGTCCCAGCTGCTCAGGAGGCTGAAGTGGGAGGATCTCTGGATTCTGAGAGTTTGAGGCTGCAGTGAGCCATGTTCATGCCACTGTACAACAGGCCAGATGACAGAGCAAGACCTTGTCTCCAAAAAAAAACAAAACTATAATTTTGCACAAAATGGCTAATTCTAACCCAACACTCAAGGATTCATTCTGGTTTTCTCATTTTCTGTATTTGGAACTCCTTTCTCCAACAGCAACAAATCGAATTCCTAGGCCGGGCGCAGTGGCTCACGCTTGTAATCCCAGCACTTTGGGAGGCCGAGGCGGGCGGATCACGAGGTCAGGAGATCGAGACCACGGTGAAACCCCGTCCCTACTAAAAAATACAAAAACTTAGCCGGCCGTGGTGGCAGGCGCCTGTAGTCCCAGCTACTCGGAGAGGCTGAGGCAGGAGAATGGCATAAACCCAGGAGGCAGAGCTTGCAGTGAGCCGAGACTGCGCCACTGCACTCCAGCCTGGGCTACAGAGCAAGACTCCGTCTCAAAAAAAAAAAAAAAAATCAAATTCCTATCATCCTTACTATAATTACTTAATTGATCAAGCTCCTGTATGTAGCCAATCTCTCATTGCTACTGTTGCCCCATTCTCCATGCAGATGGCTTCCACACCACCCACAATCAGGCTCCACAACCAGGGTTTCCCCTGTGTCTTTGCCACTTCACCCTGCACAAGGCTATGACAATGCACACCAGACCGCTCTTCCCTGTGGTAACACTTCTCCCACCTCTTGGCTCTTATTCTCCCCAGGAAGCAGCCCTCTTACATGCACACACTCCCCAGGGAGCAGCCCTCTTACAGGCACACACTCCTCACACTGCTCAGGCTCCAACATGTCGTGATCTCAACCATCACATCCCCTCACCACCAGGTGTGGACACCTACCTTGTTCTACCCAACTCAAAGGCTATGTAACTGAATTGTTCATTAAAAGAAAAAATGAGAGAGGAAGAGCGAGAAAAAGAGTTGCCTTTTTGGGTAGAGGAATAAAGAGTAGTGAACTATCACCCAGGGAGAACTCTATTTCCTGGACTTGCATTATGGAATTAGTGCTATTTTACTTTGGAAAAGTCTTTTACTCTTATTGAAGGAGTGAGCTGGGGACAAATTCCTAGCCATGCTTCTTCCAAAATGCTAGTGGAATATACACAAAATGGGGCATAAAATGACTAAAAAGTGTTGCTCCATAAACTGGTGGTTTAATAATTGTGGATGTTTAATGTGTTGTGCATTAAGGAAATTCATTTTATCTTTGATTTCAAGCAGAAAGTGATTTTTTAGTTCAAAGTGAGTTCTACGTGTTCATGATAAAAACATACAGAACATACTTCTTTTACAGATAAAATGCTGCCAAGGAGGGAGGAAATGTATGCAGAGACCAGAGCACACAAGCAGTGAGCTGTTATGATGCTCCACTGCATCCTGGTTGTCTGTTTGTTGACTTCCCCAGCAAACAGACAGCCAGGATTTAGTTTATAATAGAGAAAAACAAAACACACATTCATTGATGCACACCTCTCCACTATTCTTTGAATAAGTGGATTAAATTATTTATTTAATTAATGAAGGCTAAATTTAAAATCTCAGGGCAAAGTATCCTAAAGCAAAACAGTGTAAGAAGAAACAATTGGGAGACATAGGAGGATCTCTAGGATCTCACCTACAAAGAATCTAGTTCAATCCAAAACTACTCTCCTAGAAACACTGTTGTTTGTTTGTTTGTTTTCTTGCTTGTTTGTTTGCTTAAAATCACTAGTTTTTTACTGAGCTGGGAATGAGAACTTAGGCTGGGCATAGCGGCTCATGCCCGTAATCCCAACACTTTGGGAGGCCTACGTGGGTGGATCACGAGGTCAGGAGTTTGAGACCAGCCTGCCTAACATGGTGAAACCCTGTCTCTACTAAAAATACAAAAATTAGCCAGGCCTATAATCCCAGCTACTCAGGAGGCTGAGACAGGAGAATCGCTTGAACCCAGGAGGCAGAGGTTGCAGTGACCTGAGATTGAGCCATTGCACTCCAGCCTAGGTGACATAGCAAGACTCTGCCCACAGCCCTACTACCACCAAAAAAAAAAAAAAAAAAAAAAAGAAATGAGAATTTATATCAGATCGCAAAATGCATTCCTTTTAGTGTATTGACCATTCATGCACATAGTGAATTGTAAAATTTTGTATTATGATTTGTAGGTTCAGTCACTCTGCTCAAGCCCATCAGACATCTTCAAAAGTCCAGGGTAATATATTCCTTTCAAATATCATTATCTATTTATACACAATGATATTAAAAATTCATGTGTCTGAAGTGAGCAAAAGCAGGCAAAACGGTCTCCTCATCATTTTTTTAACCAGCACACGGAAGTTTTTGTTTTTTTTACTGACACTCATTTTACTCATAGAATTAAGCCAAGCTGTCTATCCCACAGTAAAACACATCAAGATGTCTTATAATACAAGGTTTTTGAATAAATGCATATGTGTGGATCTTTGTTCTCTAAATCTTTTTTCTCATTTTAAACAAGTTTTTCAATTAGCATGCCAAATACTAAATAGCGGAGATTTGACACTGTTTAATTTTACCTGAGCCTTGTGCTCTTAGAAAATGGTGAAGGTTAAAGGGATTCCCTCTGCCACCATACACACACCCTTTTGTGTTCCAGAAAATGTCTTACCGCAAGAAAGCACCCTTCCCTATATGACTTAGACAAGACTCACAGATATCCCTTGTTTACCTATGACAAGGCCAAGCACAGACCCTCCAAATTCCTATGCTTTACTGCATAAATGCTTAGCTGAACTACTTGTTTTTACTAATCAATTGGAACAAAAATGCACGTTAACCAAATTGGTTAAGCTACTCTCCTCCCCCCAGGCTGCTGAACTTTGGCTCACCCTCAGCCTAACCAGCATAGAACCTCTCCTGAGAATATACTGCCCCATAGTGAAATATTCTCTGATCTTCTTTCCAATCATTCCACTCTTTTATGCCGCTTCTCCAAAGCCAGTTCTTTCTGGCCTTGTTTATACCTCTCCAGATCCTTAAGACAGTAATAGACCTATGGTCTTAGCATTTTCTGTATTTCAAGAGTCCCTCCTACTCTGTTGCAATAGTCCCTTTTCCTCCCTGCCAGTAATCCTTTGGAATTAAAGCCTCTCCTTACTATGTTGGATTTATTTTTTATCTGACAGATTCTACTGAATATTGAGGCTATATAGATTATGGGGCACGTTTATATATAAATTAATTTAAGTTAATATTCACACTAAAGAAGAATGTGGCAAGAAAAATAAGGTAAAGTTCAAAAATGAATGTGAAGACCCAGACATACTCCCACTCACTTGTTTGAAAGACTCTGGGGTCATTTTTGGATGAGTGTGTGTATGTATGTGTGGTGAATATTCATGAACCTAAAGATATCATATATGTGTGTGGATGCCAAGGCCCTTCGCTCTCTAAAAGCCTGCTAAAAAAAAAAATCACTGACATGAAACAGATTAATTAATAGGAGAAAAGGCATACAAATTTGTTGAACATGTATACACTGGAGCCCTCAGAATGAAGACCCAACATTCTAAAAGAATGTGGCCTTTGACACTAAAAAGATCTGAATTTGAATTCAAGTTCACTCCTTTTATTATGTTGCTTGTGGCAAGCTACAGGGGAAATTTCCATTTTTATGCTTAGGTTTAACAAAGTATTGACAGCCATGAAGAAATATGATTGGACAAAAAAGGCATGATCTAATGCTTACAGACTAAGTGGGAAAACCCGGTGTGTTAGTCTGTTCTTGCATCACTGTACAGAAATAACTGAGACTGGGTAATTTATCAATAAAGGATGTTTAATTGATTTGTGGTTCTGCAGGCTGCACAATCATGGCACCGGCATCTGCTCAGCTTCTTGTGAGGCCTGGGGAAGCTTTTACTCATGGCAGAAGGTGAAAGGGGAGCAGGCACATCATATGGTGAGAACAGTGGCAAGAGGGAGAAGGGGGAGGCACCACACGCTTTTAAACAACCAGATCTCACAAGTATCATAGGATGGCACCAAGCTATTCATGAGGGATCTGCCCCCGTGACCCAAACACCTCTCACCAAGCCTCATCTCCAACCTTGGGGATTGTATTTCAACATGAGACCAGGGGAACAAACATCTAAACGATATCACCCAGCAAGGCCTGTCCGTCTAGATTTTTCTTGGTTTCTCGTTTTTTGTTTTTTTTTTTTGAGACGGAGTCTCCCTCTGTCGCCCAGGCTGGAGTGCAGTGGCGCGATCTCGGCTCACTGCAAGCTCCGCCTCCCGGGTTCCCACCATTCTCCTGCCTCAGCCTCTCCAAGTAGCTGGGACTACAGGTGCCTGCCACCACGCCCGGCTAATTTTTTTTGTATTTTTAGTAGAGACGGGGTTTCACCGTGGTCTCGATCTCCTGACCTCGTGATCCGCCCGCCTCGGCCTCCCAAAGTGCTGGGATTACAAGCGTGAGCCACCGCGCCCGGCTTTTCTTGGTTTCCCTGTGTGGCATTCCTTTCTTCTGAGCATGAGGCAGGGCCCTTTCTGAAATGGAGGTCTTATTGTTAGGTAACATGGGTACCTTAAAATAGCGCCATACCTTAAGATGGGGCCGGTTCTGGGTTCTTCTCCCCTCCTTGACTAGGCACTGTCTGAACCCGCCAAAGGAGGGCCAATCAGAAAGAAGCATCTCCCGCCTTCCCTTGGGCCCGCCCCTAGCCCAATCCACATAGGCCCAAGGGATATAAAACCCAACACACCAGCAGCCCTCTCTTCTCTTCTCTACCTTCTCTGCTCGATACCTCCAATAAAGATCTCTTGACTGCGACCGGTGTAGTTTGGTCTCTGCCCGGCCCCTTTTATTGGTGCCGTGACTCGGATCGGGACTCCCGACCCCCCTCGGTGGGACCCCGATCCCTTTTGGGCTCAGTCCAGACCCTGGCTGGTCTTTGCTCATTTTCCTGTTCACCGACCTCTACGCCCAACACCGGCCTCATCTCGATAAGTCTCCCCTTCCGGTGTCCGACACCAGTCGACTGGCTCCTGCCTCAGCTGCCCACAGGGCTGCCGTAAATCCTATTTTAGACTCGGCCTCCAGGGAGCAGGGTTCCCTCCTTTTCCTCCTCACTCGCCAGGCCTGGGCCCCTTCCCCTTTCTCACTCCGAAAATCCTGGTACCAGGTGGCCCACGGCCCTCGGCCTCCTAGAGGCCCTCAGTCCTTTCGTTTCGGTGATGACTGACTGGAAGAGTCTGACTCACAACATGGTCATTGGCTGGTAGGGGACGCCCTGCCCAGCCCTTTGCCATATATTTCCGTAAACCCCCTCTTCTCATAATGGGAGCCTCTGCATCCCTGCCGGCTGACTCTCCCTTACAATGCCTTTTAAATAACTTATCAGCCCTTGGTTTGGCTGCTGATCTTAAACCTACATGCCTCATTAAATTGAGCACTCAAAACTGGCCCACCTACCCCCTAGACAACCAAAACAGATGGCCCACTTATGGGTCCTTTGATCCCAACCTTCTCCGGGATCTCTACAACTATTTTTTTTTTTTTTTTTTTTGAGACGGAGTCTCCCTCTGTCGCCCAGGCTGGAGTGCAGTGGCGCGATCTCGGCTCACTGCAAGCTTCGCCTCCCGGGTTCACGCCATTCTCCTGCCTCAGCCTCTCCGAGTAGCTGGGACTATAGGCGCCCGCCACCACGCCCGGCTAGTTTTTTGTATTTTTAGTAGAGACAGGGTTTCACCGTGGTCTCGATCTCCTGACCTCATGATCCGCCTGCCTCGGCCTCCCAAAGTGCTGGGATTACAAGCGTGAGCCACCGCGCCCGGCTGGGATCTCTACAACTATTGTGAGCGAATAGGAAAATGGGCAGAGATTCCCTACATTCGTGGCTTCTTTCTTCTATGGGACAAACCCAACCTCTGCCTCCCTTGCAAGCCGCAACACCTTATCGCTGCTCTCAAGCTACCAACCTCTCCTTCCGCTCCCGACTTTGATCCGGCTGATGAACACCCCCCCCATACCACCACCTTCCACCTCATCTTCTGGTCACCGCTCAACCTGTTGAAACCGGCTACCAACCCGGACCACACGAAGAACCAAACTGCTTACGCCCTGCTCTCATGCATCTCCTAAGTCCTCTTCTCTGGCTTTCCGCCTCTCACATCTTTACACTTTCCTCCGCCGGCGGGCCCTCTTCCCAGCCCTATTCTCACTATGATAGAAAATGGCTGGGACCCTCTCTTCCACATGTTCCACTTCGCCGTCTGGCTTCCACATCAACAAACACATCCCCTTCCTATACTATACCACTAAAAACAACGCCTCCTCCCGAGCCATACATATCGACAACCCCGCCGACCCGGTCTGGGGCCAGTCAGTTACAGGGGGCATATATCCCAGCAATGCCTGGGCATATCCAACTCAAACCATAACTATTTCCCGTTCCCTCAAAACTGAGTATCCATCTCGAACCAAACCTTTAACCAGCTTCTCCTCAGAAACTACCAGCTCCTAGCGACTTGTGAAGACACGGCAGACTCCACAGACAGTCTCACACCCTGCTGACCTCTTAAACGGCCAACGACCGGCAACAGATACCCAGGATTGGGGGGGAGGAGGTAGGCCTGCCCTCTCACCCTAAATTAACTACCGTCTTCTTTTCTCTTTGGGCAGACCAAACTCTACCCCTAGTACCCCAGATGGCTACAGCAAGCCGATTCTACCAATTCTTAAACAGCCTTCACTCAGACAGCTGGCTCGTCACCAACCCATCTCTGCCCCTCAACTGGCTCACGGCACTGGGGGACAATGAACATACATGGACTTCACGTCTAACGAAGTCTTCATGTATAGCACCCTATTGCTTGGCCTCATACTCATACTGTACCCCATGCACAACCCTGACAGTTCTCCCTGTGCCCCCTCCCCACAGCGCCCCCACTCAGCAGGAAGCAGCCAGATGAACCACGATGCCCATTTTCCCTCATTTAAGAAAACAAAAAGGGAGGAATGCTAGGTAACATGGGGTACCTTAAAATGGCGCCGTACCTTAAGATGGGGCCGGTTCTGGGTTCTTCTCCCCTCCTTGACTGGGCACTGTCTGAACCCGCCAAAGGAGGGCCAATCAGAAAGACGCATCTCCCGCCTTCCCTTGGGCCCGCCCCTAGCCCAATCCACGTAGGCCCAAGGGATATAAAACCGAGCACACCAGCAGCTCTCTCTTCTCTTCTCTTCCTTCTCCGCTCGATACCTCCAATAAAGATCTCTTGACTGCGACCGGTGTAGTTTGGTCTCCGCCTGGCCCCTTTCACTTATGACCTACAGTCAAACAAGGTAGGTCAAATAATTTCATTATGGCCAGTTTTTACACCGAATAATTTTAGGTTTTATGGCTGGCATTCGGGAAAAGGCATTCTTGTTTCTTTGGGGAAGAGAGATTCTAGTTTCTATGGCTAGTCTCAGAGGAGAATGGGACTGAGAGACAGGAGGTCTGGAGAACATCAGAGAAAAACTATTGTTACTGAGGCTGCTGCTGTAGTCTTCATTTTAGGGTATTTGTTTTCTGAGCCCCGACATATGGTATGGCTATCTGTGAGTCTAGAATTTTTTTTTATGTCTTTTCTCATTTTTTTCCTTTTTTTCTTATTTATTTATTTATTTATTTATCTATCTATTTGAGACAAGGTCTCCTTCTGTCACCCCGGCCCAGGCTCAAGCCATGCTCCCACCTCAGCCTCCCAAGTAGCCGGGACTACAGACACCACCTAGACTGGCTAATATGTAAAGGTTTTTTTTGTTTGTTTGTTTTTTGTTTTGGTTTTTGTTTTTTTACCAGGTCTCATTATGTTGTACGGGCTGGTCTCAAACTCCTGGGCTTGAGTGATCCTCCTGCCTCAGTGTCACAAAGTACTGGATTTACAGGCATGAGCCAATGCCTCAACGTCATTTTTTTTTTTTAACGTTCTTCCTTTCTCTCTTCTTTTTCCTCTTTCATTGCACTAGAAAGCATCTCTTTCTTTCATTACTGCTTCTTCTTTTTTTTTTTTTTTTTTTGTTATTGCTCAGCTGTCAGGAAAATACTGTCTCCCCTTACTCCCATCTTACCCTTCCCACACCCTTGTAATCTCAGCCCTGAGCATAGAACATCAAGCCACTCCTCCTGAGGAAGAACCCTGAGGCCTAGGTCAACTAGCAGGCCCTCTAAGAATGTTTTTGGCATGTTTGTGCCTTACCTATTCTAAAGTCATTTAAGGCAATAATGTTTACTTTCATCGGATGAACTGGTTAAAAATCTTAAACTCAACTCAGAGAATGACCTATTTCTTAACATTTTTGTCATTTTTGATTCAAATTTAAATCTGAGTGATTAGTTTATAATTATTGACTGTAATTACAGACGGTGGTGTGAAAATTGATATGTTTTCAGGCTGTTAGATATAAGTTCTGAATTTCTTTTCAAAGAATCAGTATGCCAGTTTGTTCAATTCTTTGCCTTCTACTTTTAAACTTAACTTCGACGGGGTTTCACTGTGTTAGCCAGGATGGTCTCGATCTCCTGACCTCTTGATCCGCCCGCCTGGGCCTCCCAAAGTGCTGGGATTACAGGCGTGAGCCACCGCACCCGGCCCCAACCAGTATTTTCTATAAAGCATTTAGTTTTTTTGTATTTTGTATTTTTGTGAGTACATAGTAGGTGTATATATTTATAGGGTACATGAGATGTTTTGGTACAGACATACAATGTGAATTAGATAAGTCCATTGGAAAATACTCTGGTTCCCTGACTTCTCAGTTGAACTAAATGAAACTGTAAATAATTTTAAAAAAATGGAAGCTGCTAATCTTAGTTCATTGTTTGAACACATTTAAGGGGTAGTTCCATTTTCTGAATTACACTTAGTTCACAAATGGTGTTCAATAACATATCAGTTAATTCTGAATCCAAAGTCAAAATTAATTAGTGTTGCAGTCCACAACCTTTTTGGCACCAGGGACTGGTTTCATGGAAGACAATTTTTCCATGAACCAGGGGTGGGGAGGGAGATGTTTTTGGGGTGATTGAACCACTTTACATTTATTGTGCACTTTGTTTCTCTTATTACATTGTATTACATAAGAAAATAATTATACAAGTCACCATAAGGTGGAATCAGTGGGAGCCCTGAGCTTGTTTCCTGTAATAGTCCCATCTGGGGGCGATGGGAGACAGTGACACTGAATGTGTGTTCCATATGTCCAGGCTACTCTGTAATCTCATTTTGGTTGCAGCCACTGCAGAAAACCCTGCTTCACAAAGATAAGATACTGAAAATGGAAGCAGGCTTTTCAGTGCTTTCTTTTGTGGGAATCTTAGGCTATTCCACCTTGACTTTGATCCAGAACATAGAGATTTGAAGTTGTTTCAGACAAACTTAAGGCCACCAGATGCAGCTGTACAATTGAAGTACAACTCACTTGCCACTATAAAGCCTGCTACCAGATGCAGGTTGTCACTTGCCACTCACTGACAGGGTTTTGATACGAGTCTGCAAGCAACTGATTTATTATGGTCTCTGTGCAGTCAACCCTCTCTGCTAATGCTAATCTGTATTTGCAGCAGCTCCCAGTGCTAGCATCACTGCCTCAGCTCCACCTCAGATCATCAGGCGTTAGATTCTCATAAGGAGCACGCAGCCTAGATCCCTCGCATGCACAGTTCACAATAGGATTCATGCTCCTAGATGAGTATCCAATGCTGCTGCTGATCTGACACAAGGTAGAGCTCAGGCAATAAGATGAGTGATGGGGAGCAGTTGTAAACACAGATGAAGCTTGCTCACTTGCCTGCCGCTCACCTCCTGCTGTGTGGCCTCATTCCTAACAGGCCACATACCAATACCAGTCTGTGGCCTGGTGGGTGGAGACCCCTGAAATAGTGGACTACTTTCTCTTGCAGGGAACAGAAACAGCTTTAATTAAAGATCAAGAAATCTAGCCTGGGCAACATGGTGAGACCCCCATCTCTACTAAAAATACAAAAAAAAAAAAAAAGTAGCTGGGTGTGGTGGCACACACCTGTGGTCCCAGTTACTCAGGAGGCTGAGGTGGGCAGATTACCTGAGGTCAGGACTTTGACACCAGCCTGGCCAACAAGGTGAAACCCTGTCTCTACTAAAACTACAAAAATTAGCCAGGCATGGTGGTGCAAGCCTGTAGTACCAGCCACTTGGGAGATTGAGGTGGGAGGATCACTTGAGCCCAGGGGGCAGAAGTTGCAGTGAGCCGAGATCGTGCCACTGCACTCCAGCCTGGGTGACAGAGTGAGACACTGTCTAAAAAAAAAAAAAAAACTAATTTTAGTTGCAACCCTATCTTCCTTCCATATTTAGGACTCTATGACTATATACTGGCGGTGACGTACTTGGTGTATCTGCCATCAGAAGCCATCAATTTTTATATTAATATGACAAAATAACTTTTAGTAATAATCATAAAGTAAAACAAATAATAACTTTGTTCTTTTGGTTAGTCTGATATAATAATATTTCATGTAAATGTCAAGTTAATAAGTAAATTTTAATAAAACTGAAATGTCTGCAAAAGAAATGTATTAGTCCATTCTCACACTGCTATAAAGAAATACCTGAGAATGGGTAATTTATAAAGAAAAGAGTTTTAACTGGCTCATGTTTCTGCAGGCTGTACAGGAAGTATAGTGGCTTCTGCTTCTGGGGAGGCCTCAGGAAGCTTTCAATCACGGTGGAAGACAAAGTGGGAGCAGGAGCAAGAGAGAAGGGAGTTGCTATGCACATTAAACAACTAGATCTTGTGAGCACTCGCTCACTACAAGAGCAGCCCAAGGGGATGGTGCTAAGCCATTCATGGGAAACCACCCCCATGATCCAATCACCTCCCACCAAGCCCCACCTTTAACACTGGGGATTATAATTCAACATGAGATTTGGGCAGAGACACAGATCCAAATGATATCAAGAAACAATCAAGACAACTAAATTGTACCAGTCATGTTATGTTTTATTTTCTTGATTCATTCCTTAGTTTAAAAAGAAAAATTAACAACAAAAAAGAATAGCCAGGCATGGTAGCTTGTGCCTATAGTTCCAGCTACTTGGGAGGCTGAGGTGGGAGGATCACTTAAGCCAAGGAGTTTGAGGCTGCAGTGAGTTACAATGATGCCACTACATTCCAGGCTGGGTAACAGAGCGAGACTCCATCTCTATTTTTTAAAAAAAGAATAAATTTTAATTAAAGACATTACTGAAATCCAGTAAAACAGCTCAGCTGTGAAATAAATTTACACTTATCAAAAATAATACATTTTGCTGTTTTCTTATTTTAAATGTTACACATAAATAAGTCATATATAACGGCAGGATAGAAGTAACTCAAGTTCTCTTCCTCAGACACCACAATTGCTGGGATATTGTTTGTGTTAAATCCGTTCTTGAAATGCAGGTATTTATATATAGGGATTGGAGACACAAGGTACACTCAAAGTGTGCTCTAAAGATTCTGAACCTGGCCAGGCGTGGTGGCTCACGCCTGTAATCCCAGCACTTTGGGAGGCCAAGGCAGGGGCATCACCTGAGGTCAGGAGTTCGAGACCAGCCTGACCAACATAGTAAAACTCCGTCTCTACTAAAAATACAAGAATTAGCCAGGTTTGGCAGCACGCACCCGTAATCTCAGCTACCTGGTAGGCTGAGGCACAAGAATCGCTTGAACCCAGGAGGCAGAGGTTGCAGTGAGCTGATATCGTGCCACTTAACTCCAGCCTGGGCGACAGAGCAAGACTCTGTCTCAAAAAAAAAAAAAAAATTTACTCTCACAACGAATGCATTTAGTTGAGTTTATGTGTGAGACAGAGAGAGAGACAGAGAGAGAGAGAGAGAGAGAGAGACGGTGACAGAGAGACAGAGATATTAGGAGGACAACACAGAGGCTTTTCAATGATCTTCCACACAGAAAAAATATAGTAAAGAAAAATAAAAATGTGCTAATTTGAAAATCACATCTGCTTTACTAAAATTTAAGCAATAATCGTGAGAATTTTTTAGAATTTAGAACAACAAATTTTTTTTCAGATAGAAGCATTTTATCACTAACTACATGACAGTAATAAAAGCAGAGGCCAGGCTCAGTGGCTCAAGCCTGTAATCCCAGCACTTTGGGAGGCTGAGGCGGGCAGATCGCCTGAGGTCAAGAGTTCAAGACCAGCCTGGCCAACATGGCAAAACCCCATCTCTACTAAAAATACAAAAATTAGCTGGGTGTGGTGGCGGGCGCCTCTAATCCCAGCTACTCAGGAGGCTGAGGCAGAATAGCTTGAACCCGGGAGGCAGGAGGTTGCAGTGAGCTGAGATCGCGCTATTGCACTCTAGCCTGGGCAACAAGAGTGAGACTCCATCTAAAAAAAGAAAGCAGAAAGTCTTTTTAGCCTGGCTTTAAAATCTCTAATGACGATGCACTGCTTATTGTTCTTTCCCGAGCAAACCCCACCCATTGCCTGGTCCTTAGCATGCCACTGAATATATAGGTCAGAGAATCCCCTTTCTTCCACTGCAACAGAATCCTAAACAGGGAGAAAAATGACCAATCTCTTTCTTTTCTTTTCTTTTCTTTTCTTTTTTTTGAGACGGAGTCTCACTCTGTCACCCAGGCTGCAGTGTGGTGGCATGATCTTGGCTCACTGCAACCTCTGCCTCCTGAGTTCAAGCGATTCTCCTGCCTCAGCCACCCGAGTAGCTGGGATTACAGGTGCGCACCACCACATCTGGCTAATTTTTTGTATTTTTAGTAGAGACGGGGTTTCACCATGTTAGTCAGGCTGGTTTCGAACTCCAGACCTCAGGTGATCCACCCACCTCAGCCTCCCAAAGTGCTGAGATTAAAGGCATGAGCCACTGCACCCAGCCTGACCAATTTCTAATATAAGGTTATTTCATTTGTAACTTTGTACATTATTCCATCCAGTTAGGATAGAAAGACTGTAGCATAAACCCTATAACCTGAAGGGCCTGGGATAACATTGAGGCTGGATTGGAAAGTCCATAGGTAGGCTTAGGGCTTTTCCTGACACAGGGACACCAGTTAGAGAATCCTTACAGAAGTTGACTGCAGTCCAAAGTCCTCCCTGAAAGTTCTCTAGCTTTGTTAAAAATTATGTGGTACCTCTTATACCTCCTTTTTCCTCTTCCAAGTAAGTTGAATTCAAGATATCCAATTGTGCCCAATTTTCCATGGATTTCATGGCCTTTCCAAATAAGCTCAAAGTCACAAGATGTTTTGAAGGTAGAAAATGGCCTAAGGATGGTCCAATGGTCACACAAAGCAAATTTAACACTCAGGGGTTTGGACCAGGAACAAGTCACGCAGTCTTAAGGTAATGCTTATGTATGCTATAACCCCAGTAACCACTAAGTAATACCCCATGCCTAGGTGGACTTATGCAGACTTGACTTTGCTTTCAGTAAGTGGCACTAATCCATTACATAGCATTTTGGATGTCAACAGGATTAAACTATGCCAAAGCATATTTCACCTCCATAAAAAAGCTACTTGCAAGGCTGCATTCTGGATGTTTCTAATAAACAAGTGTAATGTGATTATCTCCATAAAAGAAATCTGTGACTAAATCTTCCAGAATTTTATCACTGGGTTTTTCAGTTTCTAACTCTGTCTTAAGGATTCGTCTAACACAAATGAAAGACTGAATATATATATATTGTCCATAGATATATATATTGTCCATATATATATAGACAATGACCAGATCATATATGGTAAAACATGAAAAAAGACAGAAAAGAGTCTTAGTAAAAACCACTGGTTTGGATTTGATTTTGTGTGTGTGTGCTGTATGTCTTCTGCTTTTTGTCATTAAAGACTAAAGCCTAATTGGATTGAAAAGTAAACTGAAGGCTGGGTGCGGTGGCTCATGCCTGTAATCCCAGCACTTTGGGAGGCCGAGGCAAGTGGATCACAAGGTCAGGAGATCGAGACCATCCTTGCTAACACGATGAAACCCCATCTCTACTAAAAATACAAAAAATCAGCCGGGCGTGGTGGCGGGCGCCTGTAGTCCCAGCTACTAGGGAGGCCGAGGCAGGAGAATGGCGTGGACCCAGGAGGTGGAGCTTGCAGTGAGCCAATTTCGTGCCACTGCACTCCAGCCTGGGCGACAGAGCGAGACTCCATCTCAAAAAAAAAAAAAAAAAAGAAAAGTAAACTGAACACACTGCCACTACCACTACTGCTAATTATAATAATAATAAATTTTGAGTATTTATTATATGCCAGACACTGTTCTAAGAATTTTTTATTAACCTTAATCCTTGAAAAAAACTTATGAGGTTGATACCATTTATTACAGAATTCCAACCTACAAGTTTTGTGACAAGGAAGTCACAATCCGGGAAGTCAAAACACAGCCTCTGGAGCAATCAGCTCAAAAGGTCAGGACTTGGTCAGTGACTGCCAGCTTTCTCTCTCTCTCTCTCTCTCTCTCTCTCTTTTTTTTCCAACTCAGGGACCACCTAAGAAATCCCCAAACGAATCATGTAAGAAGCTATCCTTCTAGATCACCTGCCTCCAGCCCCCCCATGCCAATAGGCTCCAAGCAGAACATAACTAAAGCCTTTCTTTTTCCACTATTGTTAAAGAGTAATTGCATGGGACAGAGTTAAACAGCAAGGAAAACTTTATTCAAGACTATTGCATTAGAGGCTGGGTATGGTGGCTCACGCCTGTTATCCTAGCACTTTGGGAGCCCAAGGCAAGTGGATCATTTGAGGCCGGGAGTTCGAGACCAGCCTGGCCAACATGGCGAAACCCCGTCTCTACTAAAAATAAAAAAAGTTAAAAAAAAAAGAAAACAAAAACAAACAAAAAAAAGCATAGCTGGGCATAGTGGCATGCACTTGTAGTCTCAGCTACTCAGGCAGCTGAGGCAGGAAAATCGCTTGAACACAGGAGGTGGAAGTTGCAGTGAGTCAAGATTGCACCACTGCCCTCCAGCCTGGACAACACAGTGAGACTCTGTCTCAAAAAACAAATGAAAAAACAAAAACTATTGCATTAGGGGAGAGAGATTGAACTTAATCCCTTTGAAACAAAAGGTGGGAACGTTTTAAGCATTAGGGTGAGCTAGTGAAAAACTATGAGACAATGTTAAGAGGGACATTGGTCAATGTGATTATGCCATCTATGTTTGCTGACTGGCACTCTGAGAAGCTGGGCTTCCACCCTCCCACAGAGACTGATAGTTAGAGACCTCTGGGTTGGTTGGTTGGTTTGTTTTCAGTGATTACATTTCAAAGGAATGGCTCCTAGTTCCTTAAGAAAGACATACCTGGATCTTTCTTAGATTTATATATCAAAGGGGCAGAGAAAGAATTTACAATTGAAAGTCTTCTAAAGTAAATGCTCTAAGAAAAGGAAAGTCAAGGACCTAAGTCAAGAAGAAGCTTATCTAAAATTTAGTCAAACTGAGGAATGGGTAAGATCATCTTTGCCACTACAAAGCTTTCCTATTGCCCTACCTGCCTTCACTTCCCTGCCAAGCACAAATGATGTTGGCTGACTCTTATTATACCAAGCTCTGCAAAACACAGCCTCTGTTTGTTCTATTTTGGGGAGGGCTTAGTCTCCTCAAAATACTCTTGTTCTGTTTATTATTATTATTTTGAGATGGAGTTTTGCTCTTGTTGCCCAGGCTGGAATGCAATGGCGCGATCTCAGCTCACCGCCTCACGGGTACAAGTGATTCTCCTGCCTCAGCCTCCTCAGTAGCTGGGATTATGGGCATGTGCCATCACCCCGGCTAATTCTGTATTTTTAGTAGAGATGAGGTTTTTCAATGTTGGTCAGGCCGGTCTTGAACTCCTGACCTCAGGTGATCCACCCGCCTCGGCCTCCCAAAGTGCTGGGATTACATGACTTTATCTTCATCTAGAGAAGTAAATTCACAGATTTGCCCTCCGTAATTACAGAGCAAAGTACTGACTGCAGTTATAGAGATGTCATGGTGTTCAAGAGTCACAGCCCATTGTTTACCTATCTGAATCAGTTGATTCAAATTCTGGCTCCACCTTTTCCCCACCCCTCTCAATTCATCACAAGTGGCTGACAAGTTCTGACTCAGCCTGCAGAATTGCAATTGTGCAATGTGTTAATGACTTCCTGCTTTTTCACCCTTACAGGAGTTTTTCATAATGTATTATTTCATATTCCTAGACAACAAAATAGCTACACTTCTGAAATAGTTTGAAATCCAATGATGAGTCAATGGCTCATTAGGACAAACTTTCAAATAATAAGGCTCTTTAAAAAAGACACTATAAAGCTTCATAGAGATCTGTTCGCCAATTTACCAATTCACATCCTCTATCTTTCACCTTCCTGTAATCTTTAAATGTGTTCAAAACTCTACGAATTATTATCTTCATGGCATTGTTAATAGTTAATTGAGAATACAGAATAAAAAAAACTTTTTAGTTTTGGTAAGTGACAAAATAGGATACAGAACTAAATATATGAGAATATATCAATGTTTCTCAAACTTTAATGTGAATCATCCAATGATCTTGACAAAATGCGAATTCTGATTCAGCAGATCTGGAATGGGGCCTGAGATTCTACTTTTCTAAAAACCTTCTTGGAGATGCCCATGCTGCTGTTTCACAGAACACATCTTGAGTAGCATCAGTATATGTTTGTTTATATAAAGACAATATTCAGAAAATATACAGAGGTTACATTAATACTACTTTATACAGTTTATGCTTAGAAAGATGTATGTATATATGTAGGTATATACACATGAAAATACAATAAAATAAAAAACCATACTTGCCTGGGCATGGTGGCTGATGCCTAAAGCCCAGCATGTTGGGAGGCCAAGGCAGGAGGATTGCTTGAGTCCAGGATTTTAAGACTAGCCTGGGCAGGCCGGTTGCTCGGTGGCTCACGCCTGTAATCCCAGCACTTTGGGAGGCCGAGGTGGACAGATCACGAGATCAGGAGATGAAGACCATCCTGGCTAACACGGTGAAACCCCGTCTCTACTAAAAATACAAAAAATTAGCCGGGCGTGATGGCGAACGCCTGTAGTCCCAGCTGCTCGGGAGGCTGAGGCAGAAGAGTAGCATGAACCCGGGAGGCAGAGCTTGCAGTCAGTGGAGATCGCGCCACTGCACTCCAGCCTGGGCAACAGAGCGAGGCTCCGTCTAAAAAAAAAAAAAAAAAAAAAAAGACTAGCCTGGGCAACATAGCAAGGTGCTATCTCTATAAAACAAAAACAAAACAAAACAAAAAACTCATGCTTGAAACATGCCAAATATTAAAAGAGATTTGGGGTCATCTGTAAATTTTTGTTTCCTTTATTATAATCTTCTTTTTCTTCATATTTCCCCAATTTTTATGCAGTGTGTATAACTTTCTCTTTTAATAAAAAGTTTTTTCTTTTTCAAAGCAAAGAGCCACATCAAGTTTTATCACCAAGCACTGGTAACATCCAACAAAAATAAGCAGCAAGTCAAATGTAATGATTCCCAACAGGAGATCGCGGTTGTAAACAAAGAGTTTTAAGAGAGGATAACACTTGCCTGATCCTGCGGGTTATGTGATTCTGACATTTATCTTATGGTCACTGGAGTGGCTTCTGGAAGTCTTTGATGTGGTTCATCCACCTAACACAATTTTAGATAATCATGTTTTTCAGTGGAGTAGAGGTAAGATCAAAGAGCCAAGACCCAGCCATTCTCAGAGATTTCTTAGTATTGAGGATGCCCAAGTTTCACGTTGGATGCACTCCCAGGACACTTGTAAATGGTATAAGATTTCTCAGGCTCTTCAAATAACACGGTTCTGCTTGGATCAGGAACACCTGTGAAGCAAATTCAACAGTACTTCGCCTTACATGTTGTAGGCAGTTAATAGGGAAGTTGAGTAAGCACTTTAAAAATAAATTTTCATTGCTTGAAACGCAGTGAGGAAAGGAAAAAAAAAATTCACTTAAAATTAACTCAAACAGGCCGGGCGCGGTGGCTCACGCCTGTAATTTCGGCCCTTTGGGAGGCCGAGGCGGGTAGATCACAAGGTCAGGAGATCGAGACCATCCTGGCTAACATGATGAAACCCCGTCTCTACTAAAAATGCAAAAAAACTAGCCGGGCATGGTGGTGGGCGCCTGTAGTCCCAGCTACTCGGGAGGCTGAGGCAGGAGAATGGTGTGAACATGGGAGGCAGAGCTTGGAGTGAGCCAAGATCGCACCATTGCACTCCAGCCTGGGCGACAGAGCAAGACTCTGTCTCAAAAACAAAGCCGGGCGCGGTGGCTCACGCTTGTAATCCCAGCACTTTGGGAGGCCGAGGCGGGCGGATCACGAGGTCAGGAGATCGAGACCACAGTGAAACCCCGTCTCTACTAAAAGTACAAAAAAATTAGCCGGGCGTGGTGGCGGGCATCTGTAGTCCCAGCTACTCGGCTGAGGCAGGAGAATGGCGTGAACCCGGGAGGCGGAGCTTGCAGTGAGCCGAGATTGCGCCACTGCACTCCAGCCTGGACAACAGAGCGAGACTCTGTCTCAAAAAAAAAAAAAAAAAAAAAAAAATTAACTCAAACATATTTGGTTTAAAGGAGTTAAGCTAACGACTAAATACATTTTTGACTGAAAGACAAAATGAAAACAAATTGTGTCTATTCTGCTTTTCTAGACAACAGGGCATCAGATTTAAAATCCCAGAGGGAAAACAAATTAACCTGACAGGTCAAAGTACTCAAAGCTCCCATCTGCCCAGAACTAGGCCATATGTAAAATCTTTTCAGTGACTGTTAAGCATAGTGTACCTTAGTCCTTTTGAGCTTTACCATGAGTCCCTACACAAGATGTGAAGGTCATTTCTAAAGAATTTAAGAAATATACTTACTGATCCATTAAAGATTGGGAAAAGCTAGAAATAAGTCCTTTCAGGAGTACAGAAGAGTCTTATTAAAAACCACCGGTTTGACTTTCATTAGCTTTCTTGTATTATACAATTTCTGCTCTTTGTTACTAAACAAAGACTAAAGCCTAGTTAGGATGAAAAGTGAACTAAATAATAACCATGCTAATAATAAAAAATGTAACTAACTTTGAGGATTTATTGTATGACAGGCAGGGTTCTAAGTATTTTCGTTTAACTTAACCCTAAAACAACAACAACAAAAAACTCTCTACGAAGTTGATACTATTTATTGTCCCCACTTAACAAATCAGGATACAGAGGCACACAGAGATAAGGCAACTTGCCCAAGGACACAAGTTAATAAAGAGGTAGAGCCAGTTTTGAACCCAAGCAGCTGAACTCCAGAGATTGCCTCCAGAGAAGGCAGCTGAGTGATGCTACTTACCATTTTTGGTTATTGTGAAAGAGACTTTTTTTGTTCTCTATATTCTATGATAAGTCACCCGGGGGCATGTGATGATTCAACCAAATTAATAAGCTCAGGTCTGAAACTTATATGCCAAGCAAGTTAATCTCCCATTGGAGTCAGGGAGGGTTGTTAAGGAAAAGATGTTCATTTTAAGGGATGAATCTTTTCTACCTGTCAAGCAATTTTGAACACAGATGAGCTCAGATGCTGAATTCCTCTCCCAAGTGAGGGTCTCACAGGCCTAAGAACTGCTAGTGATGACTCTCCAGCCAAAAAGCCTTGCAGAATTCAGGAACATTAAGGTGATTCTAGTACTTCTCATAAACATGAGTTAGAAAACCTAAGATATTGGCCGGGCATGATGGCTCATACCTGTAATCCCAGCACTTTGGGAGGCTGAGGCAGGGGGATCACCTGAGGTTGGAAGTTCAAGACCAGCCTGGCCAACATGGAGAAACCCCATCTCTACTAAAAATACAGAATTACCCAGGGTGATGGCACATGCCTGTAATCCCAGCTACTCAGGAGGCTGAGGTAGGAGAATCGCTTGAACCCTGGAGGTAGAGGTTGTGGCAAGCCAAGATCGAGCCATTGCACTGCAGCCTGGGCAACAAGAGAGAAACTCCGTCTCAAAAAAAAAAGAAAAAGAAAAGAAAACCTAGGATATCCTCAAGCATCTTTTGACCCCTAAGTAAGGGTCAAATAAAACCTCTAAAGGCCACCCCAAACCTTTAGGAGGGAGATTATCACATTCTTCATTCACTTAGTAAGCATATGCAATTACTAGCTGTGTGACTTAGACATGCTACAACACCTCTAGGCCTAGGTTGGCTCATGAGTAAAATAGGGGCGTCTTATCTATCTGGCCTGCCAGGCGGCAAGAGGTGGATCAGATGATCTTTTGAGAACATTTCAAGCTCTAAACTAAAAATGAAGGCAAAAGGGAAGACTGGGGAAGGAGGCACTTTTCAACCATTTGCTCATCAAAAGCCAGAGTCCTACCTGCTTTGTTAATTCTTGCAGTAAATACTCCTTCAGGTGGTAAAGTCAAGCAGTTCACCTGGAGAGGGCTGCTTTGCTCCTCACAGAGCTCCAGCCAGGCCAACTACTAAGGAGTTAATTCAGATGGTATTTAATAACAAAGAGGAATAAACAAAATAAGAAAAATTAGTTGTTTCAGTAGTACCAGAAGAGATTTTTTTTAACTACACCAGGAGAACGGTATTTTCAATCTATTCTTGACTACAAGTCTCATTAATGAAGAACTATGGAAAAGAATAAGACATGCATTCATTTTATGGCAAACTACATATTGCTATCTACCTTTAGATCAGAACATTTACATGCAGTATTTCTAATATTAAAATTAAAATGTATGATAAATGCATGTTTACAGGACTAAATTAGCTATTGTTTGCGGTAAAGCTTTTGTAAATGGAATTTCATGTTGAAATCTTAGTCTTCTGTCCCCAACTCCTTCTTTCCCTAGCTCCTCTCTTTTTCTTTCTAACACTGAAATGCGGGGGAGAAAAATGAAAAGTGCACATCAGAAGAGAGTCACTCGCTGCTTTGGTTTTATTTTCCCATTTCTTTTTACTTTCTGTTTTTGGCTTTTAAAATAAGGCTCTTCTCCACCCACTCCCACCCTCTTTGCAGAGAGCAGACTTCAAACTTCACTTCTGTTTCTAGGTCCTAAAGAGAAGCAAGAGGGTGGGTGAGGAGGGGGCGGGGTGGGGGAGAACAGAAAAGAGAACAATTGAGAGTTATTCCAAAATGCAAATTAACAACAGGTTTTCTCATTTCAAAACTCCCACATTCTGCCAATCTGAAAAATATCTTTTCTCCCCCTCTTCTGAATGACTTAGGTCCCCAGACCGCCTAGGAATTCAAGCCACAAAGGAGGTATTATGCTGCTTACAGTTCTTAATCCGCCTCCCTGGAGCGCTGCGCCAGCCTCTCAAAAGGTTCCTTCTGTAGGTTAACTGCAGGTTGGAGCTCCCAGAATAGCATTTTCTTTTAAGGATGATCGCTCACCAGCCATCCCGGAACATTTCTCGGGCTGCTCTTTAGAGTTCAATTTCCTCGAGCCAGGTCCCTGGAGACGGTGAAACCCTCCTCTCCGCGGCGTGGACGCGGGGTGCCCCTGTTCGTGCCTGGAGAGCCCGGGGTTCAGCAGGGGCCCGGCGTCCCCCAGGCTGTCCCTCTCTACTGCTGCGAAAAGTGAGCGCGGTCACGGAGTGCTCCTCAGTCCTCGTGGTCATGCGACCCTTGGCCCAGGAGGTCTGCAACACTTCTTGTGTTACCTGATAATCCTCCACCCGCACAAGCACGTATTTGGGTAGCTCTGCTGGGTCCCGCGGCGGGGCTACACGCCTGCCAGAAATTCGCTTTTCTCGTTGAAAGACAGAAGGGTAGTTGGGCTCCTCGCCGTGGTCCTCTCCACCCGCATGAGCAAGGTCCTCTGCACCGGCCACCTCTTCCCGTGCAGGGTCCCCTCGAGTCCCTAACCACCTCTCTGGGTGCAGGAGAAAGAGCACTTTCTCTCTGACCCAGGACTCACGGTCCAATTCCTCTCCGGCCCCGGCCCCGGCCCGAGGTCCGAGGGCCCGAACTGCCGATCTGTCCTCGTGGCCGCCGCCCTGGCTTCGGCTCGCCCCCGCCGTCGCGAGATTCCGGGCGCCCGGAACCAGCGGAGCCCGGCGCTCTACCTCGCGCGGAAGAGGCCCGAGGTCCCCCAGGCTGCGGGAGGATTCCATGGGATTCGCAGCTCCCTGAGGCCCCCGGGTCTCCATCCTGGCAAAAGGGTCATTCATTCGTTCCTTCTTTGACCGGTTCAAGCAGCAAGCGCCTGCTCAGCCCCGGAAAGCGCGGGACCAGCAAGCCCTGGGTGTGGCCTCTGCTGCCGCCCCGGACTCCCAGCCCGCGAGAGCTGAAGACTGGATCAGCCCCAGGGTAACCACATGCGGAACCCGCCTCCTCGCCCTCCGCCTCTCCCACCTGGCGGCTGTCTAGCCATTCAGAAGAAGCTTGACACAAGCCCCAGTCACTCTTCTTCTTCCTCCTACCCCTGTCCGGAGCCCTGCTCCCTTTGTCATTCGCTGATTCAGTCCCCTCTTACTTTACACCTCTATCCTAGTTTCCCACCCACCTTTCGTTTTTCTCCGGAGCTGAGGCGCAAAGGACACCCTCGCACTGCGCCCCCCCTGAAATGCCCCGAAGTATGTTTGCTTTCCAAGGACGCTCCTTGAGGTGAAGGAACAAAGAAGTTTGTTTGCATTTTAATTATCTGATCTAATTCTGAAAAGGGTTTTTGTCCACTCCGAATCCACTCCCACCATGCTGCCAAAATAATGGAATGTCGATCAAAAGGTCAGACTGAAAAGTTGAAGCCTTGGGGAAACTGGTTTTGGTTTCTTTGTCCTTCTTTCTTTAGAATGCCAGAATCTGTAGCTCTGGAGGACAATGGTCACACCTGTGTCCTCCACCTCCTCTTCCTCCTCCTGCTTTTTTCCCTCTTTCTCTCTCCCTCTCCCCGCTCCCCCTCCCTCGTCCCTCCCTCCATTAGGTATGGTCTCGCTCTGTGGCTCAGGATAGAGTGCAATGGCGCAGCCTCGACTTTCCAGGCTCCCACCTCAGCCCCTCAAGTAGCCGGGACTACAGGCGCGCACCCCCATGCCCGGCTTTTTATTTTTTATTTTTATTTTTTTAAGAGATGGTAGGGGTGGGGCTCTTCTGTATTGCCCAGGCTGGTCTGGAACTCCTGGGCTTACGAGATACCCAGGATCCCCCACCCTACCCACACACCGGCCTGGGCCTCCCAAAATTCTGGGATTACAGGCTTGAGCCACGGCCCTGGCCAGTCTTCATTTTGTGTGTAATCAACGCTTGTCTCAGGAAGGTGTAGTCTTTGATTTAAAACAAGCTATAAAACAGAAGCAAAACAAACATCCAAATGAATTTTTTCAGGACTTAAAATTGTTTGTGTGTGTGTCGTTTATAAAATTCCCTCTGCACCCACCCGTCCTCTTTAACCACAGGGGTTAAAAAAAGTAAGTGTTTCTGGAGAGGCTTTTAGAATTTACCCATAGGCAGGCCCGCTGACCACTACTCTTTGCCTAAGGTTAACCGGGGAGGCTAGGTCATAGAAAAAGAGCTCAGTTTATGGTTTCCAGTTCGTCCTTGGCTGTTTGTTTTATAAAAAACCCACTGATGGCTGGGTGTGGTGGTTCACATCTGTAGTCCCAGCATTTTGGGAGTCTGAGGCC